>NC_057795.1:560346928-560708249 GCF_018294505.1 Triticum aestivum | reverse complement strand
CGCCCCTGGCCGTCAGGTCAGATTGGGAAGTTTGAACTTCACGGCTGACATCCGCGGGGACTTGATCTTCGACGGATTCGAGCCACAGCCGAGCGTGCCGCACTGTCACGTCGGGCATGATTTAGCTCTGCCGCCGGACAGTACCCTAGAGGCCGCACTCGAGCCTGCTCCGATCCTCAATTCGGAGCCGGCCGCGCAGATCGAGGATGGATGGCTAGACATCGCCTCGGGTGCTGCAACCTCTACGACGATAGAGCCGAACACTGACTTTGTCCCTCATAAAGCTCGTGACTCCAAGGTGCCGGACTCCTCGCCGGACTCCGAACCTCCCGCGCCCGCCCTGATCGAATCCGATTGGGCGCCGATCACGGAGTTCACCGCAGCGGACGTCTTTCAGCACTCACCTTTCACGACATCTTGAGTTCGCTAAAATATCTCTTTTTATCAGAAGAGCCCTGGCCGGACTGCGGTCAGGACGGTTGGGATGCGGACGACGAAGAAATTCAAAGCCCACCCACCACCCACTTGGTAGCCGCTGTCGACGATTTAACTGACATGCTAGACTACGACTCCGAGGACATCGACGGTATGGACGACGATGCCGGAGACGACCAAGAACCAGCACCTAATAGGTGCAGGAAAGCCACCCCAGCCCACAACGTATACATGGTGGACATACCAAAAGGAAGCGACAATGAGGAAAAACGGGACGTGGCGAAGGACAACTCCCCCAACAAACAAACAAAGCGGCGACGCAAGCGCCGCCCGAAGACCGGCATCGACAAAAACGGCACCCATATGGACCCGGCCCTAGAGCAGGGCGAAGCAGTGGACGACGCACACGTCAACAAGCAGCCAGCCGGACATGAACTGGACAAGCAACCCATCCCCGGCGAAGATGATCTCACATCACCAGAGCATACGAATCTTCATAAAAGGCTTGTCGCCACTGCAAGAAGTTTGAAGAAGCAAAAGTGGAAGCTCAAAACAACGGAAGACGCACTCAGAATGAGATGGAGCAAAGTACTCAACACCGCAGATAAATATGGCACTAGTCACCAGACAAAGAGCTACCCGAAGCGCAAGCTGTTGCCCGAATTTGATGAGGAGGCCTTCGAGCCCCCGCAGTCAAAAAAGAAAGAGGCCGCCTGGCCGGATAGACGACCAGATGACAGGCCAAGAGCAACACGGGGCGCCACACACAAGCCGGCACATGATCAGCATAAAGATCCTCAGAAAAAGGATAACCCGGCCAGGTCTATCTATGGGCCAAAAAAGAAGACTCTAGGAAGCAACACAACCAGCTGAGCATTTGAAGACAACGGCACACCCAAATACAGGGGCGCCGCACACCCACTATGTTTTACCGACGAGGTACTGGATCATGAATTTCCAGCGGGATTTAAACCCATAAACATAGAGGCATATGACGGAACAACAGACCCCGGAGTCTGGATTGAGGATTATATCCTACACATAGACACGGCAAGAGGACTCCATGCCATAAAATACCTACCCCTCAAGCTCAAAGGGCCGGCTCGGCATTGGCTTAAAAGCCTCCCAGAAAATACGATTGGAAGTTGGGAAGAGCTTGAGGATGCGTTTCGAGCAAATTTTCAGGGGACTTATGTCCGGCCTCCGGATGCAGATGATTTAAGTCACATAACTCAACAGCCCGGAGAATCAGCATGCAAATTCTGGAACAGGTTCCTCACTAAAAAGAACCAAATAGTCGACTGTCTGGACGCTGAAGCCTTAGACGCCTTTAAACACAACGTCCGAGACGAATGGCTCGCCAGACACCTCGGCCAGGAAAAACCAAGAACAATGGTCGCACTAACAAGTCTCATGACCCGCTTTTGCGCGGGGGAACACAGCTGGTTGGCTAGATGCAGCACCAACGACCCGAGTACATCCGAAATCAGGGATGGAAATGGGAAATCACGACGCAAAAAAGATCAGCGCCGGAATAAGAAAAATGGCCCAAATAGTACGGCGGTCAAAGACGGATTCAAAAGCTCTCAGCCAAACAACAAAACACTGCCCCTAAAGGATAACAGTGACGAGCTATCCAACCTAAACAAGATTCTGGATAGACTGTGTCAAATACACGGTACCTCCGGGAAGCCTGCAAACCATACCCATAGAGATTGTTGGGTCTTCAAGCAGTCCGACCGACTTAACGCCGAACACAAAGGGCTCGACACACCAAGTGAAAGTGACGAAACCCAAAAGCAGCGCTCCAGAAACCAAAAGACTTTCCCATTAGAAGTCAAAACAGTGAACTCACTTCACGTGATAATACGCAGCGCGGCCCCTGCTATACCAGGACACCGTCCGCAGACTGGGGATAGAACCCACTAAAATTCGCTATAGCAGCACTTCCTTCAAAGGAGTGACGCCAGGCCTTTTTTAGCCAATTTTACAGGCTCTATACCATTAGAGGTCGGGTTCGGTTCATCCGACAACCTTCGTCGTGAAATGCTCACCCTCCATCGCCCCATTTAGCAGTAGCCCTTAAGCACTACTAGGGCGTTCAGCTTTCGCCCGCTTTAATGCAATACCACATTACGCGTCTCTTACGCTTAAAAATGCCCGGTCCACGTGGCATATTCTTAAAACTCTAGGTGTCTCTCGACCACGGAGAATGTGCGGCTGCCTCGACAGCCACACATTATTCTGACCTTGCAGGTCAAAGCCCCTAAAAACAGGTCATTTAGACCTCGGACATGGTTAGACGAGTCCGGCGTAACTTAACAAGGGGCTTCCCAGCCGCATACCCCTTTTTTTAGGGGGCCACACGCATAAATGATGAAACCCAATACAGCTCAACTTTCTTCATCTTCCAAATTATACTTTATTTTGATACACTTTTTGCACGATATTTCTTAGAAACTAAGTCCTTCTCTTTTATAGATGAAGCACGTGCTACACCCGTCCAGGATACAGCACAACGGAGACACAGGCGCAGACGTGCAGTAGGGACCCGTTGCAAGGATTCTTTTCAGATTAAGACCCTGCGTAAACCTTTCTCACTATCTCTTGTTGATACAAATCCCCCGGTTTCCTACTAGAGCCGAGGAGGAGGCTGGTGTTTTGGCATCGGCCGCGTCAGAAGTTCCCGCCTGTACCTGGACACTAGGGGCTTAGGGCTTTATTCTGCCCAATATCATAAAGACCGAACACCTCAGGGAGTGTTCGGCGTCTTGAGTTAGGCCTTATATGCATCAGCTCTGAATCATGTCTTTGGTCAAATGTTGGGTTTGCCCGGCTCCTATGTTTTGCTGCCTTACGTTCCGTATCATCGGCTAACGCGGCACCAGGAGAACTACTGCGATTGTGCCCCGGTTCGGCCGGGAGAGCACCTCAGTAGAGAAAGCCGAAAACTGACTGGCATGATATAGCGAGAGACTGGTCAACCACTCGATCGACCATTGGAATGTTTAGAATTCCTTCGCTTTGACGAAGGACCGCTTCCCGGTCAGGCACATACGCGCCCCGAGTTCAGAGAAGCGTGGTGCCATCAGGGGCTATATAGTAGCCCCACATTCGAGCTCCTGTGGCTAAGTGAAAGTGATAAAGCATTATAGTCCGGTTGCCTAGTTTGATATGCTATCACCTCCTTAAAAGGACCAAGACGTTGGATTAAGTGTGAAAAAGCGTTTTTCTTTTGCAAACACCCCCGCACCATGTGCGTGGGGGCTGAAGCCAAAGACTGCCATCTTTCAGATTATACATACATATACGGCCGCACAGGAGATAGTTCAATACTTGAACACATAAGTATAGAAAGTCATTGCATTATAAACATGATCTTAGAAATCATACATGTCATTCAAACATAACATCTTTCGAGCACTACGACTCTATTATACGAGCGCCCTGCAGGACTTCCTCAAAGTAATGCTCGGTGGGGAATCGGCTTTTGTCCGAACCCCGGGATGCAACAGCGGTGGCATCCATCTCCGCCCAGTATGTTTTACCACGGGCGAGAGCCATCCTTGCACCTTCTATGCATGCCGACCGCTTCATCGCCTTAATATGCGGCACTGCCCCAAGGAATTGCTGCAACAAGCCAAAATAACTCTTCGGCTTGGGTCTTCCCGGCCACAGATGAGTGACCACATCCGTCATGGCAAGTCCGGACAATCTATTTAGCTCAGCCCACTTAACCAGCCGATCACTCAGCGGAAGTTGACGCTCCGGACTATGGAATTGAGACCAGAAAAGCTCTTCCATTTCGTGACCCTTCTGGCTTCGGAAGTGCACGACTGCGTCCGCCGCACTCGCTGCCAAGTCCAGATAAGGATCCTCCACACCATACAATCGGCCAAGCTGAGCATACTTCACATCCGTGAACTTCCTGCGCAGCATAAAGGGCTTTCCAGCCGCAATGTCTCGGATTTGACGCAGTTCCTCCTTCATAGCCCGCATCGCACTACAGGCATCCTTGGCTTCGGCGTCGGCCTTCTTCAGGTCCTCTTGTTCCGCTCGACGTTCTCTTTCAATAACCTCCTGGCGGTCGGTAGCAACTTTTAATTTCGCGGCCATTCCGGCCATCTCCTCCCTGCTTTGGCAGTGAGCAGCCTTCTCGGCTTCTAGCTCTTCCGCTGCCTTCAAGGCAGCCGCCTCGCTTTTTCTGGCTTGCTCCTTGGCCCGAGCAAGTTCGGCTCGAAGGCCTTCCATAGTAGCAGCGCCATCTGCATCAAGCATACAAATTGTAAGGAACGGCGTCAGCCTCCTTACTAGGCGACCACGGAGCAACCACGTACCTTGTGACTCATCCAGTCGTTTATTGACCAGCGAGTTGTCCGCATCCGCAACGTCGAGTTGCCTTCTCAGCTCGGCAAATCCATCAGTCCGGCTGGCCACTGGACGATCCGCCACCTGCATAGGAAAGGCGGCATTCTATAACTGATATTACGATCCTTGGTACGCTATCGCTTTCGACAGCATACGAAGTCTCAGGGGCTACTATCTATATAGGGCGCACTTCATGTGCAAAACTGTCAATAGGTATGTCATTTTTTGCGTACCTCAAATCCCGTCAGTAAATTTCCGACGGCCTCATACAACCCGGTTTCGGCGGACGAGATCCTCTCAATCACATCACCCGTTAATGTGCGGTGATCTTCTGAGATGGACGCCCTCTTAAGCAAATCCTGCAGCTCCACCGGCCGTACTCCAATGGGTGCCGAACTCTCCGGTCCCGCCAGACTCGGGGAGACCCTCCACGACGACACCTCGGGGTCGTCCGCCCCGCACGATGGGGCGGTAGATGAAGGCTTTTCGCTTTCCATCATCTCCGGACGAAGGTCTCCCGAAGATGGGCTGTGCTGAGATGGGCTGAGATCCGAACTACAAGGTAAAAACTTCGTTACCTTTAGACATTAAGCAGGGGTGTCTGATAATTATAAAATCCCCCTTTTCACTTACGGCTCGTTAGAGGGCTGATTCCTCCGAGGAGACAGTACGGCCGGGGCGCTTTCTGGCGCAGGACCTTCCGGTACAGGTTTCTTTCCCCGCTTTGAGGCCTTGGCCTCCGGGTCTTCAGAAGCGTTCCTCTTCTCCCCCTGGAAGGAGGGACTCTCGATTCCTCCCTTACTAAACGCCTCCCTGGCAGAGGTGAAAGTTTCCCCGTGCCCCCCTTCGCCCTCATGCGAAGGTGCAACCTCCAACATTTTGATTAACACGGGATCCTGCATGGTCTCAGGGAGGGGGGCCGGACACCGTATCAGTTTTGCTTGCGCTATCCACTCCTGTCCAGGGATAGCTCGTTAAAAGGCAAGCTCACGATAAATGAATGGACGGTGTGTCCGGACACAGGGCTACTTACTTGAGTATCCGGGCGATTGCAGCTTAGGCCAGCATCCTCGGTCAATTCCGGATGCGTCTCTTGCGATCCGAAGAACAGTTTATACATCTCCATGGGAGTCAAACCCATGAAGTGTTGAAGAGCTCGTGGCCCCTCCGGATTAAATTCCCACAGGCGGAGGGGGCGACGTTTGCAAGGCAGTAGGCGCCGGATCAACATGACCTGCACTACTGCGACCAGATTGATCTCCCTTTCTTGGAGGCCTCGAATCCGGTCCTGCAACAGGGGGACGTCTTTGGGCGGCCCCCAGTCACGCCCCTTGTTGACCCGAGCGAAAGACGGGCAGCGGCTTCTGCCTGCTGCCCCGGGGAGCGGTGATATAAAACCACTCCTGTTGCCACAAGCCGAGCTCCTCTTGGAAAGAGCCCTTGGGCCATGGAGCTTTGGCCCTCTTGCTTATAACTGCCCCTCCGCACTCTGCCTGATGCCCCTCAATCATCTTCGGCTCCACGTTGAAGGTTTTGAGCCATAAGCCGAAGTGAGGGGTAGTGCGGAGGAAGGCTTCACAGACGACAATGAATGATGAGATAAGGGGGATGGACTCCGGAGCCAGGTCGTGGAATTCCAGCCCATAGTAAAACATGAGCCCCCTCACGAAGGGATCCGTCGAGAAGCCTAAACCCCGACGGAAGTGAGACACGAACACGACGATCTTGCCAGGCTCGAGAGTTGGGGTAACTTGCCCTCGGGCAGGCAGCCTATGCGAAATCTCGTAGGTTAGATACCTGGCATCTCTCAGCTTTAGCACGTCCTCCTCCGTGACGGAGGAGGGCATCCACCGGCCTCGTAGATTAGGACCGGACATTGTCGAAGATCGAAGGTACCTGAATTCGGAGCCCTGGGTGTTGGAACTCAGGGAGAGGGGCGGATTCGATAGAGGATTGAATAAAAAGAATGGGCCTTGGTCTCATTATAAAGAGGAAGAATACCAAGAGTCGTCCCCGTGACCGTTTGGAACCCGCCTTCGATGGAGGGGGCGTGGCAACGGGCGCGGTTGGGTTACCCATGTCCGTATTGATGGGAATCCCGGAATAAGGGGAGCACGATCTCTGCTTCGACAAGACGTGCCAAGGAAACCGCCTCGCTAAACGTGCTGAGGTGGAACAATAAAAACAATTCGAGTAAAGGCTTGAAAGTGGTGTGACGTCACGCCACAGAATACGTCAGCAGATTGATCTTGTGTAATATTATTCTCTCTACGGTGGTATGTGGAATTTATTTTTGCAGAGCCGGACACTATCCTGGTGTTCACGATCTTCTATAAATTATTCGGAGGAGGAACCCGCCTTGCAATGCCGAAGACAATATGCGCGCTGGACTCGTCGTCATTGAAGCCTGGTTCAGGGGCTACTGAGGGAGTTCCGGACTAGGGGGTGTCCGGATAGCCGAACTATCATCATCGGCCAGACTCCAAGATTATGAAGATATAAAATTGAAGACTTCGTCCTGTGTCCGGATGGGACTTTCCTTGGTGTAGAAGGCAAGCTTGGCGATACAGATATGTAGATCTCCTAGCTTTGTAACCGACTCTGTGTAACCCTAACCCTCTCCGGTGTCTATATAAACCGAATGGCCTTAGTCCATAGGACGAACAACAATCATACCATAGGCTAGCTTCTAGGGTTTAGCCTCCTTGATCTCGTGATAGATCTACTCTTGTAACCCACATCATCAATATTAATCAAGCAGGACATAGGGTTTTACCTCCATCAAGAGGGCCCGAACCTGGGTAAAAACATCGTGTCCCTCGTCTCCTGTTACCATCCGCCTAGACGCATAGATCGGGACCCCCTACCCGAGATCCGCCGGTTTTGACACCGACAAAGTGGTTGCTCATGACCCATACTTCGAGTGCAAGACGGATGTCCTTGGCAAGCTTGGGTTCTCCTCTTATCAGAAATGCACCGCGGCCATCCGCATGCTTGCATATGGTATTCCAGGTGATCTGGTGGACGAGTATGTGCGTATGAAAGGAAGCTTTGGGAGGTGATGACTGCTTGTGTGATTATGCACAACATGATCGTCGAGGACGAGCGTGATGAGAGTATCTTCGACCAAGGATTTGATTATCAAGGTGAAAATATTGAGCCCCTGCACCAAGACCCGGCCACATTTGAAGAGTTTGTCCAATTCCACCGTGAGATGCGTGATTGGCACACTTATTTGAATCTTCAAAATGACTTGGTTGAGCACGTCTGGGATCACATTGGCAACCAATAGATGTATTCATTCAATTTAGGTTCAGTCAAGACAATTTCGATTTGGTTGTAAAACTATTTTATTGAAGACAATTTCAGTTGAGTTTTAAAACTATTATAATTTTCAGACAAATATTTGGGTTGGAAACTAGTTTTGTTGCAATTTGGGCATTTTTGGCCCTGATGGACACGATGGGGCAAATGGATGCGGCCGCGCGCTGGGCGCACGTCCACCGCATCCCAGGACAGACCCGGACACGACCCCAAATCGCTACCCAAACAGACAGAATCCGGACCAAACGGACGTCTGTTTGGGGTCGCGCGGTGAAGTTGGCCTAAGATAATCCATGGTACTCCGTCGATGGTACAAATTGGGGTTCTTCCGGAAAAAATAATCATAAACGCGGATACAGAGGTGACCATGCGACACGCATGGGACTCTTCGAAAGGTTGATCGGTGCATTGCCAGATTGCCAGTGGGCCGCGCAGAGGGATGAGGTCATGCATAACCGGAGAGCCTATATTTGTCCTCGTTCTGCAACTGCACGAGCCTTCCCCTTTCTTTCTACGAGTACACCGATTGCCCTCCTGTAACTAAAACCGTAGACGTGAATGAAACGAGCATGAAAAAGTCGTATTGAATCTAAACTGTCGAACACGCTGCTCAAACAAATTTCTTCTGTCTCAGTAAGGCCAACTCCACCGCGCGACCTCATCATGTCCGGCCCTGTTCATTGGGGACAAAAGGGACAAATGAGACGGCCCAGCGCGCGACGGCCCGGACCCATCCTATCCGTTTTGTGTCCGGGCCGACCCATTTCGAGCGCAAACTTGCGCCGGGTTTGGATCGCGCCGGACACCAAACGAACGCGCGCCTCGTCCGCTTCAGGACCGCGTGGCAGGCGGCCACCTACCTCCCACCCGCCCACATCAATGCGCACGAGCGGGCGGCCCCACCTGTCATCCGCACGTCGAATGGTCGCCGTTCTTCTTTAAGTGGGAAGCATGGACGGGTCGTCGTCCACACTGCCCCACGCCACCCAGCGGCCTCCTCGAACCCCGACAACGCCGAACCCTAGCCTTCCTTTGCCCTCGAGCTCGCCGGCTGCCCACCTCGCCATGGGCTTCTGGAACGGCAAGGGCAAGCACGACCGCGAGGCCGGCTCCTCCTCGGGGCGTCACGCGGATCCGTGAAGAAGGAGGAGCCCGCGTCTCCGCCGCGCTCCTCCCGTCGAGCCCCCGCGTCACCGCCGCGCTCCTCCCGTCGAGCCCCCGCGCCGGCCCCCTTGAACATTGCCCCTAGGCCCTCCGGCGAGCGCGACCGGCAGTACATTTGCGCGGATGTGTGCCGGAGGTACTGGGAGACGAGGACGCCGGTCCCGTGGAGCGATGCCCACCTCCCCAACGGGTGGCACCTCTCCGCGGACCGGGTCCCCATCCCGCCAATGCCGGCGACCGGCCGTGCACGGCGCGATGAGATCAACCGCCGCCGCCGCCTCCTCCCCGACGACCTGTACTACGACCACAGGTATGCCCCCGACTCCCCGCTCTGGGACACATGGCTCCAGGACGAGCACGACACGCGCCGCGCGTCGTACTTCGCCGGCACGGTGTCGGGGCCGCGGAGGCCACATGCCTTCCCCGTCTCCGTCGCCCCCTCCCCCTCCTCGCATGGCAGCGGAGGAGGAGGCCCGTCTCCTGGAGCGTGTCATGGCCGACTCCATGAACACGCACGACGAGCGGCAGTGGAACGGCCTGGAGGAGGCCATGGCCCTCTCTGCCGCCGGGGACGTCGCCTTCCTGGAGCTGCAGCTGGCGGCGTTCACGGGGGAGTTGGAGGAGCCGGAGGAGGAGGCCCCACCCGCGTTCGAGCAGCTGGTGGGCCAGGGGTGGGGCTGGTCCTGCACTGCACCGGAGATGGCCGCCGGCCTGGGCGTGAACTGGTGCCCCACTCCGCCGCGGTCACCGGAGCGGGAGGCATCGCCGCGGGAGGTGGTGCAGGCACCTCTGGTCGTCCAGCCCGCCCCCGTCTACCGCGCACCGTCGCCCCACCTCTGGACGCCGCCGGAGTACGTCGACCTCGTCAGCGACGACGACGACACAGGCGGCCAGTGAAGACGGCGACGGCCACGGCACCGACGGGCGCAGCAGGAGAGCGCGGGCGGCGTTTTTTTATTTTTTTGTATGTTAATTATGAAACTAGCCTTTTAAGTGGCCGTGAAAACTGGGCCGTTTTGTGGCCGACCCCTATATATGTTTTATGTTTTTTTAAAATGTGTTTACTTACTTTTTTAGTTATTTCGTTCTAATTTTTATATTTTTTTATTCACGTCCACCCGGACACGATTTGAGGTGCGGCCGCGCGGTGGGCGCACGCACGACCCATCTGACAAAGGCGGACATGGGCGAACCCATCAGCGGCCCAAAGGAACAAAATCCGGCTAAAACGGACGTCCGTTTGGGGTCGTGCTGTAGAGTCTGTCGGATATCACAGCCTTGTCACGGGACTCTAATGGCGAATTTAAGGCGGAGCACACCATCTATGATGCCGAGCGGTCACATAAAATCTGGCTAATACTTGTCTCATTGGCGGTGATGTGACTAAGGTTTGTGGCTCCACGTATCATTCATGAGTGGGTCTCATGCATCAGCGGACCGAAAATCACCGCAGCTTAGGAGTAGCTACGGTTTGTAAGCTGTGTAGCTACCAAAGATAGGATGTGACCATACAGCTTTACCATGCGAGGACTGTAAATTTTATGTGGGAGCAGCGTGGACTGTTGCATTGCTTGGAAAGCTTGTTGCTTCCGAATCTTACCATGCTCCTACTGGGTACTGGGCTACTTTTCTCATACACTTCAGTCACATCAGCCCATGCACGAATGCATCGCTGATGCGGTAAAACACCGTCATCAACGTGTAAATAACTAGGAGTAATAATTACTCAAAAGAAATTACTCCTCAGAACTCCAAGGAGTTTTACAATTCTCAAAGCGTGTAAAGGAAACTCCTAGTAAAACTCCCTCTACAAAACTCCTAGGAGTAATTTTTTTTGTCCTGGTGGTAAAAGTGTAAGTATTTATTTATTTTTCTGGTAAAACTCCTAGGATTTATTTTTGAGTAATTTTTATTGGAAAACGCTTGTGTTCACCCAACGGATCTATCGGCTCGCGTTAACCGCCTCCTTGGTCATCAGATCTGTTATTGATCAGGCGGTCGGGAGCCAACCTTCGTTACTTCACTTTCCTGCAATTTGACACGTGTCTCAGAAGTGGTTTAGCATCATTGATGGGCTCTTTCGAAACATTCTTCCTGTTGCAAGAAAGAATTTTGCAAGATAAGTGATGTTGCAAAACTTTCTTCCGTAGTGATAAAAATTATGCAACTTTAGCTCCGTTGCAGAACAGCTTCTGCAACAATACCTCTGTTGCAAAAGTTCTGCAACATGAACTCTGTTGTGAACATTTGAACAAAACATCATGCTTGTTGCAAAGCTAGCAGCTCAATCAGACGAACATCCCGCGTTTAATCCAGTGGCTCGCGAGGCGGCGGATCTTTTAAAAAGATCTACCGGCCGACGCGTAGCGCTCCCCTAATTTTTGAGGATTTTGAAGTATGTTTTACACATTACTTGCATGTAAGGATTTTTACACAATTCCCATAACAAGGGAGTTTTGCACGTTTAGTAGTCTGCGGTGATCCTCAAAACGTGTAAAATTACTCCTAAGGACATCTTCAATGTGGAACGCTTGTCGAGGTGCTTATCGAGGGAAAGAAAACATCCTAAGGGCATGTACAATAGTGCTATTTTAGGGGTGTCACGTAGGATAAATGATGATGTGGAGGAGAAAGAACTCATAAGAAAAGGCTTGTCTTTTCTTATTTAAGATAAAATAAATATGATCTCTTAGCACAATTTGTCTCACCATGTTTCATGAAATGACTAATTATTGAAGATAAGGCTAAAATATAACTCATTGTAGACATAATTTTTTGTCATCTCTAAATTACATGCAAGACTTAAGATAAGACTTTCATGTCAACCATTGTACATGCCCTAATAAGCTAGTGCTCCCCTCCAACACTGGGGCTAACCGCGGGCTCTTGAATACTTCCTCTGTCCGAGATTACTTGTCATAGAAATAGAAATGGATAAAAATAGATGTTTGTAAAACTAAAATACGTATAGATGCATCAATTTCTCTGACTAGTATTCCCGAACGGAGGAAATAATAAATTAGAAAAAAAGACCCAATTATCTCGTACTATTTTAGCAGAAGAGCAAGCACTCAGTGCCTTTCTTTGCATCTATTGTGAGCTGAGGCGCTCGGATTCGACTGCGTAACCGCCGATTCGTTAAGATTAAATTCCTAGCGCGCCCTCCAAGTGATTCTGTTGAAGATTCTCTAAAGGCATCTACAATGGTAAGAACTTATTTGGGCACTAAAATATAAATTATAAATAAATAATCATCCCAGCGCCCTTCCTCCCAATTACATATGTAAAGCATAATTGGTTTGCCACTAACATTTGTTATTGCCAATATTTGGCAAGCCAACATTTGGCAAAATCAAAAGTTGCCAATATTTGGCAACTTCTTGTGAGATTGGCAATGAAAATTGACAAGCAATCAATCTCTAGCCAATATTTGGCAGTTGCCAAAATTTGGTATGCAAACTTTTGACATCAAACCAATTATGCTCGTACAACTGTCATTAGGCGTGTGCGCTCGCTGCCTTCGGAGTCTTATCTCATTCGAAAAGAAAAGTGCAAGCGCTCGACGCAATTTCTTTCGTCGATGCCATACTTAATACTGAGATTCAGAGTGTAATTGCCGAATGACCCAAAAAAAAATTCCCGACACCCTTCAATAACGCCCCGCGATGGGGATGCCCTAAGAGTCATAACTAGAAGCTTTATAATCATATTTAGTTATTTACTTACAACGTCTTCAGTGACATCTAGGAGTAATTTTTTCTTGAGGATTGTAAATAACTAAATATGGCAAGGTTGCGTCGCAAAGCACGTGAAATCTTTTTTTCTGCGGGTCCAAAAGAACGTAAAATCTGATATAGAAAAATCACGCGTGGCCTGACGGGCGTAGCGTTGAAATGAAAAGCTGATTGGTGAGTGCCTTTTTTATTACTTCATCCGTCCGGAAATACTTATCGGAGAAATGAATGTATCTAGATGTATTTTAAAATTCTAGATACATCCGTTTTCATCCATTTATGCGACAAGGCAATCGTCTCACTCTTGCCCAAGCTGGACGGTGCGGAAGATATTAAGGAGTTCCGACCAGTTAGCCTTGTCCATGGGATCATCAATTTTTTTGACAAGGTGCTGGCAAACAGATTGACGGTGGAGCTCCCGTTCTTGGTGGGGAACCACCAGAGTGCGTTCATCAAAGGCCGCTCGATTCACGATAACTTCATGCTCGTGCAGTATACAACAAGAAAGTTGAGAGCACTTAAGGAATCTGCTGTGATGATGAAGCTGGATATTACTAAAGCATTCGACTCTGTTCAATGGCCATTCTTGTTGGAGGTAACTCGAGCAATGGGATTCAGCGATAAGTGGAGAGAATGGATGTGCGGCTTACCGTCAACTTCATCAATACGCATCATGGTAAATGGCATCCCAGGCAAGCCCATCCTGAACTGCGTGGGCCTCCGACAAGGCAATCCTATCTCGCCAATGCTCTTTATCCGAGTAATGGAGCCGCTTCATAGGCTGTTCGAGATTGCTGCCTCTCACGGCATTCTGAGCCCTCTGTTAGCTACGTGCATTTCACAGAGGTTATCCATGTTCGCTGATGATGTGATGATCTTCTTGAATCCATGGGACGATGATCTTATTGCTTGTAATGCGGTCTTGCGTCTGTTCGGCGATTGCTCCGGACTGCACACCAATCTGGCCAAGAGTGCAGCTTTTCCTATCCGATGCGGTTCGGAAATCATGTAGAGAGTTGGGGAGATTATGGGTTGTTCGGTGGGAGCATTTCCATGCAAGTATCTAGGGTTGTCGCTCCCCCTGCGAAAACAAACTGCCGTGCAGCTACGAGGGCTGGTGGATCAGTTAGCTGGATGCTTACCACGGTGGAAAGTGGTGAACATGCCGAAGAGTGGAAGACTGCTGCTAATTCAGTCAGTGTTGTGTTTCCGTACCTCTTTATGTAATGATGGCACTAGATATCCCCATCAAGACGATCACACAAATGGAGAAGATTTGCAGAGGCTTTCTTTGGTGTGCGAAGGAGAAAGAAAATGGAGGTTAGTGTATGGTGGCCTCGGAGAAGATCTGCTCGCCCAAGTGGGCTGGAGGCTTGGGCTTACCGAACATGAGGTGGCTGAACCTGGCCATGCAAGCCCGGTGGCCCTGGCTTCGACGCGTCGATGGATCAAAGCCTTGGGCGCATCTGGATATTACTGTGCCAAATGAATCAATCTTGCTCTTCAAGGCTGCAACGAAGACCGTGGTAGGCAATGGAAATAATGCATGGTTCTGGGAGGATAGGTGGATCCATGGAGCGCGCGTGTGGAAGATATCGCCCTAAGACTGTACATGAAAGTGTCGCGTACTACTCGCTGCACACGCACAGTTAGCCAAGGCTTGCTCAATGGCTCCTGGGCAGTTGATGTGGGGCCCGAGCTCAATGAGACCATGCTCCAGGAGGATATGGCCCTCTGGGAGCTACTTGCCGAGGTTCAGCTCAATCCGGAGCAGGAGGATACCACAATCTGGGCTTGGGAGAGGAGTGGATGCTTCTCCACACGATCTGCTTATGCCGCGAAGTTTTGGGGCAGGGAGGTCATTCCCACTGCCGCATTCACATGGAAGTCCAAGGCACCCTTGTGTTGCGATTCTTTGCATTGCTGGCACTGCAAATAGGTGCTGGACGTCCAATAGGCTAGCTCGACGAGGGCTGAATCACCAAGAAGCATGCCCGTTTTGTGACCAAGAGGAGGAGACTGAGGGATTCCTGGATAGGGGGGTATCCGGACAGCCTGACTATGTACTTTGGCCGGACTGTTGGACTATGAAGATACAAGATTGAAGACTTCGTCCCGTGTCCGGATGGGACTCTCCTTTGCGTGGAAGTCAAGCTTGGTGATTCGGATGTAGATCTCCTTCTCTGTAACCGACTCTGTGTAACCCTAGCCCCCTCCGGTGTCTATATAAACCGGAGGGTTTAGTCCATAGGACAAGAACAATCATACCATAGGCTAGCTTCTAGGGTTTAGCCTCTACGATCTCATGGTAGATCAACTCTTGTAATACTCATATCATCAAGATCAATCAAGCAGAAAGTAGGGTATTACCTCCATCGAGAGGGCCTGAACCTGGGTAAAACATTGTGTCCCTAGTCTCCTGTTACCATTAGCCTTAGACGCACAGTTCGGCACCCCCTACCCGAGATCCGCCGGTTTTGACAACGACATTGATGCTTTCATTGAGAGTTCCTCTGTGTCGTTGTTGTAAGGCTCGATGGCTCCCCCAACCTTCAACAACGCAGTCCAGGGTGAGACTTTTCTCCCCGGGCAAATCTTCGTGTTCGGCGGCTTCGCACTGCGGGCCAACTCGCTTGTCCATCTGGAGCAGATCGACAGCTACGCCCCTGGCCATCAGGTCAGGTTTGAAAACTTGAATTACACGGCCGATATCCACGGAGACTTGATCTTTGATGGATTCGGGCCTGCATCGGGAGTATCGAACAGTCACGACGAGCATGACTTAAATCTGCTGTCGGACAGTATTCGGGATATCGCCCATGCAGCCGCTCCGGACCTAAATCCGGGGTAGGTCGCATCGACCGAGGACGGGTGGATGGACCCCGCCATGGAGGCCGCATACTCTTTGGCGGTAGAGCCAAACACAGACTCCGCCGTTAAGGGGATCTGCGTTACCGGACCCCCGGACCTGTGTCCGGACATGGGTTCCGAACCGCGAGTGCCCGGGCACATCAAGTTCGATTGGGCTCCAATAATGGAGTTCACCGCCGCGGATATCTTTCAGCACTCCCCCTTTGCTGATGTGCTAAATTCATTAAGGTCTCTCTCTCTGTCAGGAGAGTCCTAGCCGAACTATGTTCGGCTCGAGTGGGAAGCAGGCGACGAAGAAATTTTTTACCCACCCACCACCCTCTTCATAGCCACGGTCGATGATTTGACTGACGTGCTTAACTTCGACTCCGAAGACATCGACGGTATAGACGACGATGCTGGAGAAGAATAGGAACCACCGCCCACAAGGCGCTGGACTGCCACCTCTTCATATGATGGACACCCCCAAAGAAAACAATGGTGATGAGGCAACAGAAGATAACCCCTCAGGGAAGAAATCAAAGCATGGGCGTCATCGGTGCCGCTCTAAGCCCCGCCACAGCAACACCGGCACTTGAGAAGAAAACAATCCAGATGGCGCCAAAGAGGAATACAATCCTGATCATCCTACCTTCGAGCAGGCCAAACAAGAACACGGGCAGGTCAGCCCAGATGAACAGGCGACAGACGGATACTTGGAGGATGACAACAATATGCCTCCCTCCGAAGACGAGGTGAGCCTTGGTGACGACGAATTCGGTGTACCGGAGGATCCCATAGAGCAGGAGCGCTTTAAGCGCCGGCTTATAGCCACTATAAGAAGCCTGAAAAAGAAGCAGCAGCAGCTCCAAGCTGATCAAGATCTGCTCGCAGACAGATGGACTGAGGTCCTGGCGGCCGAGGAATAGGGACTCGAGCCCCCCACCAAGGGTTACCCAAAACATAAGTTGCTACCTCAGCTAGAGGAAGAGGTCGTAGAGCCTGCACTACCAGCACAAGACGAGGCTGACCGGCCACCTCGTGGCCGGGATAAAACGACGTACCAGCCCGCACCCCCACGCCAGTTCACTACGGCCCGGGGCAATACATAGGACCTGCGAGACATATCGGAAAACAACGCAGGACAACCAAGATCAATCTACGGATCACGGGGGCGCGCCACAACACATGACAATGACCGTCATGCCGGATACACTAATAATAAATCCGGCCGGGCCGAACATAACCGACCAGACTTAGTCGGACTGTGTCGTGACATAGCCTGGCACAGAGGTGCCGCACACCCCCTCTGCTTCACTGATGAAGTAATGGATCATGAATTCCCAGAAGGGTTTAAACCTGTCAACATCGAGTCATACGATGGCACAACTGACCCCGCAGTGTGGATTGAAGATTTCCTTCTCCACATTCACATGGCTCGCGGTGATGATCTACATGCCATCAAGTATCTCCCCCTCAAGCTTAAAGGGACAGCCAGACATTGGCTGAATAGCCTGCCAGCGAACTCCATCGGCAGTTGGGAAAATCTTGAGGACGCATTCCTCGACAACTTCCAAGGCACCTACGTGCGACCACTGGATGCTGATGACTTAAGTCACATTACCCAACAGCCCGGAGAGTCAGTCAGAAAATTCTGGACTCGGTTCCTAACTAAAAAGAACCAAATTGTCGACTGTCCGGACACCGAGGCCCTGGCGGCCTTTAAGCATAATATCCGCGACGAGTGGCTCGCCCGACACCTCGGCCAAGAAAAACCGAAGTCCATGGCGGCCCTCATGACACTCATGACCCGCTTTTGCACGGACGAGGACAGCTGGCTGGCTCGCAGTAACACCATGCCAGGAAACTCCGGCACTTCAGATGTCCGCGACAGTAATGGAAAACCACGACGCAATAAACATAAGCGTTGGAACAATGGCGACAATGCCGAAGATACGGTAGTCAATGCCGGATTCAGCAACTCTAAATCCGGCCAGCGGAAAAGCCGTTCAAAAGAAACAATTCGGGATCGTCCAGTCTGGACCGCATACTCGACCGCTCGTGCCAGATTCACGGCACCCCCGACAAACCAGCCAATCACACTAATAGAGATTGCTGGGTGTTCAAACAGGCCAGCAAGTTGAATGCCGAAAACAAGAACAAGAGGCTGCACAGCGATGACGATGAGGAGTCCCGACGTCCGAACACTGGGGGACAGAAGAAGTCCCCCCCCCAGGTGAAAATGGTAAACATGATCTATGCCACCCACATCCCCAAACGGGAACGAAAGCATGCACTTAGGGACGTCTATGCGATGGAGCCAGTCGCCCCAAAGTTTAACCCATGGTCATCCTGTCCGATCACCTTTGATCGTAGGGACCATCCTACCAGCATCCGTCACGGCGGCTCAGCCGCATTGGTTCTTGACCCAATCATCGACAGATTCCATCTCACGCGAGTCCTTATGGACGGTGGCAGTAGCCTGAACCTGCTCTATCAGGACATAGTGCGCAAAATGGGCATCGATCCCTCACGGATTAAACCAACCAAAACCACCTTTAAAGGTGTAATTCCAGGGGTAGAGGCCCGTTGTACGGGCTCAATAACACTGGAAGTGGTCTTCGGATCTCCGGATAATTTCCGAAGCGAGGAATTAATCTTCGATATCGTCCCTTTTTGTAGTGGATATCATGCACTACTGGGACGAACTGCGTTCGCTCGATTCAATGTGTACCGCACTATGCATACCTTAAGCTCAAAATGCCAGGACCCCGCTGGGTTATAACAGTCAATGGAAACACGGACCGCTCCCTCCGTACGGAAGAGCACACTGCGGCCCTTGCTGCAGAAGTACAAAGCAACCTTCTTCGACAGACAGCCCATTTGGCAATAACAACCCCGAACACCGTCAAGCGAGTCCGGAGCACCCCGCAGCAGGATGGTCAGGCACACCAAGAGCTCGATTAGCAATCCAGCCTCCGCCCCAGCCCCATTGAGGAGGCATTTGTGCCACGCGTACACAACTACGCACTCAAAATACCATGGGCATAGGCGGAGGCGAGTCGACGATGCAGCTCATAGTGCGGTTTAGCCTCCATGAGGCCCGCACACCCTTCTCCTTTATTTCTTTTCAGGACCCTACTTTAGGGCAACTCCTTCAGAGAACCGGACTAGCAGACTCATCACTAGGGGGAACACCAAGGAGGCAAGAGGCTTTGCACACAAGGGAATACCCAGGTGGTCTCTTTCAATGATCGTTATACCTGTTTTTACATACCCGCATGCAGCCTGCCCTTGGATAGGACATGTCAAATAGTCCTATTTGTTTCTGCTTAATGCATTAATTGTACAGATATGCCTTGCCGTTTTATCCAAATAACAATGGGAAATAGTATACAACGTCAGCTTCTTATTACTATCTTCATATTTTCCCTTGGATATTTATTTAATGTTGGATCCGTACACTTTGGTACGATCAGTTCGCTAGGGGATTTTTGTTGAGCCCCATAACATGGCAATAAAAGTCCGAACACTTTCGACAGTGCGGCACCCCGAACTTATAGCATTATATGCATCAGCTCCGAATCATGTCTTGGGTCAATAGTTGGGTTAGCCTAGCTCCCTTGTTTTGGTACCTTACGTTCTGTTATATCGGCTAAGGTAGCGTAGGGAGAACTACTGCGATTGTTTTCCGGTTCTTCCGGACAAGCACCTCAGTAGAGAAAGCCGAAAACTGACTGTCATGATGCGGCGAGAGCTGGTCGCTGTTCGAGAGGTACTAAATCCTTAAAGATTTTTTCCGCTTAAGGCGAGGAATCGACCTTGTTCGATTTAGGCATGTATAGCGCCCCAGTTCGGCCTTCCAAATACTAGAGGCTTCGTCGAAATTTAAAATTATAGACTTCTATGGCCAAGTGAGAGTTATAAAGCTGCATAGTCCGATTATCTCATTCACTGCGCCAAACACCTCCTCAAAGGACCAAAAACTTGGATAAAGAGTGTTTGGGTTTTCCACGAACACCCCAGTACTAGCTACACGGGGGCGGAAGCCGACGACTGGCCTACTCTCAGAATTTTATAAACGGCCGCACAGAAGGTAATATTTTAAATCAACAAAGCGTTATATAGCGTACACAAACTCTTTCTCATATTACAAAGATGACACGAGTCCATTCACACAAAGATTAAGTTCTTGATGCATTCATCGGCCACAAGGCGAGCGCCTTTCATGACGCCATCATAATATTTCTCGGGGTAGCGATGCTCCTTACCCTCCGGGGGTCCGTCGTTCACCAGCTTCTCAGTGTCCAATTTGGCCCAATGCATCTTCGCGCGGGCAAAGGCCCGGCGGGCACCCTCAATGCAGACGGACTGCTTGATAACTTCAAGCAGTGGACAAGCACTTACCATCCGCTTTATAAGGCCGAAGTAGCTGTCAGGCAGGGGCTCACCAGGCCACAACCGGACTATGAGGTCCTTCATGGCCAGTTCGGCCGCCCTGTGGAGTTCGACCAATTGCTTCAGTTGGTCACTCAGGGACATTGGGTGTTCGGCTCCAGTATACTGAGACCATAACAGCTTCTCCGTAGAGCTCCCCTCTTCGGCACGGTAGAACTCCGCGGCATCCGATATGCTGGGTGGCAGATCTACGAATGCCCCTCGAGAGCTCCGAATGCGGGTGAGTAAAAGAAATGTCTCCTCCACATGCTTGCTTTGCATAACGAATGCCTTACCCGCCGTTATTTTCTTGGCCGCCTGGATTTCTTGGAGGGCCTTTTGGGCTTTGGCCTTGGCATCTTTTGTGCTCTCAAGGGCTTTGGCAAGCTCGGACACTTCCGTCTTGAAGTCATGCTCCAAGGACTCGAACTTCTTGTCGAACTCCTAGAGCTCTTGATGTACCTTCCCCACCCGAGCATCTTGTTTCTCACGCTCGGCGCGCTCTGTGGCCGCCTTGGCTTCGGCTTCAAACAACGCTTTCTTCAGGGCTTCCACTTTGGTCACCGCCCCTATCAAAAATCATAATGATTTTTATTAGCATCATCAATTTTCTCCTCTACACGACACACGGACGGGGTATCACTTACCTTTGTTCTCCTCGAGCTGCCTCTTCACGAGGCCGAGCTCCTCTTTGGCCTGCCCCAGGTTCTACCTGAGTCCGGCGACCTCAGCTGTGCGCGCAGTAGTGGTCAGCAGCAGCGCCTGCTTATTAACACAGACAAGTACTGTCAGACTCCTGCGGATTAAAAATTGACCCTCCGTTTGGCTCTTTCTTTCCGAACACCAAACAGAGTGTCAGGGGCTACTGTCTATCGGGTGATATTTTCTCACACTTTTCATTACTTACCTCAAGCCTGTTAGGAGGCTGATGCAGACTTCGGTCAACCTGCTTTTGGCGGACCGGACCTTCTCAATCACCGTACCCATGAGAGCACGGTGCTCTTCATCGATGGAAGCGCTACGAAGCACTTCCAGCAAATTATCCGATGCCTCCGGCTGGGCGGAGGTCATCGACACGGCCGGCTCGCCCTCTTTAGCGAGGGGCTGCTCACTTGAATCCGGAACCTGTGAAGGCTCCGGTGCAGTAACCGGCGAAGAGCCAGACTTGGTGCGGCTCCCGTCCGCATAATCCATTGGGATCTTACCCCCCATGTGCCTGACGTCTGGGATTTTTCCTTGGGGCGTCTCCGGAACCATCGCCCCCTGCTCTGGTATCCTTTGGGAAAACACCTCGGTGTCATCCGCGGGTCGTGGGGAGGTGGCCGTCGGGAGTGAATCCATCTCCGACACACTCAAGGACCCATCCGAAGAGGATACCCCAAGATTGGACCTGGCCGGACTTCATACACGTGTTCGGTGTCATTACGAGCCAGGAAGTTAGAGTCGCACAAAAGGTATTACAGAGTGCGGATCCTTACGACTTTGCCCGGGGCTTCCCCCTGGGAAGCCACTCCTCCTCGCTGTAGGCGGTTGTGGTGGAGTGGTCCGGAAGGGATACCTTTCCATTCTTCGGTGTCCTAGCCTCCCCCTGTGGGGCGGCTTTCCTCTTCTCCTCCCCCGTGCGGGGAGGGGGCATTTCTTCGTGTTTCCCGCCATCTCCATGAGAGGAATCTGCCTCGCCGTCCTTTGACGATGAGTCTATTACGTCCTGGCAGTGGAGACCCTTCCTGGTCCCCGCGGCCGTTTTCTTGGACCCTTCGGCCTCCCCAGATGGGGCGACCCTCTTCCTCCTCTTCTCCTCCCCTTCATGGGAGGAGTGCGCCTCATCGTCTTTGGGCGAGGCGTCCGGTGCCACCTCGCGCCGGCGACCTTTCCTGTTCCCCGTGGCCTTCTTTTCGGCCTTCTTCTCCGGCACCTTGTAAGGCACCAGAGCCAGCATCTTCGTTAGGAGTGCGGTCGCCGGATCTTCGGGCAGCGGAGCCGGACAGTCGATCTGCTCCGCCATCTCCACGTAATCCTGTTTTATCAGCATGGTGACTTAAAATCCTCCCACGAATATGCTGGGAAAGGTACACCTTGTGATGGTTAGAGGACTTACCGAATTGGCGAGGCGCTTTGCGCTGAGCCCGCGGTCCTCGGAAATGGGAGCAGGAACTTCACCGGTCTTGAACAACACCTTCCAGACGTCCTTATGCATCGTGCCGAAGAGCTCATGCAACATCTGGTGTTCGGACGGATCGAACTCCCACATATTGAATGCCCGTCTTTGACACGGGAGAATCCGGTGGACGAGCATGACCTAGACCACGTTGACAAGCTTGATCTTCTTGTCCCTAATACTTTTGATGCAGGTCTCAAGTCCGGTCAGCTCCACGTGTTCGTGATGTCTACTACACAACCTTTCACTTGTAGACGTTGTTGGGCCTGCAAGTGCACATGTTTGTAGGACAGTAGCAAATTTCCCTCAAGTGGATGACCAGGTTTATCAATCCGTAGGAGGCATAGGATGAAGATGGTCTCTCTCAAACAACCCTGCAACCAAATAACAAAGAGTCTCTTGTGTCCCCAACACACCCAATACAATGGTAAATTGTATAGGTGCACTAGTTCGGCGAAGAGATGAAGATACAAGTGCAAAATAGATAGTAGATATAGGTTTTTGTAATCTGAAATAATAAAAACAGCAAGGTAACAAGTGATAAAAGTGAGTGTAAACGGTATTGCAATGATAGGAAACAAGGCCTAGGGTTCATACTTTCACTAGTGCAAGTTCTCTCAACAATAATAACATAGATAGATCATATAACAAGCCCTCAACATGCAACAAAGAGTCACTCCAAAGCCACTAATAGTGGAGAACAAACGTAGAGATTATGGTAGGGTATGAAACCACCTCAAAGTTATTCTTTCGGATCGCTCTATAAAAGAGTTCGTACTAGAATAACACCTTAAGACACAAATCAACCAAAACCCTAATGTCACCTAGATGCTCCATTGTCACCTCAAGTATCCGTGGGCATTATTATACGATATGCATCACACAATCTCAGATTCATCCAACCAACATAAAAGTACTTCAAATAGTGCCCCAAAGCTACTACCGGATAGTCAAGAGCGTGTGCCAACCCCTATGCATAGGTTCCCAATGTCACGAAACCCGCAAGTTGATCACCAAAACATACATCAAGTGGCACATGATATCCCATTGTCACCACAGATAATCACGGCAAGACATACATCAAGTGTTCTCATAAAATACTCAATCCGATAAGATAACTTCAAAGGGGAAACTCAATTCATCACAAGAGAGTAGAGGGGGAGAAACATCATAAGATCCAACTACAATAGCAAAGCTCGGGATACATCAAGATCGTGCCATAGAGGGAACACGAGAGAGAACACGAGAGAGAGAGAGAGAGTGAGAGAGATCAAACACATATCTACTGGTACATACCCTCAGCCCGGAGGGTGAACTACTCCCTTCTCATCATGGATAGCGCCGGGATGATGAAGATGGCCTCCGGTGATGGGATCCCCCTCCGGTAGGGTGCTGGAACAGGGTTCCGATTAGTTTTTCGTGGCTACAGAGGATTGCGGTGGCGGAACTCCTGATCTATCTTCTTTTCTGGAAGTTTTACGATACGTAGGTATATATGGGTGCAGGAAGTACGTTGGTGGAGCTACGGGGGCCCCACGAGGCAGGGGGCGCGCCCCGCACCCTCGTGAGCACCTCCCTTGGCTCCTGACGTGGGGTCCAAGTCCATCTGGTAGCTTTCCTTCCAAAAAATAACTTCTCCAGTTGATTTCGTTCCGTTTTGACTCCTTCTGATATTCCTTTTCCTCGAAACTCTGAAATAGGCATAAAACAGCAAATCTGGGCTGGGCCTCCGGTTAATAGGTTAGTCAAAAAAATAATATAAAAGTGAATAATAAAGCCTAATATTGCCTAAAACAGTAGATAAAGTAGTATGGAGCAATCAAAAATTATAGATACGTTGGAGACGTATCAAGCATCCCCAAGCTTAATTCCTGCTCGTCCTCGAGTAGGTAAATGATAAAAAAGAATTTTTGATGCGGAGCGATACTTTGGCATAATTTCAATGTAAATCTTCTAAATTGTGGCATGAATATTCAGATGCGAAATATTCAAGACAAAAGTTCATATTAACATAAAAGTAATAATACTTCAAGCGTACAAATCGAAGCAATCATGTCTTCTCAAAATAGCATGATTAAAGAAAGTTATCCCTACAAAATCATATAGTCTGGCTATGCTCTATCTTCATCACACAAAGTATTTAATAATGCACAGCCCCGATGACGAGCCAAGCAATTGTTTCATACTTTAGTAATTTCAAACTTTTTCAACTTTCACGCAATACATGAGCGTGAGCCATGGACATAGCACTATAGGCGGAATAGAATGGTGGTTGTGGAGAAGACAAAAAAGGAGAAGATAGTCTCACATCAACTAGGCGTATCAATGGGCTATGGAGATGCCCATCAATAGATATTGATGTGAGTGAGTAGGGATTGCCATGCAACGGATGCACTAGAGCTATAAGTATATGAAAGATCAACAAAAGAAACTAAGTGGGTGTGCATCCAACTTGCTTGCTCATGAAGACCTAGGGCACTTTTGAGGAAGCCCATCATTGGAATATACAAGCCAAGTTCTATAATGAAAAACTTCCACTAGTATATGAAAGTGACAACATATGAGATTCTCTATCATGAAGATCATGGTGCTACTTTGAAGCAAAAGTGTGGTAAAAGGATAGTAGCATTGTCCCTTCTCTCTTTTTCTCTCATTTTTTTTACTTTTTTTTTATTTTGGTGGGCTTCTTTGGCCTCTTTTTTTGGGCTTCTTTGGCCTCTTTTATTTTTCATAAAGTCCGAAGTCTCATCCCGACTTATGGGGGAATCATAGTCACCATCATCCTTTCCTCACTGGGACAATGCTCTAATAATGATGATCATCACACTTTTATTTTTTCTTACAACTCAACAATTACAACTCGATACTAGAACAAAACATGACTCTATATGAATGCCTCCAGCGGTGTACCGGGATATGGAATGAATCAAGAGTGACTTGTATGAAAGAATTATGAACGGTGGCTTTGCCACAAATACAATGTCAACTACATGTTCATGCAAAAGCAATATGACAAAAGTAATGTGTGTCATATGAACGGAACGGTGGAAAGGTGCATGGCAATATATCTCGGAATGGCTACGGAAATGCCATGATAGGTAGGTATGGTGGCTGTTTTGAGGAAGGTATATGGTGGGTGTATGATACCGGCGAAAAGTGCGCGGTATTAGAGAGGCTAGCAATGGTGGAAGGGTGAGAGTGCGTATAAACCATGGACTCAACATTAATCAAAAGAACTCATGCACTTGTTGCAAAAATTTAGAAATCATTAAAAACCAAAGCACTAAACGCATACTCCTAGGGGGATATATTGGTAGGAATAGACCATCGCTCGTCCCCGACTGTCACTCATAAGGAAGACAATCAATAAATAAAATTGTGCTCCGACTTCATCACAAAGTGGTTCACCATACGTGCATGCTACGGGAATCACAAACTTCAACACAAGCATTCTTTAAATTCATAACCACCCTAACTAGCATTGCTTTGATATTATCACCTCCATATCTCAAAACAATTATCTAGCATCAAACTTATCTTAGTATTCAACGCACTCAAAAGAAAGTTTCACATATCTTGAATACCAAGTATATTATCTTTAAGCAAATTACCATGCTATTAACAACTCTCAAAATAATCTAAGTGAAGCATGAGATATCAATAGTTTCTTTAAAACAAATCCACCATCGTGCTCTAAAATATATAAGTGAAGTACTAGAGCAAAAATTATCAAGCTCAAAATATATAAGTGAAGCACAAAGAGTATTCTAGAAAATTCCAATTTGTGTATGGCTCTCTCTCATTAAAGAATTTCAGATCTTGATACTTATTCAAACAGCAAGCAAAGCTAAAGAAAACTATAATGCAAGGATAGCACAACTCATGTGAAGAAGCAAAAACTTAGGCTCAACCGATACTAACCGATAGTTGTTGAAGAAGAAAGGTGGGATGCCTACCGGGGCATCCCCAAGCTTAGATGCTTGAGACTTCTTGAAATATTATCTTGGGGTGCCTTGGGCATCCCCAAGCTTGAGCTTTTGTGTCTCCTTAATTCCTCTCATATCATGGTTTCTCTTCTTTTTATCAAGAGCTTCATTCGCAACAAACTCAACAATAACTCGTGAGATAGGTTAGTATAAACCAATGCAAAACCTTATCATATTCTACTGTAACAAATCACTAACATTATTACTCAACATTGAATACTAAATTCCTCAATATATTTAATACTCCTATAATCAAATAGAATCATTAAACAAGCAAACATACGCAAACAATACAAACATAACAGCAATCTGTCAAAACAGTACAGTCTGTAAAGAATGCAAGAGTAACAATACTTCCCTGACTCCAACAATTATGAACTAAAATTCCCACTGTAATAAATTTATCAGAGCTTAATATGCAAAAAGATTCAACGTTATACCATTTTCTAACTTTCCTAGGGAATTTTTGCAACAGCGGTAAACTTTCTGTTTTCAAACAGCAACATGTATACTAGCAAAATAAGCATGGCAAAGGCTATCCTTGACTTTTTTATTGAAACTAAAGATGCAAAACATTATTCTAACTAACAGCAAGCAAAAACTAACAAAATAAAATGACGCTCCAAGCAAAACACATATCATGTGGTGAATAAAAATATAGCTCCAAGTAAAGTTACCGATGAACGAAGAAGAAAGAGGGGATGCCTTCCGGGGCATCCCCAAGCTTAGTTTCTTGGTTGTCCTTGAATTTTACCTTGGGGTGCCTTGGGCATCCTCAAGCTTAGGCTCTTTCCACTCCTTATTCCATAGCCCATCGAATCTTTACCCAAAACTTGAAAACTTCAACCACACAAAACTCAAAACAAAACTCGTAAGCTCCGTTAGTATAAGAAAATTAAACCACCACTTATGTACTGTAATGAACTCATTCTAAATTCATATTGGTGTAATATCTACTGTATTCTAACATCTCTATGGTTCATACCACTTAATACTAGCCATAGATGCATCAAAATAAGCAAACAACACATAGAAAAAAGAATCTATCAAAAACAGAACAATCTGTAGTAATCTGTATAAAACGTATACTTCTAGAACCCCAAAAATTATGAAATAAATATTTGGACCTGAGAAATTTGTCTATTAATCATGTTCAAAAATAATCAACCTAAAATCACTCTCCAGTAAAAAATGGCAGCTAATATCGTGAGCGCTAAAGTTTCTGTTTTTCACAGCAAGATCACATAAACTTCACCCAAGTCTTCCCAAAGGTTTTACTTGGAAATTTATTGAAACAAAAGCTATAAAACATGATTACTACAGTATCATAATCATGTGTACACACAAAAATAGTAAGGGTAAATATTGGATTGTCTCCCAACAAGCGCTTTTCTTTAATGCATTTCTAGCTAGGCATGATGACGACAATGATGCTCACATAAAAGATAAGAATTGAAACATAACGGGAGCATCATGAAGCATATGACTAGCACATTTGAGCCTAACCCACTTCCTATGCATAGGTATTTTGTGAGCAAACAACTTGTGGGAACAATAATCAACTAGCATAGGACGGTAAAACAAGCATAGGCTCAAGAATTTAAGCACATTGGGAGGAAACTTGATATTATTGCAATTCCTACAAGCATATGTTCCTCCCTCATAATAATTTTCAGTAGCATCATGAATGAATTCAACAATATAACCAGCACCTAAAGCATTCTTTTCATGATCTACAAGCATAGAAAATTTACTACTCTCCACATAAGCAAAATTCTTCTCATGAATAGTAGTGGGAGCAAACTCAACAAAATAACTATCATATGATTGAAAATTAAGATCAAGATGAAAAGTTTCGTGGTTATCATTATTCTTTAAAGCATACATGTCATCACAATAATCATCATAGATAGGAGGCATGCTTTCATCATAGTAAATTTGCTCATCAAAGCTTGGGGGACAAAAAACATCATCTTCATCAAACATAGCTTTCTCAAGCTTGTGGCTTTGCATATCATTAGCATCATGGATATTAAAGGAATTCATACTAACAACATTGCAATCATGCTCATCATTCAAATATTTAGTTCCAAACATTCTATAGATTTTTTCTTCTAGAACTTGAGCACAATTATCCTTTCCATCATACTCACGAAAGATATTAAAAAGGTGAAGCGTATGAGACAAACTCAACTCCATTTTTTTTAATTTTATTTTATAAACTAGACTAGTGCTAAAACAAGAAACAAAAAGATTCGATTGCAAGATCTAAAGATATACCTTCAAGCACTCACCTCCCCGGCAACGGCGCCAGAAAAGAGCTTAGTTGACGGAGTGTGAGTACCCTTTACCTAGCCTCCCCAACGGCGCTAGAAAAGAGCTTGATGTCTACTACACAACCTTTTTCTTGTAGACGTTGTTGGGCCTGCAAGTGCACAGGTTTGTAGGACAGTAGAAAATTTCCCTCAAGTGGATGACCTAAGTTTATCAATCCGTAGGAGGCGTAGGATGAAGATGGTCTCTCTCAAACAACCCTGCAACCAAATAACAAAGAGTCTCTTGTGTCCCCAACACACCCAATACAATGGTAAATTGTATAGGTGCACTAGTTCGGCGAAGAGATGAAGATACAAGTGCAAAATAAATAGTAGATATAGGTTTTTGTAATCAGAAATAATAAAAACAGCAAGGTAACAAGTGATAAAAGTGAGTGTAAACGGTATTGCAATGATAGGAAACAAGGCCTAGGGTTTATACTTTCACTAGTGCAAGTTCTCTCAACAATAATAACATAGATAGATCATATAAAAATCCCTCAACATGCAACAAAGAGTCACTCCAAAGCCACTAATAGCGGAGAACAAACATAGAGATTATGGTAGGGTACGAAACCACCTCAAAGTTATTCTTTCGGATCGATCTATAAAAGAGTTCGTACTAGAATAACACCTTAAGACACAAATCAACCAAAACCCTAATGTCACCTAGATACTCCATTGTCACCTCAAGTATCCGTGGGCATGATTATACGATATGCATCACACAATCTCAGATTCATCCAACCAACATAAAAGTACTTCAAAGAGTGCCCCAAAGCTACTACCGGAGAGTCAAGAACGTGTGCCAACCCCTATGCATAGGTTCCCAATGTCACAAAACCCGCAAGTTGATCACCAAACCATACATCAAGTGGCACATGATATCCCATTGTCACCACAGATAATCACAGCAAGACATACATCAAGTGTCCTCATAAAAGACTCAATCCGATAAGATAACTTCAAAGGGGAAACTCAACTCATCATAGGAGAGTAGAGGGGGAGAAACATCATAAGATCCAACTACAATAGCAAAGCTCGGGATACATCAAGATCGTGCAATAGAGGGAACACGAGAGAGAACACGAGAGAGAGAGAGAGAGAGAGAGAGAGAGAGAGAGATCAAACACATAGCTACTGGTACACACCCTCAACCCCGAGGGTGAACTACTCCCTCCTCGTCATGGACAACACCGGGATGATGAAGATGGCCTCCGGTGATGGGATCCCCCTCCGGCAGGATGCCGGAACAGGGTCCCGATTGGTTTTTGGTGGCTACAGAGGCTTGCGGCGGTGGAACACCCGATCTATCTTCTTTTATGGAAGTTTTACAATATGTAGGTATATATGGGTGCAGGAAGTACGTCGGTGGAGCTACGGGGGCCCCACGAGGCAGGGGGCGTGCCCCTCACCCTCGTGAGCACCTCCCGTGGCTCCTGACATGGGGTCCAAGTCCATCCTGTAGCTTTCCTTCCAAAAATAACTTCTCCAGTTGATTTCATTCCGTTTTGACTCCGTCTGATATTCCTTTTCCTCGAAACACTGAAATAAGCATAAAACAGCAAATCTGGGTTGGGCCTCCGGTTAATAGGTTAGTCCCAAAAATAATATAAAAGTGGATAATAAAGCCCAATATTGCCTAAAACAGTAGATAAAGTAGCATGGAGCAATAAAAAAATTATAGATATGTTGGAGACGTATCAGTTCGCCCCAGGCCAGGCCCTTCTTTTCCCAAGAGGTGAGCCGCATGGGGATTCCGGATCAGAATTTGGGGGCCGCCACCCAATTGGCGTCGCGCGGCTCGGTGATGTAGAACCACCCTGATTGCCACCCTTTCACGGTCTCCACAAAGGAGCCATCAAGCCATGTAACGTTGGGCATTCTGCCCACCATGGCGCCTCCGCACTTCGTCTGCTGGCCGCTAATGATCTTCAGCTTCACACAGAAGATTTTCAGCCACAGGCCGAAGTGGGGCCTGATGCGGAGGAAGGCCTCGCACACGACGATGAACGCCGAGATGTTGAGGACAAAATTTGGGGCTAGATCATGGAAATCTAGCCCATAGTAATACATGATCCCGCAGACGAACGGATGGAGTGGAAATCCTAGTCTACGCATGAAATGAGGGAGGAATACTACTCTCTCCCGAGACTTTGGGGTAGGGGTGATCTGTCCCTCCGCCGGGAGCCTATGCGCAATGTTTTCGGCCAGGTATCCGGCTGCCCGAAGCTTGGTGATATCCTCCTCCGTGACGGAGGAGGCCATCCACTTGCCTCCCGCTCCGGACATGCTGCGGATGGTCCTACGAAGAAGGTGAGAACTTGGGTGCTGGGGCTCGAGAGTGCGAGAACGGATGAGCAAAGGAGGAAGAAGGCGTGGGTGAAAACGGGGGATCCTTATCCCTTTATAAAGACACTGAAAAAAATGTGCGCCTCCCCACTTGCCTGTCAAAATTACTCATTTTCCAAGCGCCACAATTGATGGCACGGTTGGGTTACCCATACCCGTATTGATGAGGACCCCGCGATAAGGGGGACACGATCTCTGTTTTGACAAGACGTGCCAAAAGAACTGCCTCGCGATGTGTGCGGTAGCTGGTTGTAAAAAATGGTTCGAATAAAAGCCGGGCCGTGGCGTGGTGTCACGCTATGAAGAGTTGTCAGCAGATCAGACTCGTGGAGTATTGTTCTCTCTACCGTGGTATGTGAATTTGTCCTGCAGAGCCGAACACGGTCCTTGTGTTCGGAATTTATCTTGGAGTATTCAGAGATGGAACCCGCCTTGCAATGCCGAAGACAATCCGCGCGTCGGACTCATCGTCATTGAAGCCTGGTTCAGGGGCTACTGAGGGATTCCTGGAGAGGGGGGGTATCCGGACAGCCGGACTATGTACTTTGGCCAGACTGTTGGACTATGAAGATACAAGATTAAAGACTTCGTCCCGTATCCGGATGGGACTCTCCTTTGCGTGGAAGGCAAGCTTGGCGATTCGGATGTTGATCTCCTTATCTGTAACCGACTCCGTGTAACCCTAGCCCCCTCCATTGTCTATATAAACCGGAGGGTTTAGTCCGTAGGACAAGAACAATCATACCATAGGCTAGCTTCTAGGGTTTAGCCTCTACGATCTCGTGGTAGATCAACTCTTGTAATACTCATATCATCAAGATCAATCAAGCAGGAAGTAGGGTATTACCTCCATCGAGAGGGCCCGAACCTGGGTAAAACATCATGTCCGCAGTCTCCTGTTACCATTAGCCTTAGACACACAGTTCGGGACCCCCTACCCGAGATCCGCCGGTTTTGACACTGACAGAGACCATCAACCACCTGCTCATCAGGTGCGTTTCGTGCGACAAGTCTGGACGGGAGACTGCCTAGCCACCAATCGACCGGAGTGGATACCGAGCGCGGACACAACACTTGAGAAGTGGTGGAACACAAAGTTGGACACGAGGCTGGTTGCTAAGGACACTCGTACCTTGTTGGTCCTTGGTATGTGGGAGATATGGAAGCACCGAAATGCAATAGTCTTTGACGGAGGCTCGCCTTTGAGCTCGCATGTGATGCATACGATATGTCGAGCCAATCTTCTTGGCGGTGGAAAGGTGGGTGAGTGAGAGAAGTTAGCCTACGAGGGTTTTCCTCATGAGGGTGGAGTTGGGGTTATGTAACTTTAATTTCTAACGTGGAGGGGCTCTTTACCCCATCCTCTTCTTCAATATATACAGTACGCATTCTCGTGCGTATTCGAGAAAAAAATAGTTTATCAAAAAATATAGTTATATTGTTATTTCGATTTTTAGATGACATGCAAAATTAACAAGGCCTCAAATATTCTTCAGTTACTTCGCTTATTTAGGATTCGTGGCTGAGTTTGCTAAGACGGGAAGATAATACTTTCGAGAAGGGTTCCACCTTGTTCCTCTGACATACGGGCAGCGTCAAGATTAACTTTCAATTTATCCATGGCAACAGCGGCGGTACGAATATGGTCGTACCTGCGTCACGGCGCCTGCGTCACCTATGAGGTCTTTTCGACAGGAGACGTGACATGCATATGACTGACAAGGCCACCTGCCGCTGGATTGCACGTCGTGCACAGATCGTTCACAAAGATCGTGTGTGGAGCAGTTTCGCTTCGACAGTAGCCTGCCTATACTGTCATCTGTCTATCCACCGCAGGCCACTACTCAATTAGAACGGTCAAATGACCTGTATAAGTATGCAGCTGGTGCAGATGGTCTTCGGATTGACACAACGCTGCCCGAATCTCAGCGATCATGACCACACCTTTTTGTTCGTCGAGCCGCTGCCGTCCTAGACACCCCTCTGAACCCCACCGCTCTCCTCTCAAGTGCCGGCCACCCTACCTCCACCCGCCTTCACCAACGACGTCGTCTTTGCCCATCTACGGCTCGTTACTAGCTCACCCTTGTCAGTGACGCCACCGTGGCCAAGTCGCCGTCTCCGGCTCTACTGGAATCTCTTGCCGTGAATCAATCGACGCGACTTAAAAATTCCGATCGCTCCAATAATAACAGTGAGAACAAACGTGAAAGGGTAAAGAGACAAATAATAGATAGACAATGGACACATAATCTTCACTGATACTAATAGATTTTTTTTTTTTGAAACGGAACTGATACTAATAAATTTGGGGTATGTACACCCGGACGGAAATACATAGTTGCTGAAAACATTGATCAACACGATCGCTTAGTTGATGAGTAGCCTAACTAGTAGTAACAAGCAAGTAATCTAATGTAGATTAGTGATCCAAAAGCTGCTGGTCCTGCTCTTAAGTCTTAACAAAGGTGAACCGGCTTACAAGCTCCGATTACTTCAAGCACTTGACGCCGAGGCAATAGGACACGAAGGCGTCGGTGGCCGCGTACCTCACCTGCTTCTTCGACAGCGTGCTGACGTCCCAGTTGCCGGCGCCCATCCGCTCGGCCTTCTTCACCCCGCGCCACCCGAGGACCTGCTCCGCCATGCTCTCCATGGACGAGTTCCCCATGACCGTCACCTTGCGCAGCTCCTGTGGGCACGCCACCCGCAGGCCGTAGTGGGCGCTCAGCTTGCTGCAGTCCGACAGGACGTTGTAGCCGACGAAATCCACGCGCGCGTCCTCCAGGAACCGCCGGAGCACCAGAGGGACGCGGCTGGCGCCGGCGCGCCCGATCTGGAACACGAGGCACCGGCGTCCGCAGCAGAGCTGCAGCGTGGCCGGCCGCGCCTCGGCGCCGTCGGACAGGCGGCCGAAGGACGGCGTCCACTGCACGCCCATGCCGACGATGAGCCCGGCCCTGGAGCGGAGGTGGCCGACCTTGCGCCACCGCGCCGTGTGCACCCACCGGCGCGCGACGGCAGGGTCCGAGGTCACGGTGGCGAGCGTGGTGCGGCCGGCGACGTGCACCTGCTGGGTACGGCGCTTCATGGCTTCTTCCCCACGATCACACGCACGTACGTGCGCCCCTGCGGATCTGCGAACGGTGCTCAGGTAAGCATACAACTCGCCGGAGTTTTCACGATAGTACTATGCTCGATCGGTTTGGTTGCAAACACTGCGCGTGTATATATACACCTACTAGCTGACCGACTCGGATGGAAACTCGTAGTAGAAAACTAGTAATAGTACTCACCTCTATGGGGGAAATTTAGTCGGAGGGGTTATTGCGCACGACCAAGACGTGGAGCTATTCACGCGTGATCAATTCCCAATAACTCCATGATTAATGCCCTGTTTGTTCGCCTCCTACTGATAACTAGCCATCACTGTAGGAGGCATTCTGCATGCAGCCAGCCACGATGGCATGCACAGCAAATTTCGTCCTTCAAATGTCCGGTTAGTGTCCATTTGGAGCTTTTTATTTCCTTTGAAAAATGATCCAAATCTATTATTAAAATTCGAAGGAAGTACAAAGCATCTCAAACATGATAAAAGTTGCATCAAGATTCTCAGATCACGAAACAACTACTACCGCCGCCATATCGAGCCGTCGATGCGTCGCTGTCGCTGTCGTCGCTCCTCTAGTAGAGCCGACTTGACCTTATCGATGACAGACGAGAAGTCTTCGTGCACGTGATCCTAAAGAACAGCGCCCTAAAGCCGCAGTCGTCGCCATTGAACCCTTGAATAGATCTGGAGCACCTAACACCAAATCTCGCCGCACGACGAGAAAACCTAACCTTACCGCCGTTGGAGTTCCGTCGACTACATCCAGATGAACAAACTCGAGGAGAATCAAAGGCCGGAAGGCAAACTTGAAGAAGAAGTGTCATCCGCCCGAATGCTATATATGCGAGGACTAAAACACTCTAACCTAAACTACTTACCGGAGCGTAGGCACGGGGATTCTCCTTCCCTCCACCGGCAGTCATAGTGGCAGGTAGAGGGAAGGCGAATCCACATGCTAGCCAGCGAAGCCGGGAGGGGAGAGTTTTCCCAGGCCGCCTACAGATAGGGGAGGAAAGGTCAGCGCGTGCCTAATTTATTGTGGTTTTAGAGCCCCTATTTGTCTATGCATGCAATCATACTTCTCATTTTCTTCTTTATGTGTCTGGTCACATACATGTAATTGATGGAGATAAAGAGAGAAAAAGAAAAAAAGAACAAAGGAAGAGAAAATGTTGTCAAGGTGGGCCACGTCCTATGTGGCGAACCGACTAGGTTCGTCTGCGATCTTGCACGTACATGTTCTGAATATGATAGTTAGGAACAAACCGGGCGTATGAAATGATATGAGAGGTTTGGTCGGGTAATATTTTTCCTTCTCTCTGCCGTTTAAGTGCTAACCGGCCGCGTCCATGGACTTTTATTGAGGATTTAAGAGAACGGTTATAGATGCTCTTTTTTTTGCGAAATAACTCTTTATTACTCAAAATTAGGGATTACAGTCTCGTAAGACAATATCTAAGACCTCACTAGGGGCCGAACCAAGCCAAACCATGGTACGACCCTGGCCTCGATCAAAATTTGCCATAGCATGACTAGCACCATTGCCTGTATGACAAATATGAGTAATAGAAGAGTCACGTTTCCTCATACTTTGCTTTATCTCTTAGATAAAAAATGAATATTTAGAGAAGTTGCTCCCAATGCTTTTCACCATGGATACCGCTTGCAAACAGTCAGATTCAACATCAAATGGTAGAAGACTCCATTGCAGTGCCAAGCTAACTCCCTCTCGAATCGCAAGGATTTCTAATTCCAAAACATCTGTACAGACATCAAGATATCTGCAGGCATTAAGGCTGATCACAGTGGGGAGGAACTTAGGAGTAACATCACACACTCCAATACAACTTTGCTTATGTGGCACGTATTTAATGAAGAGAAAGGTGTTTGTGGTGACTAGCTAAGTTACCGAAACATTACACACTCCAAGAAACAATGAGTCTATAATCTAATAAATACATCGTTGCATGACACTACATAGATGTTCCTACCCACTATGGAGGTAGTAACCAGTCTAGGGAAGTGTGAAGTTACTAGCTTATGTTCTTGCCCATTGTGACCAGCCTAAAAATGATATTTCCCAGATAGTCCCCAAGCACCATACCAACTCCCGCCTTTCCATTAAGTACCGATCCGTCCGTATTTAATTTCACCCGCCCTTGACATGGAGGTTGCCACGGGGTGCTAGCAATTGCAGTATTATCACAAGTGGATCGCACCATTGGAAAGCAGTGGTTGACCTCCATTTTGCCTTTGACGAAATCTGCATTAGGATCCAGCTTAATAGTGACGAGTGACTCAAGATAACTTGCCATGAACCTCGTTGAGACGCCAATGGGCGGAGCTGGTTTTGCGTGAACCACTTCGTTCCGTACGTACCACACTCTCCAGAGGACCATGAGCACACGGACCCGGGCATGAACATCTACATCACGCATGAGCTGAATGAACCAGTCGTCATGGTGTTTAATACTATTTAGTTCTGGCAGTTCTCAAATCTTAGACATGGCCTTCCATTGACGCTGGGCATTGTCACAGGCACATAAAACATGAAAAGAATCCTCTTCTTCTCTTCCGCAGACTGGGCATGTACTAAAAACCTTCAGAGGTCTCCGCTTTTTATTCAGCCAATTTGCTAGTGAATTTGTAGCAGCACGCCATGCAAAGGAGAGCACTTTGGGTGGTGCTGGACAAGACCAAATCAATTTCGAGATATCTCTTCGACCGTCCGGAGAGATGCTCGTAGATGAAATTAAGGAGCTATTAACCTCATCAGCAGCAAGCCAGTAGGCGCTGTGCACAAAAAAAAGACCACTAGGCCAGGCCAAAAAATCCTCTCCCAAATGAGGTGAAGGAGGAATCTTACAAATCTCATGTATGTCCATGGGCAAAAAAAACTGCTGTAACTTCACCATATCCCAGTGACCATTATGATCCAGCAAGTCAGATACCCATTTGAGCCGGCACCTTCCTCTGATTGAAACAAGCGAACCCAAGTTACCACAGACAAACCAACGGTCACGCCAGATTCGGACCTTCTGTCCATTAGCAATACGCCAGATTAGTCGTTTCTTTAAGAGCTCGAGCCCATAAGAGACTCCTTGCCAAGACTGAGAAGGATTCCCTGAGAACACCATGTCCTCCAACCATCCACTTGGGTAATACTTGGCTTTGAGCAGCCTTGCACAGAGGCTATATGGAAAGGCTAACAGGCGCCAGGTATATCTGGCCATGGGCTGGGTCGGGACGGGCTTAGGCCGGTCCTAGAAAAGCCCACGACAGAAAACTGAGGCACAGGCCCTCCCAAGCCCTACCATTGGGCTTACTTTTCAAGCCCAAGCCCAGCCCATCTAGTAAAAAGCCCTAAAAAGCCCTTGGGGCTTAGGGCCGTGGGTCGGGCCTCTTCCTTAAAATGCCAATATGCCAAGCCCAAGCCCGTCCAGGCCCTGCTGGTGGGCTCCAAACTTAGGCCCAAGCACGGCCCACAGGCAAGCCCATCAGGCCTAGGCCCTGGATTTTAGGGTCGGCCCTGGGTGGGCCGACAGGGCCGGGCCTGAGATGGCCAGGACTAGCGCCAGGCCTGTCACGCCAGTAGTGGCTGATTGAAAATCCAGAGATCCCTAAAACCGAGGCAGCCTTGTGATTTAGGACGGGTCATCTTGTGCCAAGCATACCAGTCAGTCTTTCTTTTACCCTTCTCCGCTCCCCAGTAATAGTTCCAAACCATACGATTCAGGTCATCGCAAACAGCAAGAGGAATCTTGAACACACTCATAATGAAGTTAGGAATTGATTGAGCAGCTGACTTAACTAAAACTTCTTTACTAGCCTATGTGGGATGTCCATCAAAAGCAAATAAGCGCTTACTCATCTTGACTTGCAAATTTTGAAGCTTACCCTTAGTTAGCCGCTCATCGGGGCCGGGTGGGTAAGCCTAGGTACTTCTCCTCAAAACCAGAAGTGGTGACACCCAAAAGATTTTTGATCGCTTCCCTGGTATCTTCCGGGCAGGAGGCCCCAAACAGAATGGATGATTTAGTGGGGTTTAATAGTTGACCAGTGGCATGCCCATAGTCTTGCAATAATTGCCTCACGTACTGAGCTTGCTGCACATTAGCTTTGAAGAATAAAAGCGTATCATCAGCGAACAGAAGATGAGAGATTCCTGGTGCTCTTCTGGTAATCTTTAGAGGGGACAAATCACCTGAGGCAATGACCTTATTGAATAGAGCAGAGAGACAATCAACAACAAAGAGAAACAAGTACGGGGACAAAGGGTCACCTTGCCGTAGCCCACGCGACGGTGCAAAAGAATCCAAGATGGCTCCAGTAAATTTCACGGAATATCTCATCAAGGTTACACATGACATAATCCAATCAACCCAAAGGTGAGCAAAGCCAAGCTTTTGCATCATTTGCTTAAGGTAGTTCCAATCAACCTTGTCATAAGCTTTAGAGAGATCTAGCTTGTAAGCACAAAAACTCTTTGTGGGGTCTTTCTCCTGCTTAATGTGATGAATACACTCAAAAGCAATCAATGAATTATCAGTGATCATCCGTCCCGGGATGAAAGCACTTTGAGTAGGAGAAATAATACCATCAAGCACCGGTCTCAGCCGGTTGACCATACATTTTGAGACCACCTTGTAAATTACATTGCACAAACTAATTGGACGGAAATATGTGATTTTGATCGGATGCTCTAACCATCGCTGCATACGCATGTCATTCGATATCCTTGACAACGGACCAACAAACGAGTATATGGTGTATGCTCTGCAAAACTCAAACTTGCGCATGTTTGACTTTCGAGTAATTGATGCATCTTATACGAACAAAGCAGCCCGCCATGTAGTTCATAATAGTACATAACAAAGATAATAGTGCATTTCAATACACTATAGCAGCAAGTCAATAAACTTTCATTTTCTTTGATAATCAATAAGTTAGCAAATACTCTCTTCCCACCTTGTTTTTCCTCCCATCTTTCATGTTTACACCGGTCTCTTCTACTTAAAAATAATGCAAAGTTTTGTCGTCCACTCCTCCTTCGTCCGACTTTATGTATGCCCCCCCTCCCTCCCCATTCTTTTTTTTCCTCCCAACTTTTTGTTTTATCACTGGCTTTTACTCCCTCCATCCCAAAATATAAGGTGCGCTTGACTTTGCACGGTCTTTGATACATGACTTTGATCATTAATATATACCAAAATACTTGGATTGAGCATGTATCAATAGTATCTTTGTATTTGTCTTGGAAAATATAATTCTATTTCATATGTCTTTATAATTATTTTATAGGCATACAATAAGTGAAAATTATAGTCAAAGTCTTGCGACGAAGATAAAAATAGTCAACACACGTCTTATATTTTAGGAAGGAGGGAATACTATATAGAAAGAACGTAAGGTTATGTCGTTCACTCCTTCGTGCAACCTTATGTCTGTTCCCCTCTCCTCTCTCTCTCTCTCTTCATTTTCTCCTCCCATCTTTTTGATTTTCGTCCTTTTCTTGAAAACCGCCTGAATTGTGTGTTACCTCACAAAAAAATACCAAACAAGTATTTACCCGATTAATGTATATTTTTACATAATAAAATTTATATGGGCAGGTAAATCATGGGCTAACCTACAAGAATATATGTATGTGTCAGTTGCAAATGCATGGGCGATTATATAGTACACTTAAAGAGGGTTATGGGTCGGACAACCGATCAAAGCGCACGATCGGCCGCCTCACGTGTCATCTGATTCAGAAGCACATAATCGTTCAATCATGGGGCTTAGTCATCATGTTCCCCTTTGCCGCTCCTCGTCCTCGTGTCGCCCGTCCCCCTCCTTGCGTAGTCTCATGGACCACGGTGTCGTCCTCGTCATTGCGCAGCCCCACCCCACCAACTCACCGTGGCATTGACACGTGCTCACAACACCTTGTCCTCATGCTCCCAGTACCGACGTCATCTTCCCTAGCAACACCCATGTCGTAGCATTGTCTCGCGTCGATTCCCGCGTTGGTGGCCATCTCTCCTTGCACAACACTGGCATCTCGTTGTAAGTGGCACTCGTATCGTAGCATCGATCCCCGTGAATTGCAGCATTGTGGCCACCACACCCAACATGGCGTCCCTAGACTTAGCAGCAACCGCGTCGTAGCACCGACCCCCATTGACGATTACAACACTAGTGGCCACTGCTCCCAACTTGGAGTCGAGACCATGCAACACGCATCGCGATGCCTCCCCCGCGTCCACAACAATGGTCCATGCCGATTGTAACACAATTAATTAGACGCCGCTCCTAACACGGGCCACGACCCTCGCAGATCAGAGCATCCCGGTCATCGTCCCAGCTTGCAGCATTGTTAGCCGGGCCTCCTAGCAACATGTGTCGGCACTCATAGAAGCCGTCAGTCTAGCTTGTAGTAGTCCGCGGGGTGTGGCAGTGTTGGTTGTAGCACGGACGTTGTGCGTGATGGCTAGCATACACACATTGTCTCTCCTTTAAGGGGATAATGCTGGGAGGAGGAAGGCACAAGGGGAAAGAGGGAGAGGGGCTTAGGCCACGCGCAATACTGTTGACTAAGGAGGTATTGGCGGCGGAAGCGCATTAGCTAATTGAGGAGCACAGGTGAGGAAGACTATGTTGGTTGGTAGGGAATTCACGAGGTTTGAGCGTTAGAGCAAGTATAATAAGCTTATGTAAGCAGGCTGTAAGGATTAAAATATTATTTTTCTGCTGACATGGAGGGGAGAGAAGAGGAGCCGGCTACAGAATAAGAGACAACTGCAGTACGTGCTCCTAGGCACTATGTGAGAGTGAAATGTGGGGCACGTATTAATGAAGTAGCACATCTTTGTATCTTACTATTATACTTGAAGGCTACAAGGTTAGCTATAGATGACATGACAATGTCATATAGCCATCAGCTGGCTGTACTATTAACCATCCTCTTAGAAAAGGGATAATGACACATGAGAACCATGTGCAGAGTCCACGAGGAGGATGAGTGTGCATGTGGTTGGGAGACGACTGACCAGAATGTGTAATCCATTGGCCGATCCAGAATGTTTTCCTTAAAAAAACTATGCTAAAAGAACTCAACTTGTTGAATTACTCCAACACTATTTTTTTGAAAAGGAGGATGACCCCGGCCTCTGCATCTAGGAGATGCATGTAGTAACTTTATTAATTATTCACAAAGATCTTACAAAATAATACATTAATATGTCTGAAGCCGCTATCTTGGCAATATCTATCGCTACTCATATCCATTAATGAAGGGATGCAAAAAATATGAGCAGAATACCCGGACCTCTTACCTAAGACTAACATCTAAAGCCGGAGGCCCCAACCAAGACACATACCAGGTCTGGGGCATAAACCGGTCCAATGCACTCTCATAGGTCGTCATTGCCGTCTTCCATCGATCCATCTTCAGAACAGATACTGACGCATCGATCTTGCCAGGCCTGCTATCGACGCCAGACAACACCTCCTTGGACCCGGGCAATAGGTTTATGACTGAACTGAAACTAGAGCAGGGAATAGCAGGATGATTGGGGGGAATAGAGCGAAATCCCCGTCAGAGGTATTCTGAAGGTGTAACCTAGGCAACGACAAAGGGGGCCCGATACTTCAACTAAAGGAGCGACCTGTTGGTTCACCAAACCCCGACCCAGTGTCACATGTTCTCCAGGTTTGAAGGGATCCAGTGCCCAACTACCGACTCCTCCCGGAATTGCGTTATCAGAAAGATTTAAAATTGGGAGAAGAATAATAGAAATAAAACACAAAATAAATAAAAATGGAGAAATAGAAAATAATAGAAAACATATATATAAGGAAACTTAATACAAAAGTGCAAATAGAAAGCGGTAAACCTGCTAGTGGAGAAGAGCCATTGAACAATATTTGCCATTTTTTATTTTAGAAATGAAAACTTTCCTTATCAAAGAGGGGCTAGGGGGCTGGAAGAGAAAACCTTGAATACTAAACGCTGGAAGAGAAGAACCTTAATACTAAACCAAGTTTCGGGAACTTCTTGGTGACTTGATTGGTTCCCTTCCCCCAATTTGCAAAGGATGGTTCCCGTGAAGGTGATCTCGATCACCATTCTATGATATTTCTGGATGCTTTTGAGAAGCTTTTCCTTTTACCTAATGCCGGCTACCAACAACTTACTTCATGCTATTACTAACACTTATGACTGAGCCGCACTTGCTTTCCAAAAGAAATTGAAACAATCATGCCTGAGACTAGCCAATAGAAGAAAGAGCCACAAGCAAGCCATAGCAGCATCCTGTTTCTTCGCTTTCTTGGGCGGGGCACCAAATTCATGTATCTTTACAAATTAACCAATTTCTTGACGCTAGGGTGGATCCTAAAGATATACTACTTCCTCATGAATTTATCTTGAATCGGGACCTTTTGGCTCAACTTTATCCTAGTTTTGCCGAAGGAGCAACCCCTTTTTTCACTTTAAATTGGTCCAAATACGCAGAATTTCTGACTTTTCACGGAGGACTAGATCCAGTAACCGGTGGTCTCTGGCTGATCGATATTGTGCACCATCATTTAGCTATTGCTATTCTTTTCCTAATCGTAGGTCATATGTATAGGACCAATTGGGGTATTGGCCATGGACTTAAAGATATTCTGGAGGCTCACAAGGGCCCATTTACAGGACAAGGCCATAAGGGTGTGTAGTTGGTTCTTTCTACTTCAGGCATGGTTCTCTCTAATTAGTGGAAGAGTGTACAACATAGGGATTGGTATCAGTCACACATTTAGGAAAGAAAGTGAAAGGGTAGGGCAAGAGCGGTTCGAAGGTCACGCTCCCTGTGGGTAATAGCAAGAGAGTGAAGAATGAAAGATCCTCAAAGAAGTCAGCAGTGAATGAGTCCGACTCGAGTTCGTGAGTCAAAGGCGTGGCAAGAGAGCGAGTTCGACTCGCGAACGATCCGCAAGTGAAGGACTGCAATTAGCAAACAGAGCACGACTACTACTAGATTCTAGTGTATTCTAGAGATGGTATAGTTGGTGACCAACCTACACTAATGTATGTGTGTCTGACGTCTACCATGCAACTTTCTTCTTATAGACTCTATTGGGCCTCCAAGCGTAGAGTTTTGTAGGATAACAGGAAATTTTCCTCAAGTGAATGACCTAAGATTTATCAATCTGTGGGTGGTATAGGATGAAGATGGACTCTCTTAAACAACCCTTCAATCAAATACAAGAAATCTATTGCGTCCCTAACACACCCAATACAATGATAAATTGTATAGGCGCACTAGTTCGGTGAAGAGATGGTGATACAAGTATAGTATGGATAGTAGATATATGTTTTTGTAATCTGAAATAATAAGAACAACAAGGTAGCGAGTGATAAACAGAACACCAACGATATTTCCATGCTTGGAAACAAGGCCTAGGGTTCATACTTTCACTACTGCATTCTCTCAACAGTGCTAACATAATTGAATCATATAACAATCCCTCAACGTGCAACAAAGAATCACTCCAAAGTTTCTATCGGAGAACATAGGACGTAAATGTGTATCAATCCATGTGCCTAGATTACCCCAATGTCACCACAGGAATCCGCAGTTGATTACACAAACATATATCAAGTGACTCAATATAATACCTCATTGTCACCATCACTAGTAGGGAAACCTTATACACAGAACTTTAGCAGTAGCGTGGGTCAAGAAAGCACGCTGGTGCTAAGTAGCAGTAGCGTGCCTCGACAAACCGCGCTACAGATAAAGTTCTAGCAGTAGCGCGCCTTGTTATAAACACGTTACTACTAAAATTTCCACGGCTTAGCCGATAGGCTACACATAGTAGTAGCGATCCATACTAAACCGCGCTACCACTACTTCCTTTGTAGCAGCGTGTTTTATTCTAAACTCGCTACTGCTAAAGGATATAAAATTAAATGGAAAGCAAATAGAAAGGTAATTGAAAATGAAAGAAATAAAATAAGGTGAAAGGAAAAAAATAAAATGTGAAGAAAAATAATTGAAAAGGGAAAAAAGAGTAAGGAGTAGTAGTAGCGTGTATACCAGAACGCGATGTAGCTAACATAGCAGTAGCGCGCTTTCTGGAACGCGCTACTGCTACTTCTGACTTAACCACCTGCAGGCTCAAAATTTTGCTAAGTCCTCCTCCCCCCTGTTCCCCTAATCCTCTGTTGCCTCCGCCCGAGCCTGCCCTCACCGCCGCCGCCCTCAACCTCATCGCCGCCGCCCGCCGCCGCTCTCGACCTCACCACCGCCACCCTCGACCTCACCGCCGCCGCCCGAGCCCGCCCAGCACCGCCGCCTCCGATCCCAAGCCCGCCCTCGCTGTCCCTACCTCTCCGTCACCGAGCACCTCCCCACCACCGTCTCATCCCTCTCTGTAAGCCCCCGACCCCTCCCCCACCCCTTTCTCTCTGCTTAGTTAGTACTAGATGTTGTTTAGTAGTAGTAGATGTTAATTTAGGGTTCATAGATTATGATTTTTAGTAGTAGTAGATGTTAATTAGTAGTAGTGATGGTACTAGTTAACTAGGGAAGTATGGTTAATAGTAGATGTTTTTTTACTATTGTATAATGTAGTTTATTTTTACTGTTTTTAGTAAGTGTTTAAAATAATTAGTAAGTAAATTAATAAACTAGTTGAACTAGTTTAGTTTTAGTTGAACTAGTTTAGTAAGTAAATTAATAAACTAGTTGGACTAGTTGAATTAATAGAACTAATGTATTTTTAGTAAGATAATTAATATAACTAGTTGAACTACTTTATTTTTAGAAAGAACTAGTTTCTTTTTCTATTTATAGTAAGTTTATATTTAGTAAGAACTAGTTGAATTAATAAAACTAGTTGAACATGTCATATTTGTTGTTATTTTTTAGTTTAAGCAATTATTCGAGATGTATTAGTGATAACTTATAGGATTTTTGCTTTTGCAGAAATCAAGGAGCCCCTCCATCATCCCCGCCATTGTCCCCGTCACCGACCCCCTCCGACCTCGAGGTGAGACCAGCCAAATATCCATGTATATCTTGTGTTGCTCAAATAGGATATGCGGTTGCCCAAGTGGCCGTTCATGTTCAGGTTACACCTCCGAGTGGCCTATGTTTTGCCGGAGTGTTGATTAATTTCTGTTCCAGCAAATTTCAGGCGTTCGATATGTCCTTTTTTAGCAAAGGTCATGCCGGATTTTTCCATGAATTCTGCCATGACTTGTGCTAGAATATGTAGGAAATATCGAGTGGCCTGGATTTTCTCGAAAAATAATGATCTAATTTAGGTTTTTTAGTACATATATTTAATTGTACAAGTTTAATCTTTGAATTATGAACGTGGGAAATGTCGTACTCGGACGACGACAGTCTCCCGGGGGAGTGCAGCTGGTGCTACGATGACCGAGGTCTGTGCGACAGGTTCCTTGAGCTGGACGAAGATCGGCGCTTCAGCATTAAGCTCGAGGAGACCTTCGATGTTGAAACGGTACGCAACAACGACAAGTGTTTTTTCGTAATTAAGCATGACTTCAACTATTTCAATGTCTAATTTTCATCTTTTACAATTCGACTAGCTTATCCCATGCCATGCAAGACGCTATGTCTTGGAGAGGATGGGTTTTGAAGACCATGAAAATTTTGAAACAAAGAAAATACACCTAAGGACCCATCATGATATGGATTTTGAAGTAAATCTGTATAATTCTTAGAGCGTAATCCATTTTGGTTGCCAAAATTGGGAAGCACTTTGCAAAATGTATGGTTTTTATGAGGGTATGATTGTCACCATGGATCTTGGTGATCCTGACATCGAGCAAGACAATATGGACATTTGGGTCCTTTTTGATACGCTTTCGATTCTACCGCAATGTGATTTTCTCAAACATAGTTATTAACTAATTTATATTGTTTATTTCAAAATAGTTGACAGCTTATTTCCATTGAAAGCTTATTTTGATTCTTTAAAGAATATGCGGGAGATGGTAGACAAAACCCACTACACTGATGGCTCTGAATTAACTTATAAGGAGAAAAGTCATCTGATCGCATTTTGTACTTATCTTGAGAATTACAATATCTATTATCGAACTCCTCCAAATTATGGTGAATACGTGCCACTAGTGCACGTGTTGAACCACGATAACGTCTATGGAGATACTCTGGTAATATTTTTTACTATTACGGCATCCGTGCATCTTTTGCATACTTTAAAACTAGTACATCATTGCTAACTACGAAGTTATTACTATGTTTTTCAACAGAAACTCACGATGGATTGTGTGCTTTATCTGATGTATCAGAATGGTCGCCTTGCAGTTCTAAACATACTGCCAGGTCAATCTTGGGAGCTCACCTGTGCATATCAGATTTCTAAAACCGGTGAACACATATGCTAATCAGAGAACGGAAAAAATGTTTGGACATTCGCAAGGAGGTTATTGGAAGCAACATTAAGCGAAAGGCAAGAATTAGAGACAGTATAATCATCATTCTCCATAATGCAGAGTCAGGGGCTATCTTGTTTTTTGCTATTTTACGTTAGAGAATGTAGTAGGTCCTAAGAGAATGTAGTAGGTCCTATGAGGTACAATATGTTTATTATGTGGTACAATGTGTTAGAGTTGATGATGAGGAGTACTTGTGATTACGACTAGTGACCAATTTACTATGTGATGTCTCATTGATGAAAACGATGATCTTGAGGAGGTGTTATATGACAATGATGTATTATGATGATAAGTTGTTAATGATATGATGATGATGATGATATTTATTATATCATTGGGTGAAAGAACAGTGGACTAGTTTCAAGTGGATGGAAATCCACTTGAAACTAGTCCACGGTTCTTTCACCCCGTGATGTAATAACTCATTATAATGTAAAAACAATCTCTAAATTCCTGTTGTATGAAAAGTTGTGTAAAGGTGTATGAATACAACATGAAATAAAAAAGAAATAAAATATGAAATAATAGTAGTAGCGCGGGCAGGGAGAAGCGCTACTACTAATTACCAGTAGCGCTCCTGTGGGGAAGCGCTACTACTATGTCGATTTGGCAGTAGCGTGTGTTGAGGCACGCTACTGCTAACCTTTAGCTATAGTGTCGTACCAGTAGCGCTCCTGCCCGCTCTACTGATAGGCCTAAAACCCTCGCTGTTGCTAGGCTTTTCCCTAGTAGTGCATGGGTATCAATATGCAAGACATACATCAAGTGTTCTCAAATCCAAAATATTCAATCCAACATAATAAAACCTTAAAGAACAAGACTCAAGTTATCACAACAAGATAGAGAGGGAAAACACCATATGATCCGAGTATATAAACGAAGCCAATGGTTACATCAAGACCGTGTCGGATTAAGAACACGAGAGAGAGAGAGAGAGAGAGAGAGAGAGAGATCAAACACATAGCTACTAGTACATACCCTCATCCTTGAGAGTGAACTACTCCCTCCTCATCATGGAGACCGTTGGGATGATGAAGATGGCCTCCGATGATCCCTTCCCCCTCCGACAGGGTGCCAGAAAATGGCTCCATATGGGATCGCTTCGGTGTAGAGGCTTGCAGCGGCAGAGTCAAAGTTCTAGGTTTATTTCTGGAGGTTTCCCTATTTATAAGAATTTTCAGAGTTAGAATCATGCAAAACGTAGTTATGGGGGGCCACAAGGTATCCCGGTGCGGTCACCCCCTGCCGGGTTGCCTTGTCACCTCCTCGTGGGTCTTATGATACTCCCGTGAAGTTTCAGGGGTCTCTTATGTTCCAAAAAAATCATCAAAAAGTTTTGTCATGTTTGGACTTCGTTTGGTTTGGATATTCTGGAAAACCAAAAACAAGCAGAAAACAACAACTGACATGGGGCATTAGGTTAATATGTTAGTCCATGAGAATCATATAAAAGTCATATAGAAGTGCGCCAAAACCATATAAAATTATTTTAAACATGATCTTAATACTTCATAAATTATAGATATGTTGGAGATGTATCAGCATCCCTGAGCTTAATTCCTGCTCGTCCTCGAGTAGGTAAATGATAAAAATAAATAATTTATGAAGTATGAATGCTAGCATAGTGCATAAGTTTGACCAATGATAATTTCAATCACTTTTCCTAGCATCATAACAACTCTTTCTCATAAAACTCATCATGATAAATTAGCAATCAATTCACATGTTATGGTTCAAACAATGTATTCTCTTGAAACTTAACAACCTGTGTTCTTAGTCACCAAAGAATTTCAATGCATCTTATTTTCAACAAAGTCTAAGTAAGAGCTCCACATACTCAATTATCATATAGTCTTCTATGATTGCTAATACTCAAATAATAATTTTAGAACAAATAGCATCCATCAAACACAAGGAAGATAGGGGCTTAATGTCTCGTCTTCCAACTTATTTATCATAGAGATAATTGTCAACAATAATAATTCATGATCAAATATATTTGAATGGCTATATGTGCCTAGATCTTTCCCCACCACATGATGCTTGGCAACTAGAGAATAGGTTGGAACAAGAAACTGGCTCAACAAAAATAAAAGTAACTGAAAATAAAAGATAAGCCCTTCACAGAGGGAAGCATGGAATTGCAGAGGTGCCAGAGCTCATTGTTTAAAACAGAGATGAATACATTTTCACTGGTGTGCCTTTCCTGTCAATTTCACGACTAAGGTATTCAATATCTTTCATGCTAAACACATTATTGGCGGTTCCCATGTAGAAATGGAAAGTTTAACTCCACCTCAACCATTCAATCAGAAGTCATGGCTAGCCGAATTCACGGGTGCCCTCCAAACTTTTAACTTTTCAGGGGGAGCTTTTGTTTTATTATATTTTTTATTTTTCATTGACAGGAATGGGCATCCCAATTACCACCCTCTCTCGTACAAGGACAAGTGAATAAATGCCCATCATGAGAATGTCCCACTTAGCATGACAGATACGGACCACCCCGTCGCCCCATGAGCGGTACAGGCACACACAACAGATGTTTATTTGAAGCTTTTAGAGATGGCACATGCAAATTTACTTGGAACAACAGGGTAATACCATATATACGTTGATATGGTGGACACTCATGGAAAAAACTTGGCTCAAAGATTTGGATGCACAAGCAGTATTCCCGCTTAGTATAGAATTTTGGCTAGCAAAAGATTCTAAACAAGCACCACATGTTGGAGGATCCATAATAATATAATTTCGATGCAAATATACCCAACCATAACTCATTACATTGTCTTCCTTGTCCAACTTCAACTAATTTGCTCAAGTTATAAAATAATTAATAGGTATTCACAATCATAAAAGTTGTCCAAGGTAATATATTTGTATGTGAAGTTTATCTTCCATATACTAATCATTTTTACTTTCTAAACCTAATGTGAAACTACTACTAAGCATATGGAACATATATAATCTGAGTTTATGACATTCGGTTCATTCAACAATTTACTCTTAGGATATAAGTGAAGCACAAGAGTGAATGATAAACTACTCCAAAAAGATATAAGTGAAGATCAAATGAGTCGTTAAATAATTAAGTAGCTATGTGAGGACTCTCTATCTCTCTCATTTAAAAGTTTACAGATCTAAGTATTTTATTCAAATAGCAAACTAATAAAAAAGACGCTCGAAGCAAAACACATATCATGTGACAAATACAAATATAGCTCCAAGTGAGGTTACCGATAATGTTGAAGACAAAAGAGGGGAAGCCGTCCGGGGCATCCCCAAGCTTAGACGCTTGATTCATCATTGAATATAACCTTGGGGTGCCTAGGGCATCCCCAATCTTATGGTCTTGCACTCGTTATTCTCCTCATATCGATATATATCTCACCACAAACTTGAAAACTTCAATCACACAAAACATAATGGAATTGTGTGAGATGCGTTAGCATAATAAAACAAATCATTCACTTGGGTACTATAAGAAATATCTCAACTAGTGACCTTCTGTCAGTGACCCTGGAAGAATTGGTCATAGATCTATGACCATCTGAGACCAATTGGTCAAAAGCTGTTTGGGGGGCTCCAAACCCTAAACCATTGCAACCATTTTGGTCAGAAAGGTCGTAATTTCCTTACACGAAATGGTCATAAAGCAAACAGCGCTAATCCGCTGCCTTATTTCTAGTTGTTAACGACCAATATAGATGGTCATAGCCTTGTAAATTGTGGTGGGTTGCGATGACTAGGCGCCATCTCATCAGTTTTTCCTATGTGTCATGTCCATGTGTCGATTTTTGCCCTAGGTTGTGAAGCAACCTATATTTCTGTTATTCCAAAAATTCCCAAAAAATTCTCATAAATTGTTTGGATCATATCTTCATCAAATATGTCAAAAACCTTCCTTGCCTAGTTCAAAAATAATTCAACAATATTCGTTTTCCTATTCTGTTCGGAGCAGCACTTTGTGAAGGAAGTACCACTTTGGCATGTCCAAATAGTATCCATTTTCTACAGTGCTTTCCTATGCCCAAATAACCATCCTACACCAAATGCCAGCTCAATCCATTCATTATTTTGAGCCCAGCTTCAACATTCGTATTTATGTCCAGTGTGGTACTTTGCAAAGCAAGTACCACCTAAGCTCCTCCTTTTAAGCTAAAAATTTGTGAAGATGATCTTCTTAGTAACTGATCATCCTTAGCCAAAACTCATGCCCATTAGCCATGTACATTTCCCGTACCGCTAATCAAACACTTGGCTGCTAATTCATGTTTGAGCATCGATCAGTCTCCTCGTGAGAATCTTATGTTGTAATTTTCTTCCTAGCACCTACCTGGGGAGTGCCCAACCCACTAGACATGCCTAGGCCGCCCAGAACACATGGCAACGCCACGGTCACGAGGTGACCACGCGGCGGGCATGCGAGTTCATGCGGTGACCAATGCCAGAATAAATAGCAATCTATGAGGCAGCCGCAATTCAAATTTGACCCGCTTCCAACTAAATCGGTGGAAATTTGTCTTTTTCACGAGAGGTGGATCAAAACTTTTTACACCCAACCATTTTGTCAATTGTGCATTAAATATGTCCTAGTATTTTATAAAATTGATTTGGCCCAATTTTGCAACAATTATTTGGGAGGTCCTTCACAAAAAACCTCCTTTTGGGCACTCGAAAAATGGAAAATGGTTTTTTCGTCCAAAGAAAATGAAAACTTCCTTAGGCAATATTGTTTGCCATTCCAAGATGCACCCTTGTGCAAAATACAAGATCATTTGAACAAACTATGACATGAATGTGGCCATAGGATTGATCATCTGGCTTGAAAGCCATGAATCTTCACGCATGATAGCTCATTTCTGAGAACACTTTTTAAAATAATTGCCTTATTGCAAGTTTATTATTTTTCCTGGTAACTTGGTCATATATAATGACACAATACGAAGGTTTTCCAATTTTTTGTTTTTTTTGAATTTTTTATGTCCGTTTCAAAATGCGGTCAAAACGGCGAGAATGACCGTTCCTAGCTAGTCGTTGAATCTTGGAAAACTGTTGGTGTTTCTCTAATTAAATAGATACTTATGTACCTAGAAATGATTTTTAAAAAAAATAAAGAGCAAACTACAAGGCAGCTACAGTTCAAATTTGACCCACTTCTAGCTGAATCGACAGAAATTTGTCTTTTTGATGAGAGGTGGATCAAATTTTTTTACACCCAACCATTTGGTCAATTGTGCATTAAATATGGCCTAGTATTTTATAGAAATGATTTGGTACAATTTTGCAACAATTTTTTGGGAGGTCCTTCACAAAAAAACCTCCTTTTGGGCACTCGAAAAATGGAGAATGGTTTTTTCGTCCAAAGAAAATGAAAACTTCCTTAGGCAACACTGTTTGCCATTCCAATATGCACCCTTGTGCACAATATGAGATCATTTTAACAAACTATGCCATGAATTTGGCCATATGATTGATCATTTGGCTTGAAAGCCATGAATCTTCACGCATGATAGCTCATTTCTGAGAACACTTTTTTAAAAGAATTGCCGTATTACAAGTTTATTATTTTTCCTGGTAGCTTGGTCATATATAATGACACAATGAGAAGGTTTTCCAATTTTTTGATTTTTTTGAATTTTTTATGCCCGTTTCAAAATGCGGTCAAAACGGCGGGAATGGCCGTTCCTAGCTACTGGTTGAATCTTCGAAAACTGTTGGTGTTTCTCTTATTAAATAGATACTTATGTACCTAGAAATAATTTTTAGAAAAAATATAGAGAAAACTATGAGGCAGCTACAGTTCAAATTTTACCCGCTTCCTACTGAATCGGCGGAAGTTTGTCTTTTTCACCAGAGGTGGATCAAAACTTTTGACACCCAACCATTTGGTCAATTGTGCATTAAACATGGCCTAGTATTTTATAAATTTGATTTGGTCCAATTTTGCAACAATTATTTCATATGTTCTTCACAAAAAAACCTCATTTTGGGCACTCGAAAAATGGAAAATGATTTTTTCGTCCAAAGAAAATAGAAAATTTCTTAGGCAACATTGTTTTCCATTCCAATATGTACCCTTGTGCACAATATGAGATCATTTGAACAAACTATGCCATGAATGTGGCCATAAGATTGATCATTTGGCTTGAAAGCCGTGAATCTTCACGCGTGATAGCTCATTTCTGAGAACACTTTTTAAAAATAATTGTCGTATTACAAGTTTATTATTCTTCCTGGAAACTTGGTCATATATAGTGACACAATGTGAAAGTTTCCCAATTTTTTTATTTTTTTGAATTTTTTATGCCCGTTTCAAAATGCGGTCAAAACGGCGGGCATGACTGTTCCTAGCTAGTGGTTGAATATTGGAGTTTTTTTGGTGTTTCTCTGATTAAATAGATACTTTTTTACCTATAAATGATTTTTGGAAAAAATAAAGAGCAAATTATGAGGTAGCTGCAGTTCAAATTTGACCCGTTTTCTACTAAATCAGCGAAAATTTGTCTTTTTCACCAGAGGTGGCTCAAAACTTTTGACACCCAACCATTTGATCAATTGTGCATTAAATATGGCCTAGTATCTTAGAAAAATGATTTGGTCCAATTTTGCAACAATTATTTCATAAGTTCTTCACAAAAAACCTCATTTCGGGCACTCGAAAAATGATTAAAAATAGCTAGAAAGATCAAAAATGCATACAAATTGGTGATCACCCATAAAATCTGGTCTAACTTGAGTGAAAATTTGCGAGTTCCCTTTTGCAAAATATTTTTGATAGCTGCTTTACAAAACCCTCTATTTTTATTACAAGGAAACTATTTTAAATCATAGATTTTCTCAGACAATCAGGACTCTTCCGACGGATCACCCCTACCGTAGCTGATCTGAACTGTCCGTTGTAGCCGATCTAAACCATTCACCTCTCAACAGCCCAATCCAAACCCTAGCAGCCCACGGCCGCCTCTCTCTCCCCCTCTCCCTGAGAACAGACCCGCCACCGCCTCTCTCTCCCCTTCTCCCTGATCCAGATCGACGACGATGTCTCTCTCACCCACCGGCAAACCTCGCCCCTACCCACCCACCGGCAAACCTCGCTCCCGGGCTCCACTAGCGCTCTCACCCACCCATCGGCGCTCTCAAAATCTGCTTCGCACTTCATCCCGATCCAGATCTAACCCAAGCGTCCCATCCTCCGCCGCCTCCCCGTCCTTCGTTGCCGGAGTTCCCTCCACCGCCGCAGCCATGACGTCACGACCGTGCGCCACCCGCCTCCGGAGCCCTCCACCCGCTCGCGCCCCTGCTCCCTCTCCGCCTACGGGGCCGCGCCCCTCGCGCTGCTCCCCGATGACATGGGCGGGCGCGCGGGCCTCGACCCGCGGGGCTTGGCCAAGTGGCGGGCGAGCGATGGCGTCGTGAGGGGGCCGGAGGAGGCCAGGGCGTTCCCCTGCATGCCGCGGCGCCGCCATGTCCCCCCCGCCTCCTCCCCCGGCACCCATCACCATGGTAAGCATCCCCAGCCGAGTCCGCTCTCCCCGTTGGTTGCCCCGGTCATAGAACCGCCTAATATGACCTCCCTTGTCTCACTCCGCAGATCATCTCCAAGAAGAACCGCCGCGAGATCTACAAGTACCTCTTCCAGGGTGAGCTCCTCCCCTCTCCCCGCCCATTTTATGCACCGCGCCGGCCGTGGCTAGAATTCAGATGCCATCTCGTTAGTCTTCTTCTGTAGGATTCGATCCATGTGTTGTATAGGGTATTAACCATGTTGCCCCGTCAGTGTTCTTGGCACCCATTGACCGCAGCGAGTTCGCTCTTATGCGTGGTTGCTGCAAGGTTCGAGCATAGACAGTTTGGACACCACTAACATCCTAACTGTAGAATCTTATTCATGTCAAGCTGCAATCTGGAAGAATTCTACTGACTATTACAGTAGTCTGAGCATCTTAACTGAATTCCTTGGTGCTAATTTCAACTTTTGATGTGTAGAAGAATGCCACTCCTTTGGACGGACTGAATGATTTTACTGATGAATCTATTGTGATGCGTGTGCAGAGGGAGTCTTGTACGCCAAGAAGGACTACAACCTGGCCAAGCACCCCCAGGTCGATGCCTTGAACCTCGAGGTCATCAAGCTCATGCAGAGCTTCAAGTCCAAGGAGTACATCAGGGAGACCTTCTCGTGGCAGCACTACTACTGGTACCTGACCAACGACGGCATTGAGTTCCTCCGCACCTTCCTCAACCTGCCGTCTGAGATCATGCCCAACACCCTTAAGAAGTCTGCCAAGCCCTCGTTCCGCCCCTTCGGCTCTGACCCACCGGGTGACCGCCCCAGGTGAGCTAAATATGTCCATCATTCTGTCTGTCTGTTTTGAGCATAAGGGTTGCTGTTGCTGTTGAGAATATAGCCTCCTTGATCATCTAGCTATGCTCTAGATTTTTAGTTCGACAAGTACCAAACAAACAACCTGACTGTCGGCTTCGCTTAGTAGGATTTGTAGGTAACCGCAACACACACACACACACCCACACTGACGCTGTATTGCTATTGCATAATGTGCTTTTGCAACTGTGTGCAATGAGTTTACGGGTCTCCTTTGACTGCAGAAACTGAATATCATTCCCTCTGTTAATAAATAAGTGATGTGGTTTTAGTTCACTTATTTATGACCGGAGGTAATACTTTGTAGAATCATTGTTCAGCCTCTTTGTTTATGTGGGGTTCTTATTCATTTGATTTCGTCTTCCTGGCAAGCATCTTTCGTACGTTGAACAGCAATACGGCAATTGTGCACATCTTGTCTGGTTGTCTGAAGGAATGGGGAAGTGTTGCGTGCAGGTGCAGGAGAATAAGCCACGGGTGAGGAAGACTAAGGAGGAGCGGATGGAGATGGTCGAGTCCTTCGTCGACACTTACTGCCCCCATATCTTTCCCCTCTCACCTTAGTTATAGTTTTGAATTTTGTGTGTGTAGGCACATATAGTCTAACTAACATGCTCATTCTTCTGATTGTTGGTGGTTTGTTTTGCAACCATTTGTAGAAAGTTTGCATTACAAGCCTACTTCTCTAGCGCAAAGTTTCTTAAAATCATGATGAAACCTATATGTTCTATGATTTTGATGTTTTTTTGCGGCGTGATCTAGACTATGATTTTACCCACTGTTCTTATTTTTGCAATTTGGTCTATATGATTGGAATGCAATGTTGAGAAAGTGTGTCTTCCTCTTGAGCATCGTTTTGAGCAAATGTTTTATATAGAAGTTGCTGTCGTGGGTTCAATTTGTTCCGATTTGGCTGGGTATGAGTCCCCTTGTTGCAAGGTGAAGACTTGTCTCTCCCTTTGTTTGTTTCGCTCTGGCCACCGTCAAGTGTTTAATTTGAGAATACGCGATGAGAATATGTCATGTATTTCATTAGACAAATAATATTGCCTGTATTTGCATGCTTCCAGGAATGTGTCAAATACTTGTTATGTACATGTAGTGGCACGAGAGTCAAGATTTACTAGTGCTTGCCTCCTTGTGTTATCTGGATGCATTGCTTAATCTACTTTTCTTGTTATATACGTAAGCTCCAAGCCTGATGTGCTAACATGGATAACAATGAACCATCATGTGAAGGGCTAAAATGATCTCAGTGGGACAGAACATTAGTTGGTTATCTTATAGCTCAAATGCATTAACAGTGAATAATTTCTATTTTTGATAGTAAACATTGGGTGACATGGCAAACAAAATTTCCTGCAGCATACTGATTGTTAAATCACTAAACATCTTATATGAAGCAACACTTATCTTACAGACATCTAATATGCAATTCTAATAATATGTGAAATACTGATTTTATTTTTTTAGTTGTGTATGTCATTTGTGCATCGATTCCTTTTCCGATGTACCAGCTCCCTAATCATGTTTTTGTCTTTCGGGTTGGTATGTTAGGAGAACCTAGGCGTGCTATGTGGGGAAGCAAAGCAGCAGCTCACAACTTCGGCTTGCAACTCTAGATGAAGGCATCGCGACGACGCATCATGCTACTCCCTTGGAAGGTTGGCTCCTGGACTGTCGGGGATATACCCCGCGTTATGACCCGGCCGGACTTTGCGCTTCACCGATGACCCGCCGGAGGACATGCGACTCACGGGTCTGGTGTCTCACTAGTCAGACGACTCACGAGCCTGACGACTCACGGATGACCCCAACGGCGGGTCAGATAGAAGACTAGGCCCAAGGCCCAGAAGGCCGGCTCATGTTATGGTGGGCCGGCTTAGGAGGAAAGCGTAAGGAATATTCCCTTACAAAGGAAGCAAGACTAGGACTCCACTTGTAATTGAGTAATCCTAATCCTACTACGACTAGTCATGTAACCCGCCCCTTCAACTTATATAAGGAGGGGCAGGGCACCCCAAGAGAGAGAAGAAGAAACAATATCTAGGGCTAGACACAAAGGGGGAGCCGGCTTATGCGGAGAGGTTGGGGAAGACTCCGTCCAGCAGCAGCACGACGGCGTGGTGGTGGTGGAGGAGCGTGGCAATCCTGCAGGGCTTCGCCAAGCACCGCGGGAGAGGAGGAGGACTTGGGAGAGAGGAAGGGCTGCGCCAGAACTTGAGGTGCGGCTGCCCTCCCACCCCTCCACTATTTATAGGTGGGGGGAGAGGGGGCCGGCCCCCCTAGATCTCATCTAGGTTTGGGGGCGGCGGCCAAGGGGGAAGGAGTGCCTCCCAAGTCAAGTGGAGGCCCTCCCCCTTAGGGTTTCCCCTCTCCCATGCGCATGGGCCTTGGGGGGGCTGGTGCCCCTGGCCCATTAAGGCTAGGGCGCCCCCCCCTACAGCCCATGCTGTTGTATTGGACGTGGTGGACCAATTTCCGGACCTCCGAACCCCTCCGGAATCCTCCGGAACCTTCTGGAAGCTTCCCGGTACAATACCGGAAAAACCCGAACTTTTCCCGGAACCCGAACAACAACTTTCCATATATAAATCTTTACCTCCGGACCATTCCGGAACTCCTTGTGATGTCCGGAATCTCATCCGGGACTCCGAACAACATTCGGTAAACACATACAAACTTCCTTTATAACCCTAGCGTCATCGAACCTTAAGTGTGTAGACCCTACGGGTTCGGGAACCATGCAGACATGACCGAGACATTCTACGGTCAATAACCAACAGCGGGATCTGGATACCCATGTTGGCTCCCACATGTTCCACGATGATCTCATCGGATGAACCACGATGTCAAGGACTCAATCGATCCCGTATACAATTCCCTTTGTCTAGCGGTATTATACTTGCCCGAGATTCGATTGTCGGTATGCCGATACCTTGTTCAATCTCGTTACCGGCAAGCCTCTTTACTCGTTCCGTAACACATCATCCCATGATCAACCCCTTGGTCACATTGTGCATATTATGATGATGTCCTACTGAGTGGGCCCAGGGATACCTCTCCGTTACACGGAGTGACAAATCCCAGTCTCGATTCGTGCCAACCCAACAGACACTTTCGGAGATACCCGTAGCGCACCTTTATAGCCACCCAGTTACGTTGTGACGTTTGGTACACCCAAAGCATTCCTACGGTATCCGGGAGTTGCGCAATCTCATGGTCTAAGGAAATGATACTTGACATTAGAAAAGCTTTAGCATACGAACTACATGATCTTTGTGCTAGGCTTAGGATTGGGTCTTGTCCATCACATCATTCTCCTAATGATGTGATCCCGTTATCAATGACATCCAATGTCCATGGTCAGGAAACCGTAACCATCTATTGATCAACAAGCTAGTCAACTAGAGGCTTACTAGGGACATGGTGTTGTCTATGTACCCACACATGTATCTGAGTTTCCTATCAATACAATTTTAGCATGGATAATAAATGATTATCATGAACAAGGAAATATAATAATAACTAATTTATTATTGCCTCTAGGGCATATTTCCAACACAAGCATGACAACCCAACACTTGGGGGCTACAGGTGATATGCATATAAGGGAGGAATAACTTCAAATTATCAGTTTTGAGCAAATCAGGCATTATATTATTATCAGAGAAATCTGCAAAGTTTATGACCCGATGTCATCATAAGATTAACCCGGCATCAGCAAAAATTATGACCCGGTGTTATCAATATTTACAAGACGGCAATTTTGCTCGCCAGCCTCTACATCTTTAAACCAGTGGATCACCAGATGAATCTTCAGCCCAATATGTTTATTAAGCCGATGCCTTGGAAGCCGACTCAAGTGGATTATTCTTCACAATATTTTTCTGTGAGAAACCAACATCAGCAAATTGAGTATGAAGCTAGCTTATTGACCCAGATTTTTTAGATGAAGGAAATGACAATTGGACTTAGGGATAATCAGGTCCCGACTCAGGAGAATATTTAAACCGAAGCACAAGAAATTAAGGATGATCAGGTTCCGGCTTACAAGAATTTTTAACCCAGAACACAATCTGTCAAATTTGTTCTTGTGTTTGTTTTACAGGATCAGTTTAACATGGATAAATCCAAAATAAATTGGGGGCTAATGTCGGGGATATACCCCGCGGTATGACCCGGCCGGACTTGGCGCTTCACCGATGACCTGCCGAAGGACTGGCGACTCACGGGTCTGGCAGCTCACTGGACAGACGACCCACGAGCCTGACGACTCACGGATGACCCTGACGGCGGGTCAGATAGAAGACTAGGCCCAAGGCCCAGAAGGCCGTATCATGTTATGGTGGGTCGGCTTAAGAGGAAAGCGTAAGGAATATTCCCTTACAAAGGAAGCAAGACTAGGACTCCACTTGTAATTGAGTAATCCTAATCCTACTATGACTAGTCATGTAACCCGCCCCTTCAACTTATATAAGGAGGGGCAGGGCACCCCAAGATAGAGAAGAAGAAACAATATCTTGGGCTAGACACAAAGGGGGAGCCGGCTTATGCGGCGACTCTCTCATGAGCATAATGAGATCTAGCCACAAACAGCATGTAGGGTTATTACCGGATGATGTTTCCCGGGGCCCGAAGCTGTCTAAATCCTTGTCTTGTGTTGCGTCTCTCGATTCCGCTCAACCCTCTCAAGCTACCACATAGATGCGTTGGCCTCGCGGCTAAGTCCTCACACTAGGACATCTGCCGTAACGATTCCACGACAAATGTCGCCCACCGTGGGGCTCGCGCACGGTGGTGTTGAGTTCTTGGAGGGATCTTCCTAGGGATCGAGGAGTTTGCCATTTTCTGGCTGAACAAGAGCCGGCGTGGAAGAATTCACACCAATTATGAGATCATTGGTCAGGATTGAAAAAGTGGTCAGCGGTGACGCCGATGAGATTGAGTTCAAGGGAGTTTAGGATTTTTGGTCTGCTGTATATCGCCGTTTGACACGATCCGTCGAAACCGAATAGAAGATCAATTTTTTGCAGCTATAGTTGTGTGTCATTGAGGCCGGCAGGAAATTATGCTGCGACCGCCGTGTCAGATCCATCCGTATCAGCTTGCACGTGTGTGAGCAAGGGTCAAATCCCGAGTACTACTTTGCTGCTACTGTTCGTGACCCACCAAGTACTTGAGTACTGTCCATGAGAGTAATCTATCCAGCAAGATCCAGAGTTCGTTTTTTAATCATTGTTTTGATCAAGTCCCAGCCGGCCCTTGTTTTGATCAAGACAGCAACTAGTATTAGCACTAGTCTGTGAAACTACAAGTAGTATTGGTTCAATTTTTTAATTACCAAAGCGAAGACCACGACCTGATCTGTTCAACTGGGACCGACCCGGCAACAGCCACGACCCGGGAAGCAAATTATCAATGGATTTGGACTCCTCTGTTTAACTCAACATCTTCCTCTGTACGGCAAGTCACCGCCTTGCCGGTCAGTCCCGTCTGCGAGCCGCCCTGGAGCAGGCTTCACCTGCGCCGCCTCCGTCATGCCCGCCATAGCTCAGCTGTGTTGAACTGACCCGGCATTGCCACGCCTCTGCTTGAGCCGTTTTCTGAACTAGTGTCACACAAGAAGCATCAATGCAAGTTTTCTAGTATGGACAAGCCGGCCAGAAGAAAAAGTCAACATGCATGAAACAACTTGAGCACCATTAGTGATGTTCCAGACTAATAAGGACTGAATGGAACGCACATCATCAGATCAACTGAGCATATGCTATCATAAGCTGGTGTTACACCACGGGGCGCAGCACGTGTTAGCAACTTTTGGCACCGGCGTTCGTCCGTGCCTTGCTACTCGAAGGACATGTGTATGAGCCGCTGCCCCCGTGGTCCGGGTTACATCAACTCACCGGGACCGTACCTGCAGTCGGTTCATCTGACCGTGCCCGCGCCGATTCAACCGTCCGCGCGCATGACCGACTCGTTTGTCCTCACGGCTTACAATGTCGCGGCCGACTCACGCGTCTGCTTCGTCTTCTAAATGTCGCAGGTTGACTCCGACATATATATATATATATATCAACAAATCAAAGCCATGTCTGCTCACGCAAGCTGTCCAATGGACATATGTGAGCTGCCCCCGCTGTGTTAAGCCTCCCCTGTCATGTTGAATGGATCATCCATCATCCGAACAAAATAGGTGATATCCTACTATGACTAGTCATGTAACCCGCCCCTTCAACTTATATAAGGAGGGACAGGGCACCCCAAGATAGAGAAGAAGAAACAATATCTTGGGCTAGACACAAAGGGGGAGCCGGCTTATGCGGCGACTCTCTCATGAGCATAATGAGATCTAGCCACAAACAACATGTAGGGTTATTACCGGATGATGTTTCCCGGGGCCTGAAGCTGTCTAAATCCTTGTCTTGTGTTGCGTCTCTCGATTTCGCTCAACCCCTCTCAAGCTACCACATAGATGCGTTGGCCTCGCGGCTAAGTCCTAACACTAGTGAAAGAACATGTGGTGCCCCCATGTTTGGTTTTGGTAATTGATGACAATCTCTATGGACTAATGGTTGCCTTGAGTTATGTTTGAAGGTTTTGTCCATAGGCCTTTTCTTGAAGTCCATGTGTTGGTTTCAAAGAGTTTATGAGTTGACCAAGGTGTTATTAAGGAATTATCCAAAGATTGGTCATGTAAGTGTTGAGATTATTGCAAGCATGTCTTGAAGAATAAGATTGTGTGATCATTCATGTCCACCTTCAAGACATCATCCAAATGAAGAGAGTTGGAAAGATTCAACACACAAAGCGCACAAGATGTACCGAGGGATCAAGTGATCCCATGGTATGGTAAGCATTGTCCATTACACTTTGTGTCCTAACCCATGGTCTTCGTGAGAGTTCTTTGTGGGGTTAGGTTACGGTGTGCAAGTTCAAGTGATGTATCACGAAGAGATCAAGTGCTTGAAGCTTGCCGTCCATTGTGGTGACAATGGACTTGTGAAGATGAGCGGAAGAGTGGCTCACCCATAGTGGAGTATGGGGGAGCAATCAACTAGTCTTCATCGAGCCAACAATCAAGAAAGGTGGTCCATCTTGAGGAGGAGTAGATCGTCATCATCTAGGTCAAGTAGATTTTGTGCAAGGCAAAGGTTTGCCTTGATAGGTTTTCTATTTTACCGGTCTCATGGTAGTTGTGGGAGACCGAGTTATAGGATCGATTGTCGTACTATCAAGGGGGGCTCTCGATGAGTTGCTTGATCGTATCATTCGTAGAGAGCTCAAACCATTGCATCCTTGCATCATCTTTATTGGTTCTTGCTTGGTTCTTCTCCTTGTGAGTTTTGGAGCTTCTGGTCATTTTCATGACAAGCTCGAGTTCATCAAAAATGGAGTTCACATGCATCTTCTATGATGTTTTCGATGTTGGAGATTCTGTCGGTTCTTCTCTGTTGGAGGTTTCTCTCCTCTCTTGTTAGGCATACCTCCCCTGTCTCTGTTTTGATGCTACTCGTTGTCTTGTATCCAACAAGCTTGAGTTTGCTCAATTCGGAGCTCATTTGCAGAAGTTATGGCAGTTCTGGTTTTATTGTTACCCTCCGTTGTCTTCTCTGCAAAATGAAGGACTCCTAGTGTTGCTGATCTGGGGCATGCGGTAGTACTGCTCTCCGGAGCGGCAGTATCGCAGGCCCTTGCGGTAGTACCGCTCTGTTGGAGCGGTAGTACAGTGGCCTCCGGCCAGGCGCAACTGCTCGAGCGGTAGTAGGGGCGGATGTAATTTTTTACATCCGCGCCCTACGTGGTAGTACCGCTGTTCGTGTGCGGTAGTACCGTGCCGGAGTTTTGTGCAGGTCCTCCCTCAGCGGAAGTAGGTACGGAAGTAATTTTTTACGTCCGTGCTTTCTCTGTGCCTAGTGTTGCCTGCCTTACGGTAGTACCGTAGGGGCGCGCGGTAGTACCGCTCCGGCGGTTCTACCGCTCTTGCCCTGTGAAACAGGCCTTCATCTGGCCAGAGCTGCACATGCGGTAGTACCGCAACCTGCAGCGGTAGTACCGCAGCCAACTGCGGTAGTACCGCAGCTCCCTACGGTAGTACCGCGTTGTGCGGGCTGAGTGAGGGGATAACGGTTGGTTTTTCTCCCCACCTATAAAAGGGGGTCTTCTTCCCCATTGAGACGAATTCTTGGAGCTTGTGTTCTTTCCCCATTGTTGACCTTCTTCGAGCTTGCTAACTCTCAATCCCTCCATGGATTCTTGCTAGTTCTTGAGGGAAAAGAGAGAGGAGATCTAGATCCACGTTTCCACCAATCACTTTCTCCTCTAAGTGAGGGGAACCCCTTGGATCTAGATCTTGGAACTCTCCGTGTTCTTCTTTCGTTCTTCCTCTCTTTTTCCTCCCTAGCATTAGTTGCTTTGGTGGGATTTAGGAGAGAAGGACTTGGGCACTCCGTGTGCCCTTGCCATTGCATTTGGTGCATCGGTCTGAGTTCTCCACGTGATACGTGGAAGTTACAAGTTGAGAAGCTTATTACTCTTGGGTGCTTGGTGCCCTTGAGCTTGTTCATCTTGGGTGCTTGGGCGCCCTAGACGGTTGGTGGTGTTCGGAGCTCAACCATTGTGGTGTAAAGCTCCGGGCAAGCGTCGGGGTCTCCAATTAGGTTGTGGAGATCGCCCCGAGCAATTTGACGGGTACCGGTGACCGCCCCCAAGGGTTGCCAAAGTGTACGGGTTTGGTGACCGCCCCCAAGGGTCGCCATTTGTACGGGTTCGGTGACCGCCCTCAAGGGTCCCTTAGTGGAATCACAGCATCTTGCATTGTGCGAGGGCGTGAGGAGATTACGGTGGCCCTAGTGGCTTTTTGGGGAGCATTGTGCCTCCACACCGCTCCAAACGGAAATTAGCATCCGCAAGGGTGTGAACTTCGGGATACATCATCGTCTCCGCGTGTCTCGGTTATCTCTTACCCGAGCCCCTTTACTTATGCACTTTACTTTGTGATAGCCATATTGTTCTTTGTCATATATCTTGCTATCACATACTTGCTTATCTTGCTTAGCATAAGTTGTTGGTGCACATAGGTGAGCCTAGTTGTTGTAGGTTTTGTGCTTGACAAATTAACCGTTAGGTTTATTCCGCATTTGTTCAAGCCTAAACCGTAATTATTTTAAAGCGCCTCTTCACCCCCCCCTCTAGGCGACATCCACGATCTTTCACTAGGACATCTGCCGTGACGATTCCACGACATGGACCATAACTTTCTCTCAACTTGTGCTCTGCTTGATACCAGTTCCTTGTATTTCTCCCAACTTGTGCAAATTGTAATATGTAGGGCTTCCTAGTCCGTGGCCTGCCTTCTGGATGGAGCAAGGAGGGGGCATCATCCACACCGCGGAGCTGTTTGAGCCTTAGTGCGAACTGGAGAAGCAAGGCATCGTCGAGGACATCTCTCGCTTGTGCCATGGTAAGAACAGAGCGCCACTCTCTGTCGTGCATGTATTGAAATCCTGAAATGTCAAATACATGTTCGCTCTCAGCTGGGATATTGGATTGTACTTAGTTATGTGACTCGTTCATGTTTGCGCTGCTTGTTAAGTGATTACCTTTATGTACTTGCTACCAGTAGGATGGTCAATACATGCTTGTTTTGTATCTATTCCAGAATAGTTTGCTTGGTCACCTGATGCTTGATGCATGTATAATGTGACACACACATCAGGAAATCTGAATAACTTTGACATAGGTGCTGTGTTATCTTGCACTGGGTTGGTACTTGTCATTTTCCCTTCCCAAATATATCTCAGTCTTGCTATTACGAGAATGCTATATGCATGTTTTCTTATTAGATCTCAAATTCTGCAGCTATTTTTCATTGTTAGAAGAATGTTATATGCATGGCTTCACTTGATTATATTCCTAACTTTTCTGATTTATAACTCGCAGATTTTGGCCTTAATTCGTCAAATGTTGTTGTACAAGGAACTACAGGAGTAGAATCCTAAAGAAAACTCGCACCCAACAATGTGTTTTAGCTCTCTGGAGCTGGACATGTTAATATTTAGCTGTATTCTATATTTCAATACCTGATTTGTACTGCCATGATTGTAAACTACCTGCCATGATTTGGCTGTTGTTTGAAAATTTATGTGTTATTGGCTTTGTTTGAATCAAGTTATTGGTTGTTGCACAAATAGAGAACTGACTTGTGGCACCTAAACAACACACCTAGTCCCATTTCACTAGTGGAAAGAAAAAAAAGAAAACTGACAAGTGGGACCTAATTGGATGAGCAAAAGAAAACAAAAGGAAACACACCTGGTCCAAAATGAATTGTAAAAAGGCCCAAATAAGAAATGGAAGCAAAAAGGCCGAAGGCTTAGAAAATAAAAAGGCTACAATGTTGGGCTTGGCCCATGAAGCCGATCAAAAATTGATAGAAAAAATACATTAAAAAGGCCGAATTGTTGGGCTAGGTCCATGTAGAAAACCGAATTGGACCAGGCTGTATCTTGTGCCACATCAGCTTGCCACGCTGGAGGCCTACATGGCCTGGAGAGGTTGCTAGTGACCAAAAATTTGGTCTTGGAACCAATGACCTTTGACAGAAGGTCAATAATTTCAGTTTACGACCGCCAGCTTTTGACCTTCTGGTTTTGGTCACAAAAAGGTCGCAAATGAAAAACTATGACCTTTTAGAGACCAATAGTGAGGGTCACAAGTTGACATATTTCTTGTAGTGGGGTACTATCAAGACAAGATTCATAATTGTTTCCACATAATTCCTACTTTACTCTATCATTTCGATAATTTATATTGACCAATATAAGGCATAAAAATTATAAAACAAGCAAACTATGCTTAACATAATCTGTCAAAAACAGAACAGTCTATAATGATCTGAACAAGCACCATATTTCTGCAATTCTTAAAAATATGAAAATTAGGACAACATCAGTAATTTGTATATCAATCATGTGTAAAAAATTCAGACCAATATCATGTTCCAGTAACTTATAGGGTTTTCTACACTGAACGCAAAACTTTCTGTATTTGCACAGAATCAAGTCAACTATCATCCACACCATCCCAAAGGCTTTACTTGACACATTATTGAAACAAAAGATATAAAACATGATTACTATAGTAGCTTAATCATGTGAACGCACAAAAATAGCAGGTATAAGTATTGGTTTATCTCCCAAAAGCGTTTTTAATGCCTTTTTAGCTAGGCATGATGATTTCAATGATGCTCACATAGAAGTAGTGAATTGAAACATAATGAGAGAATCATGAAGCATATGACTAGCACATTTAAGCCTAACCCACTTCCTATGCATAGGGATTTTGTGATCAAATAATTTATGCAAGCAAGAATCAACTAGCATAGGAAGGAAAAACAAGCATGACTTGAAAACTTTCAACATAGGGAGAGGAAACTTGATGTTGTTGAAATATATATAAGCATATCTTCCCCTCTCATAATAATTTTCAGTGGCATCATGAATAAGTTCAACAACATAATTCACATAAAGCATTCTTTTCATGATCCACAAGCATATAAATTTTATTACTCTCCAAATAAGGAAATTTATCCTCCTTCATAATAGTGGGAGCAAACTCAGCAAAATAACTATCATGAGATACTTGAATTGACATAATCAAATTGAACATTAAAATCATGATGACAAGTTTCATGGTTATCATTACTCTTTATAGAATACATGCCATCACCATAATCATCATATATATCAACTTTATTGTCATAATCAATTGCACTCTCTTCCAAAATAGTGGATTCATCACTAAATAAAGTCATGACCTCTCCAAATCCACTTTTATCATTATTCGGATAAGATTCAACACCCTCCAAAATAGTGGGATCATTACTACATAAAGTTGACACTCTTCCAAACCCACTTTCACCATTGTAACCATCGTAAATATGAGGCATGCTATCATCATAATAAATTTTCTCATCAAAAGTAGGGGGACTAAAAATATGATATTCATCAAACATAACATCCTCAAGCTTATGGCTTTCAATATCACTAGCATCATGGATATTCAAATAATTCATACTAGCAACATTGCAATCATGCTTATCATTCAAAGATATTATGCCAAACATTTTATTGAACTCTTCTTCTAACACTTTGACACAATTTTCTAAATCCATCATTTTCAAAATACACATCATAAAGACAAAGAACTTGATGAAACTTCAATTCCATTTTTTAGTTTTCTTTTATGAAACCAAATTAGTGAAAAAACAAGAAACTAATAGATTCAATTGCAAGATCTAAAGATATACCTTCAAGCACTCAACTCCCGGGCAACGGCGCCAGAAAAGAGCTTGATGTCTACTACACAATTTTCTTCTTGTAGACTCTGTTGGGCCTCCAAGTGAAGAGTTTTGTAGGACAGCAGCAAATTTCCCTCAAGTGGCTGACCTGAGGTTTATCAATCTGTGGGAAGTATAGGATGAAGATGGTCTCTCTTAGACAACCCTGCAATCAAATACAAGAAATCTCTTATGTCCCCAACACACCCAATACAATGGTAAATTGCATAGGTGCACTAGTTCCGTGAAGAGATGGTGATACAAGTGTAGTATGGATAGTAAATATAGGTTTTTTAATCTGAAATAATAAAAATAGCAAGGTAGCAAGTGATAAACAGAGCACAAACGATATTACAATGCTTGCAAACATTGCCCAGGGTTCATACTTTCACTAGTGCAATCTCTCAGCACTTCTAACATAATTGAATCATATAATAATCCCTCAATGTGCGACAAAGAATCATTCCAAAGTTTCTATCGCAAAACGTAGGACAGAATAGTGTATAAACCCATGTGCCTAGGTTACCCCAATGTCACCACGGGAATTCACAAGTTGATTACAAAAACATATATCAAGTGACTCAATATAATACCCCATTATCACCATGGGTATCCATATGCAAGACATACATCAACTGTTCTCAAATCCAAAGTATTCAATCCAGCATAATGAAACCTCAGAGAGCAAGACTCAATTCATCACAACAAGATAGAGTAGGAAAAGCACCATATGGTCCATCTATATTAACAAAGCCCACGGTTACATCAAGATCGTGCCGGATTAAGAACATGAGAGAGAGAGAGGGAGAGAGAGAGAGAGAGATCAAACACATAGCTACTGGTACATACCCTCATCCCCGAGGGTGAACTATTACCTCCTCGTTAGGGAGACCATCAGGATGATGAAGATGGCCTCCTGTCATCCCTTCCCTCTCCGGAAGGGTGCCAGAACATGGCTCCAGATGGGATCACTTCATTACAGAGGTTTGCGGTGGTGGAGTCGAAGTTCTAGGTTTAATTCTGGGGGGTTTTCCTATTTATAAGAATTTTCAGAGTTGGAATCACGTGAAAACAGAGAGGGTCCCACAAGTATCCCGGTGCATCCACCCCCTTGGGCGCACCGGATTGTCTTGTCACCTCCTCGTGGGTCTTATGATCCTCCCACAATGCTTCGGGGGTTTCTTATGTTAAAAAAATCATCAAAAAATTTTATCGCGTTTGGACTTCGTTTGGCATGGATTTTCCGGAAAACCAAAAACAAGCAGAAAACAACAACTGGCACTGGACACTAGGTTAATATGTTAGTTCATGAAAATAATATGAAAGTCATATAAAGGTGCAGCAAAACCATATAAAACTATTAAAAACATGGCATGAATACTTCATAAATTATAGATACATTGGGGACTTATCAGCGTTTCCTTAAAAAACTATAGAGGCGGTGGAGAAGGGCCACCACGCGTAGAAAAGCAGCGCCAACGACAAGTGTGCCCACAATGACAAAGGCGGCGAACTTGATGTCATTGTTGCCCTCCTGCCCAAGGCCATGGCTTTGTACAGGTACATCTATAGTGTTGTTCAACATCAGTGGCGGAGCTTGACAAAGCTGGCAGGGGGCTGAGAAGGGGGGCAAACACAAAATCTGAATTTTGTGCAACGCAAAACACATAAGTATCTCTTGAAAATTTTCTTCGCAAATGTGCAAAACTTGGGGGGGGGGGGGGCACGGCCCCCCTATGTTGCACTATGCTCTGCCATTGTTCGGCATGCTAACCTGGAAAAATATGTGGTGTAAATTTCCATCAAGAATCAAGTAGAGGTATAAAGAAGCCAAACATTACACCAAAGAATCAAGTAGATTGTATAACATGAGTATCACACTAGCCGGGAGCTGAGAATTAGACCAGTTAAACAACAATAAGCAGCATGTGATACAATCATGAATTAGACATGCTCTAATGAAATTCGTTGTTGGTGTCTCAATTGAGATGAATACAAAATTTTGAGGCGGCGGGGAGAGAGAAACTTAAGAGTAAAGAGTAACTCAACGAGTAGTCGACTATCAATGGAGCTCTGGAAGCTGGTTCTGGTTAGATCACATGCTTGCTCTGAGGGAATTCGTTGTCGGTTTCTCAGTTGAGATGAATACAAAATTATGAGGCAACTAGGAGAAAGAAATTGGTTAGGAGTTAAGAGTACCTCAAGGAGTAGTTGATGATCGAGAGGTTGTGGACAGTGATGGTGTCCCGGACTAGGGGTTGCAAACCACGTTGGCCCCATCATAGTGGGCCAGGCCGAGGACCCCTGGATTGCTAACGAATGAGCTAAGACTGCCATATCCCAAGGCTTACCCAAGATGGAATCCTCTAAGGACTTAGTGCACACTTCAAGACTCGTTAGAATCTTTGGCCTGTTTATCCCTAGATATAACCAACCTCATGTAAACCTTAGTATCCCTGGTCCCTATATAAGCCAAGGGGTTGCTACTTGTGAGTTGCGTTGGGATTCTCCCCCTCCCCTCTAATAGAACTTTAATCTCCTCACCACTCAACCATCATTCCCTACCTCTAATTCCCACGAACCAACATAACCAACCCATAAAAATAATCAAATATGTGATCAATAAATCATTAACAAAATTACAGTTAAAGGGGAGCTAGTGGTCATTCATCCACGTCCCTCCTCCCCTCTCCTCATATATTTGACATGTAGTCCTTCAACAATCCCACACTACTATTTTTAAGTCACTTTAGGTGCAACAAATTTCTGAATTTGCCTGAGCGGCAATAAAGGAAAAACATATCACCATATAAATATTCAACACCTTGGATCGAGTTTCACTTTAAATATATTTATCCCGAGTGATAGGTTTATGTTATGTGGATCGCCCTAAAAAACTGCGATCAAAGTATAGGCGATATCTGAAAAACCATACAAGTTGGGATTAGAAACTCTACCGTTGGGAGGGCCAGAGCCAGAAAAAAGTGTATGAAGTGGGCCTACTGGAGGTACACCACCGTTGTGGGGGCCAAAACCACTAAAATGTAAAAAAATTTACCAAAATGTCATATTCGTAGCTCTAGCAATGTTGTTTTATCAAAGTTGGTCCGGGCCATGGTCCCAACTCGCCCCCTGCCTCCTTCATTGGTTAGAGTTATACACATGGAGTGTTCTTTTACGCAGCCACAACTACAAATATTGTGGTAAGTTGTATCTCGAAGCTTAAGTCTTGCGTTTTAATCCATTTGATTGTGTTCTCGAGCCGATTGATCTCATAAAATGTGAATGACCTATACTTTGTTACACGTCGACTGACTAGGGTGTCGCAAACGATGTCAAATTGGTTAAAACATGAGATCTGTGATTTTTGGTACAACTAACCGTACTATTTTTCTCTTTTGAAAATGACACCCGATAGGCCAATTCATATTTGTAATTCGCCAAGGAAAATAATAGCTAGTACTCACTAAAGAATGACAACTCGACACAAAGTAACCACTAAAAACAACAAACCGAAAACCTTCCTGACCGATTTACTTAGATTATGACTTCTTTACCCAGCCCCACCTAAAATGGCTTCTGATATTTAATTATTTACTAGGAAACATGCCCGTGCGTTGCAACGAGATAGAAAGTCGTGCCCGTTCTACATCTATATCTTAGGGTGTGTTTGGTTCAGGGAATGAAGTGGAATGTAACAGGTCGGACCTGCACCTGGGAGCGATTCCTGTGTTTAGTTGAAAAAGGGAACGGAACGCACTGGTTTCCTGGAGAGGAATATTCCCCCTATATGCCGAACCGGGTGGTTCCTCCAAATTGGCCGGACCACGACGGAACGCTTCTCTCTCGTGTCGTGCCCCACTCACCAACGAGGAAGGCGTCCTGCGCGGTGCCCCGCTCCCTCTCCCTCGATGGGCATGGCGGCGGCCATACACCTCCCGCTCCTCTACGGCACCCCCTCGCCGCGGTTGGATATGCAGCCTCGCCGGCGCCTCCTTCCCCTCGTCGGAGATGCGCCGCGTCTCCTGCCCCTCGACCAAGGATCTGGGAAAGGACGGGGCGGCTCCCTCTCGGTCCGGCCTCTCCCTCGGCTCGCCCTCTGGAACGACGGCTCCTCCCCCGTCTCTCTCTCTCGTCAAGCAACAGCTGATTGCTCCCTCCTCCCGTTCCTCTCACCCAGCAACAACGATGGCAAATCAGATGCAGCCGATTTGTTGGGAAGCAGAGCAGATAAGCGGCGGTTGGCTCGGCTCGTCTCCTTCCCGGCAGCTAGCCGGCCGGTGGCATCCACACACCTGGGCGGTAGCAGCACCAACCAGGGAGCAACCAATTCGGCAAGCAGCAAGAGAAGCATCAGCGGCGGCAAGAGCAAGCTTCTTCGATTGGCTCTTTCTAACGTGGCATTCTCCGTCCAATAATCAGTAGTACTCAACTTGATTAGTGCTAGCTTTATGTGCTCTGTGTTGAGACTGGTAGTAACAATTTTGAGACTAGTACTCAACTTGATTCATTCGATTCGATCTCTCCAACCAAACACCGAAATGTAACCATTCCATTCCATCTATTGTGCTCAAGCAAACACAGAAAGGGAAGCGACCCATTCTAGTGGAATGGAACCATGACATTCCATTCCACTCCGTTCTGCAACCAAATACACCCTTATGGACTCATATTTTTCTATAGGAGAAAGCGGGACGTGTGCATGCGTGATATAATCAAGTGACACTATCAAGATTCGTAAGAACCAAACAATTCATTAAGCTTAATCCTCGTTTTGTTAAAGCAACATACATGCATGTATTTGTCCCAAAGAGATGCATAGTGGAATTCCTATTCATTTCTACGGAGAAAAAATCACATCGAAATCTTCAAAAATTGTTTTTTAAATCATTTCGTAAATTTCAAAAAATCTTCCTATTTTCATAAATTTTTCACAAATTTAGAAAATGTTCAAGTTTTATGTCCTCAATTTTAAAAAATGTTTCCATTTTCAAATTTTGTTCACAGGTCCAATAAATGGTGTGCTTCTAAATTTTGTTCAGAGTTTCAAAAAATGTTTAGAACAGGCAAGATTTGTTTTTATCCCATTGCAATGCACGGGCATGTAGGAGAGAAGAGATTACTCAAGAAAGCCGTGTAGAAGATCGTGCCCCTGCCGTTGGATGGGCAGGATCGTACATTCATACGGCGGCGATCTATGGAGCCAGGGCATACGGCCCGGACGTTCTCTCTACACGTTGCACACCGCCTGAGCAGAGTATTTATCAAAAAACTACCACACTTCGTGGAATCATGTCTACAAACTACCATTTTACAATTTTGTCCCGAAAACTACCACTTTCTCGCTAATCTGTGACTAAAAACTACCATGTCGCGAAAATGCTCGATTCGCCTCTTCTAAACGCCTTTCTGACAGGATGGGCCCACCTGTCAGCATCAATCTTCTTCTTCCTCCTCCTCCTCTCTGTCTGGCATTTCCTCGAACGCCTTGTGTGCACTTCGGTGACCCTCTCGTCCGCACTTCATCGCGTCCCCGACCACCTCGTGCAACTCCCTGTCACCACTGTCAGCGCCCGCTGCTTCCCCTTTACTCAGTGGCCGAGCGCCGGAGCTCGTGCTCCGAGCTGCACCCGCACACGCGCGCCCGCGATGCTCGTGGCTGCCCCTCGCCATGCGCACCATGGTTGCCGTCCCCGTACCACGCGCACTCGCCCACACCTGCTACGCCCGCGGCCGCGCCCCCGCCTCCGGTTGCCCGGGTTCCTCGCACCTGCCGCCGCCGCCCTTCACCGCTGGAGTCGCTCGCCACGGCAGCCGCAGGTCGCCGCTCGCCGCGGGTCGGCGCTGAAGTCACCGCGGGCTGCTGCTGCAGCTGCCAGAGCCGCAGCGGGTCGCTGCGGGTTGCCGCTGGAGCCGCCGGAGCCGCCCGCCCCGCGCCCTTCGCCACCATCAAACAGATTTTGCTAATGGGCCACGTCAACGCTTACGTGTGGGCCCAACCAATCAGAAACGTGTTTAAAAAAGGCAAATTGGGCTCTTTTTAAACATGGTAGTTTTTAGTCACAGATTAACGAGAAAGAGGTAGTTTTTGGAACAAAATTGTAAAATGGTAGTTTGTAGGCACGGTTGCAATACTTGACTGAGCAAGATAACAACTGCCGCATATGAAGGCGGAGCCTCCACATAACGCGCAACAACCTGCAGTCCGCCCAGCCTTGACCGGGAAGGCGATCGAGCTTATCCATCTGATCACCAGCGGACGAGTGCGAGCGCAGGGCGGGCGACCATGAGGAGCAGGAGGACGTCGACGAAGCGGCTCTTCGCGCTGCTGCTGACGGTGCTTTGCGTAGCCGCGCGCTTTCAGTGCATCGTCTGCCCCGCCGGAGGTCGGGCTGGCGGCGGCGGTGTCGGCGAAGGGGGTGGCGAGGCGGAAGGCGGGGGTGGCACCGGCGCCGGCGAAGGGGAGGAGGGCGGTGAAGGTGCAGGTGGATCACGGAGTGGCGACGAGGAAGAAGGTGGGTCGACGAACACGTACAACTGGTGGGGTGGTGCTACCCGCGCCGTGGCGGCGGGGCCCGGCGTGGACCCGAGCGCTGCCGCGGGGTCGCAAGGACTGGCCAGCATCTGGATAGTGTTCGGCGCCTTCGTCGCCGTCGTTGTGTCTGTGGCGCTGGTCGCGCGCGCCCGTCGCGCTGTTCGCCGGCGGGGTGGCAGCAAGTTGACTACTAGATCGGTGGGTGCATCCTGACAGCATGTGTAATGTCAGTAGTAGTTTGATTTCACAACGTCGTTTTGGTTAATTAGCATGTAGAGCTAGATACCCAGGCACAACACTTCACTCCGGGCGAAGTCGTCGGGCCTCCGTGCACATTTCATGACTGGTTCGATGTCATAGCTTGTGCAAACATTAATAAATTTTAATCAGATTGCGACAAATCTGAATTTTGTCTGAAATTTTTCAGCGGCATTTCTGATTACCGCCCGACAGAATATGTATCCGTGTGTAATTTTCCTCTGTTTCAGTCTAGCGAGATCCACATGTTAATGTCTCACGTGTAAGACTATCATATTGTTGCGTCTCATCAAGTAATTAGCTTGGAAATGTTTTGTTAGAAAGGGATTCATCATTCAGCATGATTTCCCCCATTTCCATTATAGGAAACACTCTGCTACAACATTCAGCGTGAATTTAAGGAAACATTTTGCAACAAGTTCTCCCAGAGAGAAATAAAACCAACACGGCACACTATACAGCTACTCTGGCATCCACTCGAGCATGGTGCAGTGTTGAAGACATGCTTCATGGTGTAGTTGCCTCACTTGTGTAATAGGAGATCATTCCATTATAATGTGTCACTGTTTCCTTGAAACACGTGAAGTTTCACAGCACAACAACAATGCAATCCCGCAAAAAGTAAACCTATATCTTCTCCAACAAATGCCTTTAAGTCCATGCATCCAGCAGATCATCACCATATTTAGGTTAATGTCCCCCTGCGCCGCGACCTGCCTCGCTCGTCAGAAGAAACGCCTCAGGTTTGCTGCCAAGGTATGGAAACGACAACACAAATTCATTCCTGTTTTCGATAACAACTGCAATGATTGACCTGCTAGACTTCTGGGAGGAGTACCGGCGGCTTTCCATGGCCGAAGAGGGGCTACGGCGTGACGCCCGGCTCTAGCTGACGGCCTCGGTTGCGCGGCAGGCCGCCTACTGGCATCAGCATGGGAAGTGTCGGGCGGTGGCGGAGGGGGACGAGAACACCGGCTACTTCCACGCCCGCGCTTCCCACCGTCGCCGGTACAACGCCATCCGGGTGCTCGAGGTGGATGGCGTCGAGCTCGTGGCGCACCATGCCAAGGAGGCGGCGCTGCGTCGCTTCTACTCCGCCCTGCTGGGTCGAGCTCCGGTCACAACCTGGGGGTTCGACCTGGCTGCCCTCTACGACGCGGCGCCCCGGGTGGACGACGCTCCCCTAGTGGCTCCCTTCTCCCGGGCGGAGATCCGAGCTGCCGTTTTCGCCCTGGACCGAACGAGCGTGCCGGGCCGGACGGGCTCGGCCCCGCCTTCTACCAGGCCGCCTGGCCGGCGGTTGCGGAAGACCTGCAGTGCCTCTTCGACGATGTCCACCGCGGCGTGGCATCCCTAGACGGGATCAACCGTGCTCTCATCGCCATTCTCCCGAAAAAGGAAGGGGTGCCGGGTCCTGGAGATTTCCGTCCCGTCTCACTTCAGAACGGGGATGTGAAAATCCTATGCCGGGGGCTGACCTCTCAGCTTCAGCTGCAGATTGGGGCCATCATCGATGAGGACCAGTCAGGGTTCCTGTCCGGGCGTAGCATCTCGGAAAACTTTGTCTATGCGGCAGAGTTGGTGCAGTGCTGCCACCGGAGAGGGGTGCCGACGCTTGTCTTCAAGCTGGATTTCGCTAAGGCGTTCGACTCCATCGCCTGGCCGAGCCTTAGACGGATCATGGAGGTCCGGGGGTTCCCGGCTCTTCGGTGCGATCGGATGGACCTCATCCTCCGTTCCACCAAGGCCGCGGTCCTCCTCAACGGCGTGCCGGGGCGCTGGTTCACGGTTCTGAAAGGGCTGCGCCAAGGAGACCCCATCTCTCCGTACCTGTTCCTCCTGGCCGCGGACGTTCTTCAACGCATGATCAGGGGCGACGGGGCTCTCTGTCACCCCTGGTGGCGGGGGCACCGGCGGTGGTCCTCCAGTACGCGGACGGCACGCTAATCATCATGTGTGCTGACCCCACGGCTGCGGCGCGGCTCCGGGTCATCCTCGACCTCTTCGCGGCAGCTACTGGCCTTGTCATCAACTTCTCCAAAAGCACGCTCGTCTAGATGAACGTCGAGCACGGGGTTCTCGCCTCTGTCCTGGCGTCCTTCGAGTGCACTGTGGGGGCCTTCCCTCAGTCGTACCTTGGCTTGCCTCTCTTATCCGACAAGCTCAAGCTCGACGACTTCGCCCCTATGATTGCCAAGGTAGACCGTTACCTGGCTGGGTGGAGGGCACGACTGCTCTCGCCGGCTGGCCGGTTGGTGCTGATCAACGCCGTCATCGACTCCATCTCCATGTACGCCATGGCGGCCATGCGTCTTCCGCAGGCGGTCCTGGCTCGTCTGGACGCGCTGCGTCGGGCGTTTCTCTAGAACGTGGCGGACCGGGCCTCGGGAGCTTAGTGTCTGGTCGCCTGGGAGCGCGTCTGCCGATCCAAGGCCGAGGGAGGGATCGGTGTCCGGTCTCTCCAGGATCAGAACGACAACCTCCTGCTCAAGCTGCTACACAGGCTGCACTCTGGTTCGCCGTCTCGGTGGGCCTGTTGGGTCTGGGGCCTGACTGGAGGAGGGTCTCTCTTGGCTCCCAGACGTTCCCCCCTGCCGAGCGAGAACTGGCAGTCCCTCCTCGAGCTGTTGCCGGCTTACCGGGCCCTGACGAGGGTGGAGGTGGGGGATGGGAGAACGACGTCGTTCTGGCAAGACCGGTGGCTTCCGTGCGGGGTGCTCATCATGGCCTTTCCTGCCCTATTCTCGCATGCGCTTCGCCGGGATCTGTCGGTCTGGGAGGCCCGATGCTGCGGTATCCGTGCTCTGCTCGTGCCCCGGCTCACCCCCCTAGCGAGGCGCGAGTGCACCCACGTGCAGCGCCTCATGGAGGAGGTGCCGCCCCTGGAGGGGCCTGATTCCCGGGAGGTTGTCCTTTGCACGAGACCAAAAGGGAAGAACTCGTCGCGGGAGCCTATGCCCTGGTCCGCTTCGGGGTGTCGCGTGGTCGCCGGCGCCCTTCCTCTAGTCGTCCCGAGCTCCGTCGCATGTTGCGTTCTTCGGTTAGTTGCTGTCTCTGGCTTGCATTCATACGCGGGATGCGCTCCTGCGCAAAAACATCCTGACAGTTGCGGAGGCTGGGTGTCCCTACTGCTTGGCCGCGCTTGAGACTACGAATCACCTCATCTTTGGGTTCCCTTTTGCGGCGTTGTTCTGGCGATGCCTCGGCATATAGACGAAAGGAAGAACGGTGGAGTCCATCTACCGCCTGGACGCGTACCCTGCTATGGGGGGAGCGTCGCCCGTTGCCTTCATCCTCCTATGTTGCTGGAGGCTTTGGAAACGTCGGAATGCGGTCGTTTTTCGCAATGAACGGCACTCCCTTGCAGCCACCTTCAAAGCCTGCCACGACGATGCCGTGCTCTGGCGCGCGAGGCTGCCCCCTGGCGACCGTGCTCATATTGATGTTTGGCTATCTGTTCTTAGGGTTTGAGTAGTTCAGCCCCCCCCCTCTCTCTGTGTACATCTTTGTATTCTGGGCCGAGGTCCATTTTTTGGGTAATATATTCAGGTGTTGGAGCGCACCGGGGCCGGACGAGCTCGGCCCCGCCTTCTACCAGGCCGCCTGGCCGGCGGTTGCGGAAGACCTGCAGCGCCTCTTCGATGATGTCCACCGCGGCGTGGCATCCCTGGACGGGATCAACCATGCTCTCATCGCCCTTCTCCTGAAAAAGGAAGGGGTGCCGAGTCGTGGAGATTTCCGTCTCGTCTCACTTCAGAACGGGGATGTGAAAATCCTCTGCCAGGGGCTGACCTCTCGGCTTTAGCTGCAGATCGGGCCATCATCAATGAGGACCAGTCAGGGTTCCTGTCCGGGCGCAGCATCTCGGAAAACTTTGTCTATGTGGCGGAGTTGGTGCAGTGCTACAACCGGAGAGGGGCGCCGACGCTTGTCTTCAAGCTGGATTTCGCTAAGGCGTTCGACTCCATCGCCTGGTCGAGCCTTCGACGGATCATGGAGGTCCGGGGGTTCCCGGCTCTTTGGTGCGATTGGATGGACATCATCCTCCATTCCTCCAAGGCCGCGGTCCTCCTCAACGGTGTGCCGGGACACTGGTTCGCAATTCTGAAAGGGCTGCGCCAGGGAGACCCCATCTCTCCGTACCTGTTCCTCCTGGTCGCGGACGTTCTTCAACGCATGATCAAGGGCGACGGGGCTCTCGGTCACCCCCTGGTGGCGGGGGCACCGGCGGTGGTCCTCCAGTACACGGACAACATGCCGATCATCATGCGTACTGGCCACGTGGCTGCGGCGCGGCTCCGGGTCATCCTTGACCTCTTCGCGGCAGCTACCGGCCTCGTCATCAACTTCTCCAAAAGCACGCTCGTCCAGATGAACGTCGAGCACGGGGTTCTCGCCTCTGTCCTGGCGTCCTTTGAGTGCACTGTGGAGGCCTTCCCTCAGTCGTACCTCGGCTTGCCTCTCTCGTCCGACAAGCTCAAGCTCGACGACTTCGCCCCTATGATTGCTAAGGTAGACCGTTACCTGGCTGGGTGGCGGGCACGACTACTCTCGCCGGCTGGCCGGTTGGTGCTGATCAATGCTGTCATCGACTCCATCCCCATGTACGCCATGGCGGCCATGCGTCTTCCGCGTGCGGTCCTGACTCGTCTAGACGTGCTGCGTCGGGCTTTTCTCTAGAACATGGCGGACCGGGCCTCGGGAGCTCAGTGTCTGGTCGCCTGGGAGTGCATTTGCCGATCCAAGGCCGAGGGAGGGATCGGTGTCCGGTCTCTCCGGGATCAGAGCGACTGCCTCCTGCTCAAGCTGCTACACATGCTGCACTCCAGTTCGCTGTCTCAGTGGGCCTAGTGGGTCTGGGGCCTGATGGGAGGAGGGTCTCTCTTGGCTCTCGGATGTTCCCCCCCTGCCTGGCGAGCACTGGTAGTCCCTCCTCAAGCTGTTGCCGGCTTACCAGGCCCTTATGAGGGTGGAGGTGGGGGATGGGAGAACGACGTCGTTCTGGCAAGACCGGTGGCTTCCTTGCGGGGTGCTCGTCGTGGCCTTTCCCGCCCTATTCTCGCATGCGCTTCGCCGGGAGCTATCGGTCTGGGAGGCCCGACGCTGCAGCGTCTGTGCTCTACTCGTGCCCCGACTCACCCCCCCCGGCGATGCGCGAGTGCGCCCATGTGCAGCGCCTCATGGAGGAGGTGCCGCCCCTGGAGGGGCCTGATTCCCGGGTGGCTGTCCATCACGGGGGGCCTATGCCCTGGTCCGCTTCAGGGGCGTCGCGTGGTCGCCGGCGACCTTCCTCTGGTCGTCCCGAGCTCCGTCGCGCGTTGTGTTCTTCGGTTGGCTGTTGTATCTGGCTCGCATTCATACGGGGGATGCGCTCCTGCGTAAAAACATCCTGGCGGTGGCGGAGGCTGGGTGTCCCTGCTGCTCGGCCGCGCTTGAGACTGCGAATCACCTCATCTTCGGGTGCCCTTTTGGGGCGCTGTTCTGGCGATGCCTCGGCATACGGAAGGAAGAACGGTGGAGTGCATCTACCGCCTGGACGCGTCCCCTGTTGTGGGGGGAGCGTCGCCCGCTGCCTTCATCCTCCTGTGTTGTTGGAGGCTTTGGAAACGTCGGAATGCGGTCGTTTTTCGCAATGAACGGCAGTCCCTTGCAGCCACCTTCAAAGCCTGCCGCGACGATGCCGTGCTCTGGCGCGCGAGGCTGCCCCCTGGCCACCGTGCTCATATTTATGTCTGGCTTTCTGTTCTTAGGGTTTGAGTAGTTCAGCCCCCCCTCTCTCTCTTTGTGCATCTTTGTATTCTGGGCCGAGGTCCATTTTTTGGATAATATATTCAGGTGGTGGAGCGCGCCGGGGCCGGTGTCAAAGATTTAGATAATTTGGCCCTGTCTAACATTATATAACATGTTTGGCCCCCTTATATTGAGTTTCTGGCTCCGCCACTGACCACCCTGCATGCATAACCGATGATGGGGTAATCAAAAAATATGGCAGCCGCTAGGAATCATTCACGTGATTCAAACGAAACTAAAACCGTGACCTGAGCCGTGCAATTAGACCAAAATCAGCCGTCTCATCTCTGGATGTGTACGTGGCCATACCATACCATGTGGGATGTGTTGTCCCACACAACGAAGCCCTTCGCACGTTGTTCTTTAGTCCTTTCACGCTTAGATACAGGCAACAAAGCTAGGATCATGCCGCTGGGCTTCATGTGCATAGACTGTCTGCAATGGGGCTCCGTTGGTTCCTTCATGTGCATAGACTGCCTACAACGGGGCTCCGTTGGTTCTTGCAAGAAAAGTACTCCCTCCGTCCCATAATGTAAGACTCTTTTTTGACACTATACATTATGAGACAAAGGGAGTACAAGCTTGTTCGGCTTGTAGCACACCTTGCAACAGTAGCTCTGGCCGGCAGCACCCCTGACGCTCCTGTGGCATGGCTCGCAACATCAGCTTGTAGCACGCCATGCAACACGGTGGCGCTGCTTGCAGCATAATGATGCACCCGCTGCATGAGTGCACCACGACAACGTGGGGTGATGTTGCAACAACGAACAAAGGTGGCACAACGCCGACATGTTGTACGATGTTGTGTGGCAATTACTGCAACGCCGACGATGTTGTGTCGCGACTACAGCAACATCGATGATGTTAACTAGTGATAATGGCAATGTCGATGACGTTGCGGTGGCGTCATGCAACATGAGTTTTGTTGCCTAGCGGCAAATTCAATGGCGATGATGTCGTGACGTGTCATCACAACTGCAACGGGGACGATGCTGCGTAGTAGCAAATGTGTTAGGGCCACTCTTCTAGTCACTCAATATCACTAGATTACATAGCGGAAGTAGGAGAATTGAGATACAAATAGCAGCAAGAAAAGGGGATCGGAGGAGAGAGCCGAGGAGAAGAAGGGGCCGCCATGCCAATTCGTGATCCCAGCTAGGATACCCCCTTCGTTGCCTTCCCCTGTCACATATGTAGGCAGCCTGCCGCTAGGAGCCAATTGGTGGGTTGGGCCTTGGTCTCGACGGGCTGTCGTTGGGCTTGTAGTGGGCAGGTCGCTAACACCCCTCCCTCCTGGAAACAAGGCTTGTCCCCAAACCTTTCATTGAAGACATGAGAGGCTCAAACCCTCAGGATACAATAGAAATTTGCAGCACCTTGAGTCCCTCCCTCCTTGAGAAACCACTGGTCGACTAAATTCCAGTAACAACTGTCAAACAAGGCGTATATGTGCAGGACTCATGTATTCTCATGGAGATCAACGTAGATACGTATAGAGGTTGTTAGGCCGGCTTGTTATCTCTTTTCTGTTGTAACTAGCTTAGCCTTATCTCTTCTATTCTTCTTATCCAAGTTGTACTCCCGATTTTCTCCAACCGCATGTATGCGCTATCAGGGATCATGCGCCCCTCCCTATAACATGCAACATGTCGCCTCACACCGAGGTAAGATGTTTTCGCTCTCGCACATGGTATACAGAGCCTCCTCTTCCAATCTCATGTAGCCTAGCTCATCTCCATTAGTGCCTGCTACCTCTTGAGCACTGCGTTGGTTTTCCCCGAAGAGGAGAGGATGATGCAGTAAAGTGGCGTAAGTATTTCCCTCAATTTTTGAGAACCAAGGTATCAATCCAGTAGGAGACCACGCACAAGTCCCTCGTACCTACACAAAACGATAGCTACTCGCAACCAACGCAATTAGGGGTTGTCAATCCCTTCACGGTTACTTACGAGGGTGAGATCTGATAGAGATGATAAATAATATTTTTGGTATTTTTGATAGATAGATGCAAAGTGAAAAGTAAAAGGCAAAGTAAAAACAAAACAAGTAAATAAAGTGATAGAGATTGATATGATGAGAATAGACCCGGGGGCCATAGGTTTCACTAGTGGCTTCTCTCAAGAGCATAAGTATTCTACGGTGGGTGAACAAATTACTGTTGAGCAATTAATAGAATTGAGCATAGTTATGAGTATATCTAGGCAATGATCATGTACATAGGCATCGCGTCCAAGACAAGTAGATCGAAACGATTCTGCATCTACTACTATTACTCCACTCATCGACCGCTATCCAACATGCATCTAGAGTATTAAGTTAAAAACAGAGGAACGCCTTAAGCAAGATGGCATGATGTAGAGGGATAAATTCATGCAATATGATAAAAAACCATCTTGTTATCCTCGATGGCAACAATACAATACGTGTCTTGCAACCCTTTCTGTCACTGGGTAAGGACACCGCAAGATTGAACCCAAAGCTGAACACTTCTCCCATTGCAAGAACTACCAATCTAGTTGGCCAAACCAAACAGATAATTCGAAGAGACTTGCAAAGATAACTCAATCATACATAAAAGAATTCAGAGAAGATTCAAATATTTTCCATAGATAATACTGGATCATAAACCCACAATTCATCGGTCTCAACAAACACACCGCAAAAAGAAGATTACATCGAATAGTTCTCCACAAGAGAGGGGGAGAACATTGTATTGAGATCCAAAAAGAGAGAAGAAGCCATCTAGCTACTAGCTATGGACCCGAAGGTCTGAAGTAAACTACTCATACTTCATCGGAGAGGCTATGGTGTTGATGTAGAAGACCTCCATGGTAGATGCCCCCTCCGGCGGAGCTCCGGAACAGGCCCCAAGATGGGATCTTGTGGATACAGAAAGTTGTGGCGGTGGAATTAGGTTTTTGGCTCCGTATCTGATTTCTCGGGGGTACGTAGGTATATATAGGTGGAAGGAGTACGTCGGTGGAGCAACAGGGGCCCCACAAGGTAGGGGGCGTGCCCAGGGGGGCGCCTTCCACCCTCGTGACCGCCTCTTTTGTTCCGTGGAGCAGGATCCAAGTCTCCTAGATCACGTTCGGTGAGAAAATCACGTTCCCGAAGGTTTCATTCCGTTTGGACTCCGTTTGATATTCCGTTTCTTCGAAACACTGAAATCGGCAAAAAACAGCAATTCTGGGTTGGGCCTCCGGTTAATAGGTTAGTCCCAAAAATAATATAAAAGTGGAAAATAAAGCCCAATATAGTCCAATACAGTAGATAAAGTAGCATGGAGCAATCAAAAATTATAGATACGTTGGAGACGTATCAGGCATCCCCAAGCTTAATTCCTGCTCGTCCTCGAGTAGGTAAATGATAAAAAAGAATTTTTGATGCGGAGTGATACTTGGCATAATTTCAATGTAATTCTTCTTAATTCTGATATGAATATTCAGATCCGAAAGATTCAAGACAAAAAGTCATATTGACACAAAAATAATAATTCTTCAAGCATACTAATCAAAGCAATCATGTCTTCTCAAAATAACATGGCAAAAAAAAGTTCATCCCTACAAAATCATATATTTAGGCTATGCTTCATTTTCGTCACATAAAGATGTTCCCAATTTCTATACCCCCGATGACAAGCTAAGCAATTGTTTCATACTCAAATAATCTCAAACTTTTTCAACCTTCACGCAATACATGAGAGCGAGCCATGGATATAGCACTATGGGTGGAATAGAATACGATGATAGGGATTGTGTGGAGAAGACAAAAAAGGAGAAAGTCTCACATTGACGAGGATAATCAATGGGCTATGGAGATACCCATCAATTGATGTCAACATGAGGAGTAGGGATTGCCATGCAACAGATGCACTAGAGCTATGAATGCTCAACAAAAGAAAACTAGTGGGTGTGCATCCAACTCGCTTGCTCACAAGACCTAGGGCATTTGAGGAAGCCCATCATAGAAATATACAAGCCAAGTTCTATAATGAAAAATTCTCACTAGTATAAAAAAGACAACTTATGAGACTCACTACATGAAGAACAAGGTGCTACTTTGAAGCACAATATATGAGACTCACTACATGAAGAACAAGGTGCTACTTTGAAGCACAAGTGTGGTAAAAGGATAGTAACATTGCCCCTTCTCTCTTTTTCTCTCATTTTTTGGGCCTTCTCTTTTTTTGGCCTTTCTCTTTTTTTATATTTTTTTTTTCGTCCGGAGTCTCATCCCGAGTTGTGGGGGAATCATAGTCTCCATCATCCTTTCCTCACTGGGGCAATGCTCTAATAATGATGATCATCACACTTCTATTGATTACAACATAAGGATTACAACTTGAAACTTAGAACAAGATATGACTCTATATGAATGCCTCCGGCGGTGTACCGGGATGGTGCAATGAATCAAGAGTGACATCTATGAAAAAAATGCATGGTGGCTTTGCCACAAATACGATGTCAACTACATGATCATGCAATGGCAATATGACAAAAGTAATGTATGTCATGATGATGATGGAAGTTGCATGGCAATATATCTCGGAATGGCTATGGAAATGCCATGATAGGTAGGTATGGTGGCTGTTTTGAGGAAGATATAAGGAGGTTTATGTGTGATAGAGCGTATCGTATCACGGGGTTTGGATGCACCGGCGAAGTTTGCACCAACTCTCAAGGTGAGAAAGGGCAATGCACGGTACTGAATAGGCTAGCAAAGGCGGAAAGGTGAGAGTGCGTATAATCCATGGACTCAACATTAGTCAAAAGAACTCATATACTTATTGCAAAAATTTAGAAGCCATCAAAAATCAAGTACTACGCGCATGCTCCTAGGGGGATAGATTGGTAGGAAAAGACCATCGCTCGTCCCCGACCGCCACTCATAAGGATGCACAAGCCAGGTACACTTCATGTTTCAAATTTGTTACACAACTTTAACCATACGTGCATGCTACGGGACTTACAAACTTCAACACAAGCATTTATCAAATTCACAATCACCCAACTAGCACGACTATGATATTATCACCTCCATATCTCAAAACAATTATCAAGCATCAAACTTATCTTAGTATTCAATTTACTCAAAAGAAAGTTTCACATATCTTTGAACACTAAGTATATTAACGTTAAGCAAACTACCATGCTATTAATGAATTTCAAAATAATATAAGTGAAGCATGATAGATCAATAGTTTCTTTAAAAAGAATCCACCACCGTGCTCTAAAGGATATAAGTGAAGCACTAGAGAAAAAATTATCAAGCTCAAAAGATATAAGTGAAGCACTATGAGCAAAACTATCAAGCTCAAAAGATATAAGTGAAGCACATAGAGTATTCTAACAAATTCCAAATCATGTATGGCTCTCTCAAAAGGTGTGTACAGCAAGTATGATTGTGGTAGACTAACAAGCAAAGACACAAATAATACAAGACGCTCCAAGCAAAACACATGACATGTGGTGAATAAAAATATAGCTCCAAGTAAATTACCGATGGAAGTGGACGAAAGAGGGGATGCCTTCCGGGGCATCCCCAAGCTTTGACTTTTTGGTGTTCTTGGACTATCTTGGGGGTGCCATGGGAATCCCAAATCTTAGGCTCTTGCCACTCCTTGTTCCATAATCCATCAAAAGAATTCACCCAAAACTTGAAAACTTCACAACACAAAACTCAACAAAAATCTCGTGAGCTCTGTTAGTGAAAGGAAACAAAAGACTACTTTAAGGTACTGTAATGAACTCATTCTTTATTTATATTTGTGTTAAACCTACTGTATTCCAACTTCTCTATGGATTATAAACTATTTTACTAGCCATAGATTCATCAAAATAAGCAAACAACACACGCAAAACAGAATCTGTCAAAAACAGAATAGTCTGTAGCAATCTGTAACTAACACAAACTTCTGTAACTCTAAAAATTCGACAAAAATAGGAAGTCCTGGAAAATTTGTCTATTGAACATCAGCAAAAAGAATCAATGCAAGGACTTTCCTGTGATTTAACAAAATTATATTCGTGCGCGCAAAGTTTCTGTTTTTCAGCAGAATCAAATCAACTATCATCGTAGGTTATCCTATAGGTTCTACTTGGAACAAACACTAATTAAAATACAAAACCACATCTAAACAGAATCTAGATGGATTATTTATTCCTAAACAGAAACAAAAACAAAAAACACAAAATAAAATTGGGTTGCCTCCCAACAAGCGCTATCGTTTAACGCCCCTAGCTAGGCATTGAGATTTCAATGATGCTCACAAGAAAGACAAGGATTGAGGCACAAAGAGAGCATCATAGAACATGTGATAAACACACTTAAGTCTAACATACTTCCTATGCATATGCATATTATAGGCAAACAAATTATCGTAGCAAGCAAAAACTAGCACATGCAAGGAAGCGGAAAGGAACAATAGCAATCTTAACATGACGAGAGGTAACTTAGTAAGATAAAAAGTTCTACGACCATATTTTCCTCTCTCATAATAATTACATGTAGGATCATAGGAAAATTTAACAAAATAGCTATCATATAACATATTCTCAACATGATCCACATGCATGCAAAGTTGACACTCTTCCAAGATAGTGGGATTAACATTAACTAAAGTCATGACCTTTCCGAACCCACTTTTATCAAAAACATCATAAGATTGAACATACTCCAAATATGTGGGATCTAAAGTTGACACTCTTCCAAACCCACTTTCAATATTATTGCAAACACTATTATCAATCTCATATTCATCATGGGGTTTAAATAAATTTTCAAGGTTATAAGAAGAATCACCCCAATCATGATCATTGAAACAAGTAGTAGACATAGCCAAACTAGCATCCCCAAGCTTAGGGTTTTGCATATTATTAGCACAATTGACATCAATAGAATTTATAATAAAATCATTGCCATCATGCTTTTTATTCAAAGATCTATCGTGAATTGCTTCATAAAGTACTTCATCACAATTTTCAGATTCACGAATTTCAAGCAAAACCTCATAATAATAATCTAGTGCACTCAACTCACTAGCAATAGGTTCAACATAATTGGATCTCTTAGCAAGCGAAGATGCAAGCAAAAAGAAGGCACATGGAGACACAAGCAAACAAGAGACAAACGAAAAAGAGGAGGAGATTGGGAAAGAGAGGGCGAATAAAACAGCAAGGGTGAAGTGGGGGAGAGGAAAACGAGAGGCAAATAATGTAATGCGAGAGATAGGGATTGTGATGGGTACTTGGTATTGTTGACTTGCTTGCGTGAGCCTCCCCGGCAATGGCGCCAGAAATTCTTCTTGCTACCTCCTGAGCACTGCGTTGGTTTTCCCCAAAGAGGAGAGGATGATGCAGTAAAGTAGCGTAAGTATCTCCCTCAGTTTTTGAGAACCAAGGTATCAATCCAGTAGGAGACCACGCACAAGTCCCTCGTACCTACACAAAACGATAGCTACTCGCAACCAACGCGAATAGGGGTTGTCAATCCCTTCACGGTTACTTATGAGGGTGAGATCTGATAGAGATGATAAATAATATTTTTGGTATTTTTGATAGATAGATGCAAAGTGAAAAGTAAAAGGCAAAGTAAAAACAAAGCAAGTAGATAAAGTGATAGAGATTGATATGATGAGAATAGACCCGGGGGCCATAGGTTTCACTAGTGGCTTCTCTCAAGAGCATAAGTATTCTACGGTGGGTGAACAAATTACCGTTGAGCAATTGACAGAATTGAGCATAGTTATGAGTATATCTAGGCAATGATCATGTATATAGGCATCACGTCGGAGACAAGTAGATCGAAATGATTCTGCATCTACTACTATTACTCCACTCATCGACCGCTATCCAGCATGCATCTAGAGTATTAAGTTAAAAACAGAGTAACGCCTTAAGCAAGATGACATGATGTAGAGGGATAAATTCATGCAATATGATAAAAAACCCCATCTTGTTATCCTCAATGGCAACAATACAATACGTGCCTTGCAACCCTTTCTGTCACTGGGTAAGGACACCGCAAGATTGAACCCAAAGCTAAACACTTCTCCCATTGCAAGAACCACCAATCTAGTTGTCCAAACCAAACAGATAATTTGAAGAGACTTGCAAAAATAACTCAATCATACATAAAAGAATTCAGAGAAGATTCAAATATTTTCCATAGATAATACTGGATCATAAACCCACAATTCATCGGTCTCAACAAACACACCGCAAAAAGAAGATTACATCGAATAGTTCTCCACAAGAGAGGGGGAGAACATTGTATTGAGATTCAAAAATAGAGAAGAAGCCATCTAGCTACTAGCTATGGACCCGAAGGTCTGAAGTAAACTACTCACACTTCATCGGAGAGGCTATGGTGTTGATGTAGAAGCCCTCCATGGTAGATGCCCCCTCCGGCGGAGCTCTGGAACAGGCCCCAAGATGGGATCTCATGGATACAGAAAGTTGCGGCGGTGGAATTAGGTTTTTGGCTCCGTATCTGATCTGTCGGGGGTACGTAGGTATATATAGGAGGAAGGAGTACGCGGGGGAGCAACAGGGGGCCCACGAGGTAGGGGGCGCGCCCACGGGGGCGCCCTCCACCCTCGTGACCGCCTCTTTTGTTCCTTGGAGCAGGGTCCAAGTCTCCTGGATCACGTTCGGTGAGAAAGTCACGTTCCCGAAGGTTTCATTCCGTTTGGACTCCGTTTGATATTCCGTTTCTTCGAAACACTGAAATAGGCAAAAAATAGCAATTCTGGGTTGGGCCTCCGGTTAATAGGTTAGTCCCAAAAATAATATAAAAGTGGAAAATAAAGCCCAATATAGTCCAAAACAGTAGATAAAGTAGCATGGAGCAATCAAAAATTATAGATACGTTGGAGATGTATCAGTGCCCTAGCCATGTCTTCCTCCGGCTCCTCCCACCCAAACCTCAACCAGCAGGTCACGGAGAAGCTTACCCGCACAAACTATGTTCTGTGGCGCGCCCAGATTGTGCCGCAGCTGCGGGGCGCTGGTGTCTTCGGCTATGCCGACGGCACCACACCGGAGCCGGCCTGACTCCTCGTCACCAAGGACAAAGACGGGAAGGAGTCATCTACGCCCAACCCTCTCCACCCAATTTGGGTACGGGAGGACCAGCAGGTTCTTGGTTACCTGCTTAACAATCTCTCCAAGGAGGTCCTTGTGCAGGTGACCACGATCACCACGTCGCCTGCGCTCTGGGCTGCTCTGGCGGGCATGTTCTTGTCTCAGTCGCTCAGCCGGGTGAACAATATTTGGACGACCCTCATCAACGCGCAGAAGGGGACTCAATCCGTCTCCACCTACTTCGCCCACATGTGCGGCTTCGTGGACAAACTCGCCAGGCCGGCAAGCCTCTGCAAGATAACGAGCTTGTCTCCTATATTCTCCATGGGCTGGACATGGACTACCAGACCCTGGTGTCTGCCCTCGACGCCCGCATCACGCCGGTCTCCATCGACGAGCTCTTCTCCATGATGAACAACTTTGATCAGCGTGTGGCGCTCTTCCAGTCCTCGGGCAGCTTCAAGTCATCTGCCAACACCGCCTACTGCAGCCGTAACGGCGACTCCTCTCATCAGTGCGGACCACCTCGCAACAGGGGCAAGGCCTCTGGCGGGGGCAACGGCAACAACAACACTCGCGGCAGCGGTGGACGACCCTCTTCTGGCAACAACAGGGGCCGCCGCGGCGGTTCCACCAGATCACGCCCAGATGCACCTCGCTGCCAAATCTGTGGCAAGCTAGGGCATACGGCCAAAGACTGCTGGTACCGCTACGATGACTCCTCCTCCTCCTCCCAAGATGAGGACAAAGTTGTTGCTGCTGCGGATGGCTCCTATGGGATCGACACCAACTGGTACGTCGACAGTGGTGCCACCAACCACATCACCAATGAACTTGAGAAAGTGACCATGAAGGAGAAATACCGCGGCAAGGACCAAATCCACACAGCTAGTGGTGAAGGTATGAGGATAAACCACATTGGTCACTCAATTTTTAATACCCCCCTAAGAAAAATTCATCTTAAGAAAATCTTGCATGTTCCTAGTGCCAATAAAAGTCTCCTTTCTGTTCATAGGATTGCCCTTGATAATCATGTTTTTCTTGAATTTCATCCATATTTCTTTTCGATCAAGGATCAGGCCACGAGGAGAATTCTGTATCGCGGTAGATGTGTTCGAGGGCTTTACCCGTTGATTCTGGAGCACACAAGACTCAATAAACAAGCTTTTGGTGTTGTCAAACTCCCGTCAACACGATGGCACGATCGTTTAGGACATGCTTATTTTGCTTTAGTTGAAAAACTCCTTAGGAGAAATAAGCTCCCGTATGTTGGTGAGCGCAATGTTGAAACCATTTGTGATTCTTGTCAGCGAGCTAAAAGTCATCAATTGCCCTATCCAATTTCTACTAGTGTTTCTACTCAACCATTGCAATTAATTTTTTCTGATGTTTGGGGCCTGCTCCTAGCTCTGTTGGTAGACACACATATTACTTAAGCTTTATTCATGACTACAACAAATTTTCTTGGATCTATCTTCTTAAGAAAAGATCCGACGTTTTTCAAGTGTTCAAAAACTTCCAAGCACTTGTTGAGCGTAAATTTGACTCCAAAACCATTATTCTCCAATCTGATTGGGGAGGGGAGTATGAGAAGTTAAATTCCTTCTTCCAAACCCTTGGTATCTCACACCATGTGTCATGCCCCCACGCTCACCAACAAAATGGCTCGGCCGAACACAAACACCGTCACATTGTTGAGGTTGGCCTTGCGCTTCTAGCTCATGCGTCCATGCCACTAAAGTTTTGGGATGAGGCGTTTCTTGCTGCTGTTCACATTATTAACATGCTCCCAAGTCGAGTCATTAATAATGAAACTCCATTAGAACGGCTTCTTCATGTCAAGCCGGACTATTCTACACTTCATGTGTTTGGGTGTGTGTGCTGGCCTAACCTACGCCCCTACAACAAATGCAAGCTCATGTTTAGGTCCATGCAATGTGCTTTTCTTGGGTACAGTGCCCAACACAAGGGTGTAAAATGCCTTGACATCTCCACTGGTCGCGTTTACATCTCATGGGATTCATCTTTGATGAGACCAAATTCCCTTTTTCAGATCTTCATCCTAATGCCGGTGCTCTCCTCCAAAAAGAATTCTTTTGCTCCCTCCTAGTCTTTCCGGTTATGATCATGGGGGTGTTAATAATTGTGATGATCATATGTTGGCTAACCCTCTTAACACTGCACATGAGTCATCTGATGATGTTACAGGAGCACCAAACAGTGGAAACAAAGATGAAAATGGTGAAGAAATCAACTCAAACGAGCTACATCGCATGTGTCGTGGCGTGGGGAGCATATCCCCCTCGGGATTGGAGCTGCAGACGCCCAGGCGATCGTCTTCGGGATCTGTTCCAGCCGCCAACCACACGCCCACGCCAGACGGGCCAGACACGCCAGGCGCTGTCGGGTGCACGGGCGCCAGCGATCCGCGGCATGACGCGCGGCCTTCTCTGACAGGGCGAGACGCGCCTCCCAGCCCACGCCAATCTCCTACTGCCATGCGGCAGTGCAACGATGGCCCGGACCGCACGCGCTTTGCGGACCAACTAGTCTGCTACAAGCGGTGCGCCTTCACGCGTCAAGAGGATGCGGGACCAACCCCTGATTCTGATGGGCCCGCGCCATCACGGGCTCATGATGAGCCGAGCGGCTGCCCCGGATCTTCTGTGGGCCCTTCCTCACTATCGTCTCCAGCCGCCGCCACAGAAGATCATGTTCGCCTCGAACTGGCAGTGGCAGGCGGATCCTCCTCGGGTTCTGCTGCTGACTTGGCTCCTGCGAGATCCTCTGCGGCTGTGGATCCTGCTACATCACTACCACGCCGCACAAGGCTACAGAAAGGGGTACTTCAACCAAAAAATTATAAAAATCTAATCAAATATGGCCTAGTTTGTTCCACAAGTGAACCAGGTGAGCCCAACACAACTAAAGAAGCTCTCACTCATGAAAAGTGGAAAAAGGCAATGTTTGAAGAATGTAAGGCTCTTGAGAGAAACAAACCATGGCATTTGGTTCCTCCACAGCAAGGTAAAAACCTCATTGATTGCAAGTGGGTATTCAGAATTAAGAGAAAGTCTGACGGAACCATTGATCGTTATAAGGCTAGACTTGCTGTGAAGGGCTTCAAACAATGGTATGGCATAGACTATGAAGACACCTTTAGTCTATTTGTAAAAGCTGCTACCATTTGTCTTGTGTTGTCCATTGTTGTTTCCAGGGGATGGAGCCTTCGCCAGCTAGATGTACATAACGCATTCCTCCATGGTGTTCTGGAAGAGGAAGTATACATGAAACAACTGTTGGAAATATGCCCTAGAGGCAATAATAAATAAGTTATTATTATATTTCCTTGTTCATGATAATCGTTTATTATCCATGCTATAATTGTATTGATAGGAAACTCAGATACATGTGTGGATACATAGACAACACCATGTCCCTAGTAAGCCTCTAGTTGACTAGCTCGTTGATCAATAGATGGTTACGGTTTTCTGACCATGGACATTGGATGTCGTTGATAACGGGATCACATCATTAGCAGAATGATGTGATGGACAAGACCCAATCCTAAGCCTAGCACAAAGATCGTAGTTCATATGCTAAAGCTTTTCTAATGTAAAGTATCTTTTCCTTAGACCATGAGATTGTGCAACTCCCGGATACTGTATGAATGCTTTGGGTGTACCAAACGTCACAACGTAACTGGGTGGCTATAAAGGAGCACTACAGGTATCTCCGAAAGTGTCTGTTGGGTTGGCACGAATCGAGACTGGGATTTGTCACTCCGTGTGACGGAGAGGTATCTCTAGGCCCACTCGGTAGGACATCATCACAATGTGCACAATGTGATCAAAGAGTTGGTCGCGGGATGATGTGTTACGGAACGAGTAAAGAGACTTGCCGGTAACGAGATTGAACAAGGTATCCGCATACCGACGATCGAATCTCGGGCAAGTACAATACCGTTAGACAAAGGGAATTGTATACGGGATTGATTGAGTCCTTGACATCGTGGTTCATCCGATGAGATCATCGTGGAACATGTGGGAGCCAACATGGGTATCCAGATCCCGTTGTTGGTTATTGACCGGAGAACGTCTCGGTCATGTCTACATGTCTCCCGAACCCGTAGGGTCTACACACTTAAGGTTCGATGACGCTAGGGTTATAAAGGAAGTTTGTATGTGGTTACCGAATGTTGTTCAGAGTCACGGATGAGATCCCGTACGTCACGAGGAGTTCCGGAATGGTCCGGAGGTAAAGATTTATATATGGGAAGTCCTGTTTTGGTCACCGGAAAAGTTTTGGGTTTTATCGGTAACGTACCGAGACCACCGGGAGGGTCCCGGGGGTCCACCAAGTGGGGACACCATCCCCGGAGGTCTGCATGGGCCAAGTGTGGGAGGGGACCAGCCCTAGGTGGGCTGGTGCGCCCCCCACAAGGGCCCAAGGCGCCTAGGGTTTGGGGAGGGGGTGCTTCCACCTAACTTGGGGGGCAAGTTTCCCCTCTTCCCCCCCTTGGCCGCCACCCTTAGATGGGATTGGGGCTGCCGCACCCCTTGGGGTGGAAACCCTAGAGGGGACGCACCCCCTCCCTCTCCCCTATATATAGTTGAGGTCTTGAGGGCAGCCAAAACATGAGTTTTGACCTCTCCCTGGCGCAGCCCTACCTCTCTCCCTTCTCCTCTCCCGCGGTGCTTGGCAAAGCCCTGCATGATTGCCACGCTCCTCCATCACCACCACGCCGTTGTGCTGCTGCTGGATGGAGTCTTCCTCAACCTCTCCCTCTCTCCTTGCTGGATCAAGGCATGGGAGACGTCACCGGGCTGTACGTGTGTTGAACGCGGAGGTGCCGTCCGTTCGGCACTAGGATCTCCGGTGATTTGGATCACGACGAGTATGACTCCTTCAACCCCATTCTCTTGAACGCTTCTGCTTAGCGATCTACAAGGGTATGTAGATGCACTCTCCTTTCCCTCGTTGCTGGTTTCTCCATAGATAGATCTTGGTGACTCGTAGGAAAATTTTGAATTTCTGCTACGTTCCCCAACAGTGGCATCATGAGCTAGGTCTATGCGTAGTTTCTATGCACGAGTAGAACACAAGTTGTTGTGGGCGTTGATTTTTTATCAATATGCTTACCGTTACTAGTCCAATCTTGTTTCGACGGTATTATGGGATGAAGCGGCCCGGACCGACCTTACACGTACTCTTACGTGAGACAGGTTCCACCGACTGACATGCACTTGGTGCATAAGGTGGCTAGCGGGTGCCAGTCTCTCCCACTTTAGTCGGAACGGATTCGATAAAAAGGTTCCTTATGAAGGGTAAATAGCAATTGGCATATCACGTTGTGGTTTTGCGTAGGTAAGAAACGTTCTTGCTAGAAACCCATAGCAGCCACGTAAAACATGCAAACAACAATTAGAGGACGTCTAACTTGTTTTTGCAGGGTATGCTATCTGATGTGATATGGCCAAGAAGAATGTGATGAATGATATGTGATGTATGAGATTGATCATGATCTTGTAATAGGAATCACGACTTGCATGTCGATGAGTATGACAACCGGCAGGAGCCATAGGAGTTGTCTTAATTTATTGTATGACCCGCGTGTCATTAAACAACGCCATGTAATTACTTTACTTTATTGCTAACCAGTAGCCATAGTAGTAGAAGTAATAGTTGGCGAGACAACTTCATGAAGACACGATGATGGAGATCATGATGATGGAGATCATGGTGTCATGCCGGTGATGATGATGATCATGGAGCCCCGAAGATGGAGATCAAAAGGAGCAATGTGATATTGGCCATATCATGTCACTATTTGATTGCATGTGATGTTTATCATGTTTATGCATCTTATTTGCTTAGAACGATGGTAGTAAATAAGATGATCCCTCATTAAAATTTCAAGAAAGTGTTCCCCCTAACTGTGCACCGTTGTGAAAGTTCGTCATTTCGAAGCACCACGTGATGATCGGGTGTGATAGATTCTTACGTTCACATACAACGGGTGTAAGCCAGATTTACACACACGAAACACTTAGGTTGACTTGACGAGCCTAGCATGTACAGACATGGCCTCGGAACACAAGAGACCGAAAGGTCGAGCATGAGTTGTATGGTGGATACGATCAACATGAAGATGTTCACCGATGATGACTAGTCCGTCTCACGTGATGATCGGACACGGCCTAGTTGACTCGGATCATGTAATCACTTAGATGACTAGAGGGATGTCTATCTGAGTGGGAGTTCATAAGATGAACTTAATTATCTTGAACATAGTCAAAAGATCTTTGCAAATTATGTCGTAAGCTCGCGCTTCAGTTCCACTGTTTAGATATGTTCCTAGAGAAAAATATAGTTGAAAGTTGACAATAGCGATTATGCGGATAGTAGAAAGCTTATGTCCTTATTGCACCGCTCAGTGTGCTGAACCCCAAACGTCTCTGTGGATGTTGCGAACATCGGACATACACGTTTTGATAACTACGTGATAGTTCAGTTAACGGTTTAGAGTTGAGGCACCAAAGACGTTTTCGAAATGTCGCGGAACATATGAGATGTTTCGAGGGCTGAAATTGGGATTTCAGGCTCGTGCCCACGTCAAGAGGTATAAGACCTCCGACCATATTCTTAGCCTGCAAACTAAGGAAGAAAAGCTCAATCGTTGAGCTTGTGCTCAGATTGTTTGAGTGCGACAATCACTTGAATCGAGTGGTAGTTGATCTTCCAGAGATAGTGATGTTTCTCCAAAGTCATTGCCACCAAGCTGCTAGAGCTTCATGATGAACTATAACATATCAAGGATAGATATGATGATCCTTGAGGTATTCACGATGTTTGACACCGCGAAAGTAGAAATCAAGAAGGAGCATCAATTGTTGATGGTTGGTGAAACCACTAGTTTCAAGAAGGGCAAGGGCAAGAAGGTATACTTCATGAAACGGCAAATCAGCTGCTGCCCTAGTGAAGAAACCCAAGGTTGAACCCAAACCCGAGACTAAGTGCTTATGTAATAAGGGGAACAACCACTGGAGCAGAATTACCCTAGATACCTGGTAGATGAGAAGGCAGGCAAGGTCGATAGAAGTATATTGGATATACATTATGTTAATGTGTATTTTACTAGTACTCCTAGTAGCACTAGGGTATTAAGATACCGGTTCGGTTGCTAAGTGTTAGTAACTCGAAATAAAAGAGCTACGGAATAAAACGGAGACTAGCTAAAGGTGAGCTGACGATATGTGTTGGAAGTGTTTCCAAGTTTGATGTGATCAAACATCACACGCTCCCTCTACCATCAAGATTAGTATTAAACCTGAATAATTGTCATTTGGTGTTTGCGTTGAGCATAGACATGATTGGATTATGTCTATCACAATACAGTTATTCATTTAAGGAGAATAATGGTTACTCTATTAATTTGAATAATACCTTCGATGGTCTTGCACCTAAAATGAATGGTTTATTGAATCTCGATTGTAGCGATACACATGTTCGTGCCAAAAGATATAAGATAGTAATGATAGTACCACTTACTTGCGGCACTGCCATGTAAGTCATATTGGTATAAAACGCATGAAGAAGCTCCATGTTGATGGATCTTTGGACTCACTCGTTTTTGAAAAATTTGAGACATGCGAACCATGTCTATTGGTGTATACGCATGAAGAAACTCCATGCAGATGGATCGTTTGGACTCACTTGATTTTGAATCACTTGAGACATGCAAATCATACCACATGGGCAAGATGACTAAAAGCCTCGTTTTCAGTAAAATGGAACAAGAAAGCAACTTGTAGGAAGTAACACATTTTGATGTGTGCAGTCCAATGAGTGCTGAGGCATGTAGTGAATATCATTATGTTCTTACTTCACAGATGATTCGAGTAGATGTTGAGTATATTTACTTGATGAAACACAAGTCTGAATTATCAAATAGTTCAAGTAATTTCAAAGTGAAGTTGAAGATCATTGTGACAAGAGGATAAAATGTCTATGATATGATCATAGAGATGAGTATCTGAGTTACGAGCTTTGGCACACAATTAAGACATTGAGGAAATTGTTTCACAATTAATACTGCCTGGAACACCATAGTGTGATGGTGTGTCCGAACATCATAGTTGCACCCTATTGGATATGGTGCGTACCATGATGTCTCTTATCGAATTACCACTATCATTCATGGGTTAGGCATTAGAGACAACCGCACTCACTTTAATAGGGCACCACATAATTCTGTTGAGACGGCACCGTTTGAACTATGGTTTGGAGAAACCTAAGTTGTCGTTTCTTAAAAGTTTGGGGCTGCGACACTTATGTGAAAAAGTTTCAGGTTGATAAGATCGAACCCAAAGCGGATAAAATGCATCTTCATAGGACACCCAAAACAGTTGGGTATACCTCCTAATTCAGATCCGGAAGCAAAAGTTATTGTTTCTAGAAATGGGTCCTTTCTCGAGGAAAAGTTTCTCTCGAAAGAATTGAGTGGGAGGATGGTGGAGACTTGATGAGGTTATTGAACCGTCACTTCAACTAGTGTGTAACAGGGCACAGGAAATTTTTCATGTAGCGCCTACACTAATTGAAGTAGAAGCTTATGATAGTGATCATGAAGTTTTGGATCAAGTCACTACCATACCTCGTAGGGTGACAAGGATGCGTACTGTTTCAGAGTGGTATAGTAATCCTGTCTTGAAGGTCATGTTGCTAGATAACAATGAACCTACGAGCTATGGAGAAGCGATGGTGGTCCCAAATTCCGACAAATGGTTAGAAGCCATGAAATCCGAGATAGGATCCTTATGTCAGAACAAAGCATGGACTTTGGTGGACTTGTCCGGTGATCGGCAAGCCATTGAGATAAATGGATCTTTAAGAAGAAGACGGACGTGGACGGTAATGTCACCGTCTATGAAGCTCGACTTGTGGCGAAGAGTTTTTCACAAGTTCAAGGAGTTGACTACGATGAGATTTTCTCATCCATAGCGATGCTTAAGTCCGTCAGAATCATGTTAGCATTAGCTGCATTTATGAAATCTGGCAGATGGATGTTAAGACGAGTTTCCTTACCAGTCTTCATAAGGAAAGGTTGTATGTGATACAATCAGAAAGTTTTTGTCGATCCTAAGGATGCTAAAAGGTATGCTGGCTCCAGCGATCCTTCTAAGGACGGGAGTAAGCATCTCGGAGTTGGAATGTACGCTTGGATGAGATGATCAAAGATTTTGGGTTTATACAAAGTTTATGAGAAACTTGTATTTCCAAAGAAGTGAGTGGGAGCACTATAGAATTTCTGATGAGTATATTGTTGATCAGAAATGATGTAAAATTTCTAGAAAGCATATAGGGTTATTTGAAAAGTGTTTTTCAATGGAAAACCTGGAATAAGCTGCTTGAACATTGAGCATCAAGATCTATGAGGATAGATCAAAAACGCTAAATGGTACTTTCAAATGAGCACATACCTTGATGTGATCTTGAAGGTGTTCAAGATGGATCAGTCAAAGAAGGAGTTCTTGCCTGAGTTGTAAGGTATGAAGTTAAGACTTAAAGCTCGACCACGGCAGAAGAGAGAGAAAGGACGAAGGTCGTCCCCTATGCTTCAGACGTAGGCTCTATAGTATGCTATGCTGTGTACCGCACCTGATATGTGCCTTGCTACATATCTAGCAAGAGGGTAGAAAGGTGATCAAGGAGTGGATCACCAGATAGCGGTCAAAATTATCCTTAGAGGAATAAGGTTATGTTTCTCGGTTATGGAGGTGATAAAGAGTTCGACGTAAAGAGTTGCGTTGATGCAAGCTTAACACCTATCCGGATAGCTCAGAGTAGAGAAGATGGATACGTATAGTGGAACAACCATTTGGAATAGCTCCAAGTGGAGCGTGGAAGCAGCATTTACAATATGACCTAGAGATTTGCAAAGTACATACGGATCTGAATGTTGCAGACCCGTTGACTAAAACCTCTCTCACAAGCAAAACATGATCAAACCCTAGAACTCATTGAGTCTTATCACATGATGATGTGAACTAGTTTAGTGACACTAGTAAACTCTTTGGATGTTGGTCACATGGCGATGTGACCTATGAGTGTTGATCACATGGCGATGTGAACTAGATTATTGACTCTAGTGCAAGTGGGAGACTGTTGGAAATATGCCCTAGAGGCAATAATAAATAAGTTATTATTATATTTCCTTGTTCATGATAATCGTTTATTATCCATGCTATAATTGTATTGATAGGAAACTCAGATACATGTGTGGATACATAGACAACACCATGTCCCTAGTAAGCCTCTAGTTGACTAGCTCGTTGATCAATAGATGGTTACGGTTTCCTGACCATGGACATTGGATGCCGTTGATAACGGGATCACATCATTAGCAGAATGATGTGATGGACAAGACCCAATCCTAAGCCTAGCACAAAGATCGTAGTTCGTATGCTAAAGCTTTTCTAATGTCAAGTATCTTTTCCTTAGACCATGAGATTGTGCAACTCCCGGATACCGTAGGAATGCTTTGGGTGTACCAAACGTCACAACATAACTGGGTGGCTATAAAGGTGCACTACAGGTATCTCTGAAAGTGTCTGTTGGGTTGGCACGAATCGAGACTGGGATTTGTCACTCCGTGTGACGGAGAGGTATCTCTGGGCCCACTCGATAGGACATCATCACAATGTGCACAGTGTGATCAAAGAGTTGATCACGGGATGATGTGTTACAGAACGAGTAAAGAGACTTGCCGGTAACGAGATTGAACAAGGTATCCGCATACCAACGATCGAATCTCGGGCAAGTACAATACCGTTAGACAAAGGGAATTGTATACGGGATTGATTGAGTCCTTGACATCGTGGTTCATCCGATGAGATCATCGTGGAACATGTGGGAGCCAACATGGGTATCCAGATCCCACTGTTGGTTATTGACTGGAGAACGTCTCGGTCATGTCTACATGTCTCCCGAACCCGTAGGGTCTACACACTTACGGTTCGATGACGCTAGGGTTATAAAGGAAGTTTGTATGTGGTTACCGAATGTTGTTCGGAGTCCCGGATGAGATCCCGGACATCACGAGGAGTTCCAGAATGGTCCGGAGGTAAAGATTTATATATGGGAAGTCCTGTTTTGGTCACCGGAAAAGTTTCGGGTTTTATCGGTAATGTACTGGGACCACGGGGAGGGTCCCGGGGGTCCACCAAGTGGGGCCACCATCCCCGGAGGGCTGCATGGGCCAAGTGTGGGAGGGGACCAGCCGTAGGTGGGCTGGTGCGCCCCCCACAAGGGCCCAAGGCGCCTAGGGTTTGGGGAGGGGGTGCTTCCACCTAACTTGGGGGGCAAGTTTCCCCTCTTCCCCCCTTGGCCGCCACTCTTAGATTTGATTGGGGTTGCCGCACCCCTTGGGGTGGAAACCCTAGAGGGGGCGCACCCCCTCCCTCTCCCCTATATATAGTTGAGGTCTTGAGGGCTGCCAACACATGAGTTTTGACCTCTCCCTGGCACAGCCCTACCTCTCTCCCTTCTCCTCTCCCGCGGTGCTTGGCGAAGCCTTACAGGATTGCCACGCTCCTCCATCACCACCACGCCATTGTGCTGCTGCTGTATGGAGTCTTCCTCAACCTCTCCCTCTCTCCTTGCTGGATCAAGGCATGGGAGACGTCACCGGGCTGTACGTGTGTTGAACGCGGAGGTGTCGCCCGTTCGGCACTAGGATCTCCGGTGATTTGGATCACGACGAGTATGACTCCTTCAACCCCGTTCTCTTGAACGCTTCCGCTTAGCGATCTATAAGGGTATGTAGATGCACTCTCCTTTCCCTCGTTGCTGGTTTCTCCATAGATAGATCTTGGTGACTCGTAGGAAAATTTTGAATTTCTGCTACGTTCCCCAACAACAACCTCCTGGGTTTGAAAACAAACATACACCTTCTCATTTGTGCAAGTTGGATAAAGCATTATATGGACTGAAACAAGATCCAAGGGCATGGTATTCCCGTCTCAATAAAAAGATGCAGACACTTGGTTTTGTTCCTTCCAAATCTGACACCTCCTTGTTCATTTATAACAAGTTCAACACCTCCATGTTTGTCCTTATATATGTTAATGATATTATTGTCACAAGCTCATCTGATGAAGCAATATCAGGACTCTTGAAGGATTTAGGTGCAGAATTTGCTCTCAAGGATCTAGGAGAATTACATTACTTCCTAGGAATTGAGGTGAAGCAGCACAAGGATGGGATACATCTCTCTCAGGAAAAATATGCAACAGATTTGGTAAGGAAGGCAGGCTTGCAAGGTTGTAAACCCAGACCCACTCATGTCTCTAGTACATAAATATTATCTCTTACAGAGGGAACACTCCTAAGTCCAGAAGACAGTACAAAATACAAAAGTCTTGTATGTGCACTTCAGTACTTAACATTGACCAAGCCAGACATCTCCTTTGTTGTTAACAAAGTATGTCAGTTTCTGCATGCACCCACTACAGTTCACATGACTGCTGCCAAGCGCATTGTCAGATATGTCAAATATACTCTGAATATTGGACTAAATTTCAGCAAGTCACCTTCTACTCTTGTCAGTGCTTTTTCCGACTCAGATTGGACAGGATGCTTGGATAATAGACGCTCAACTGGTGGCTTTGTAGTATTTTTTGGACCCAATCTCATATCGTGGTGTGCCAGAAAACAAGCTACAGTCTCCAGGTCTTGTACTGAAGCAGAATACAAGGCTTTGGCCAATTCAATGGCAGAAATCATATGGGCACAGTCTATCTTAAAGGAGTTGGGTGTGAAAAGCTCTCATGCTCCATGCTTATGGTGTGATAACCTTGGTGCCACCTATCTGTCTGCAAATCCAGTGTTTCATGCCAGAACAGAACATCGAGATATATTTTCATTTTGTCAGAGAAAGAGTTGCTGGTAAACTCTTGGACATTCGCTTTACTCATTCACGGGATCAAGTGGCAGATGGGTTTACAAAAGCCTTGCCTATAAGGGGTTTCGAAGACTTCAAGCATAATCTCAACTTAATGAAATTGTGATTAAGGGAGGGTGTCAAACAAGGCGTATATGTGCAGGATTCATGTATTCTCGTGGAGATCGACGTAGATACGTATAGAGGTTGTTAGGCCGGCTTGTTTGACACCCTCTCTTAATCACAACTTCATTAAGTTGAGATTAACTAGCTTAGCCTTATCTCTTCTATTCTTCTTCAACAAGTTGTACTCCCGATTCTCTCCAACCGCATGTATGCGCTATCAGGGATCCTACGCCCCTGCCTATAACATGCAACACGTCGCCTCACATCGAGGTAAGACGTTTCCGCTCTCGCACAACAACAACAATGCCAAACTTCCAGGATCCCATGGCATGCTCCTCTGATAGATGCTCAAGCCAGACTCAAAAATATCAATAGCAGGAAGGAGTAGATAATACGGATGGAGCCAAAATAGGAGACACCAGCCATTAAAGTCACCAACATGTAGTTTGTAGATGTCCAGCTGAATATCTAGAAATGGCTTAAGGTCATAAGGCATAGCTTGAGACATAGCGAGTGGACTGGACTTAATGAGTGTCCCTATATACCAATAAGAATGCATCTTCAATTTCCAATCCAAACAAGGAGTCCACATATTGCGAGCAGCTCCTGAGTACCAAAAAATGTTCTAAGCACGAAGAGAAAAGTGCAATTCGCAGTCAAGACCTGCAACTCAGGGTGCAAGCGGGGCGGGTTGCGGCTGCCCGTCGGACGCCAAAGCGGGAGCCAACTGGTTTAGCGGGCCAGCGCGGCTGCCCTCCTCAAGCCGCATAATTATTAGCGGACAATGCGGCAGCCCGCATGTGACCGCAAAGACCCGCCAGACACATGTACTGTACAGTTCTGTCCCAATGTTGTACAGTCATAAAATTCATCACAAGACTACAAGAGCCACATTAAACCCATTAACAGTCGCACAAGGGGCGCTCGCTGAGCCATGCCACGTCGACGTATATACTATCCTTGTGATTGGCGGGTGCGTAGTTACCATCCACCCCAGATAACACCTCCCCGGTAACTTCCATCTATTATCCTCACCATGAAGGAAGCCCACTCACGTGACCTCACTCTCTCTCTTGTTTCCTCTCCCGTCTAACTCGCCGCCACAAGCATCACCAGCCAGCGGGAGAGGAACTGGCTCCGCTCTCCCAAGCAGCCACATCAGCCTCGTCACCTGTAGGGAGGAGAAGATGGCGGTGGCGGCTTCGATCTATGATCTGCCTCGATGCGGGTCTGTTAGACTGTATATACGTAGTCTCTGTATAAATATACTGTAACGTTGTATTGTACCCCTTGGGTACTTCTATATAATGAGATAGCCACACACCGGGTTAGGGGTGTCGAGCAGTTCCCAAATCATATGTCTTACATGGTATCAAATTAGGTTACGATGTCTTCCGCTGCCGCCGCCACCGTCGTCGTCGCGCCGACCTCGGTTCCTCCCGCCGCCGCGGTGCTGACCCTCACCGTTCTTCGCCTCGCATCCTCTCACAATGGCCTACGGTGCCTCGTCGTCGCCTCGTTCCCCGATCGTATCGGGAGACCGCGCCGCCACCCCGACAGGTGCGGTGCCCCCTGGCGCTGCTCCTCCTGCGGGCAGCATTCCTGTGATCCATGGTGGGCCACCGCCGCCGTCGTCTTGGCCGGCACCGCCCTAACCCTATGGTGGGCCACCCCTGTCGCAGCCCTATGGCGCCCCACCGTCTCATCACTACCACGACGCGCCGCCGCCGCTGCCCTACTCGGCGCCCGCGCCGCCCCAACCCTACTCGGCGCCCGCGCTGCCTCAACCCTACCCGACGTCCTCCCTACACCCGCACGGAGCTGCGGCTGCCTCGCCGCACATGGTTTCGGTCATGGCAAACCATGGTGCCCCCGCGGCACCCTACCACAGTGCCCCCGCGACACACTACGGCGGTCCCGGGGCGGTTTCCCCCGGCTCCTACCCGCCCTACTCGGTGTATCCAGTACATCCTGGGGCGGCCTCGTCGATGGGCATGTATGCATTGATGCATGCTCATGCTGATTCGGCCACATTGCCTGCACCGTTCTACTTCTCGCATCTGCTGCCAGTGAAGCTCGCGCCGGACAACTACCTGTCCTAGCATGCCCAGGTGGTCCCTCTTCTGCGAAGTCGCTATCTGGAGGGCTACGTTGATGGATCCATCCCATGTGCGCCCCCTCACCACCCGGCGTACCACACCTGGGTGGCTCGGGATTAGGCCATCCTCTCCGCCATCCAGTCCTCGCTCACCCCGAGCATCTCATCACTGGTCATCTTCGCCGCTACGTCCCGGGAGGCGTGGGCGGCGCTTCACACTAGTTTTGCCTCTCAATCTCAGGCGCGTGCTCACTCTATACGCACCGAGCTGGGTGAGACGAAGCTTGGTGACCTTAGCATCACCGACTACTTCAACAAGATGCGGGGTCTCACCGACACGCTGGCCTCAGTTGGTCAGTTGCTGCAGGATGAGGAGTTCACCACCTTCGTGCTTAATGGGCTTGATGATGATTATGACAATCTCATTGAGAATGTTCATGGCCGCGATGACCCACTTCCACCTCGTGAGCTCTATGCACGTCTGCTTGGCTGTGAGCAGCGCATTAAGGCGTGCCGGGCCTCCCCCAGTTTTGCCTCCGCCAATGCCGCAACTCGTGGCAAGCCTCAGCGGTCATCATCTTCTAGAGGCCGACCGGCGCCGCCTTCACAACCGGCCTCGCGGGGCAGTGCTCCGACCATCATGGGTGGTAACCGGCCGGTGGCGTGTTATTCTTCTTGTGGTGCCCAACAGGCCTGCCAGTTGTGTGGCCTTGAGCGCCGCATTGCCTCTCGCTGCCATCGTCGCAACAAGCAAGATTTTCTGGGCCTCGGCAACAATGGCAAAGGGAACGACAAGCATGTCGCCGCCGCCGTGACGAGTCATGATCATGGCCGTACTCCGTCTTACTCCGTTAATCCTGCATGGTACATGGACACTGGAGCTACCAACCACCTCACCGGTGAGATGGGTAAGCTCTCTACTCAGGAGCCATATCATGGTCATGATCAGGTGCACACCGCCAGTGGAGCAGGTATGCGCATCTCCCATGTTGGTCATGCTTCTCTCCTTGCACACAATTTTCGCACGTTGCATCTATCTAATGTCCTTCGTGTTCCTTCTGCTACGCGTAGTTTGTTGTCTATTCCTCAACTTACTTGTGATAATAATGTCCTTGCTGAGTTTCACCCTTTTCGTTTCTTTATCAAGGATCGGGACACGAGGGTCGTTCTACTTAGTGGTCGTCTTCGCCATGGCCTGTATGCACTTGATGCGCCGCACCCACCTTCCATGCCGTCCTCTCCTCAGGTGTTCAGTGGTGTTCGTGTGTCGCCTACACACTGGCATGCGCGCCTTGGTCACCCGGCGGCTCCCATCGTTCGACATGTTTTGCATCATCATGATCTACCAGTAGTGTCCAATAAAACTGCTGAAACAATTTGTGATGCCTGTCAGCAGGGCAAGAGTCATCAGCTTTCTTTTTCAGAGTCTAGTCGTGTTGTGAAACATCCTCTTGAGCTTGTGTTTTCTGATGTATGGGGTCATGCCCAGACATCTGTTAGCGGTCACAATTATTATGTCAGTTTCATTGATGCTTACAGCCATTTTATTTGGTTATATCTTATTAAACGTAAGTCTGATGTGTTCGATGTCTTCATTCAGTTTCAAGCACACATTGAGCGTCTTCTTAAGCAGAAAATCATCCATGTCCAATCTGACTGGGGGGGTGTGAATATCACAACCTCAACTCGTTTTTTAACAAACTTGGCATTTCGCACCATGTGTCATGTCCTCATACACATCAGCAGAATGGTACTGCCGAGCGTAAGCATCGTCACCTTGTTGAAACTGGCCTAACCTTGCTAGCTCATGCATCCGTCCCGTTTCGGTTCTGGAGTGATGCTTTCTCCACAACTTGTTTTCTCATAAACAGGCTTCCCTTGAGACTTCTGAAAATGCAAACCCCTCTTGAACTCCTGCTTAATGAGATTCCAGACTACACATTCTTTAAAGTGTTCGGGTGTGCATGTTGGCCTCACTTACGTCCATACAACAAGCGCAAGCTAGAGTTTCGGTCTAAGAAGTGCGTTTTTCTCGGGTATAGTTCTCTTCACAAAGGGTACAAGTGCTTGCATGTTCCTACCAACCGCGTCTACATCTATCTTGATGTTGTGTTTGATGAAAATGCTTTCCCTTTTCGTGCACTTTCGACTAACTTTACCACTTCTACACCACCGGTGCCCGTGTCCACACCTACGCCTGATCAATTTGTGGATGTTGCATATGCCCCTACGTTGCTTCCTAATCATGTTGTAGGTATTGGACGCGGTGCTCAGATCGAGCTACTTGATGAACAGGTCATGGATGAGTCTTCTGATCGGGACGTGCATGCGCCATGCATGACGGACGGCACCCGCCAACCCGTCCTCGTCTCGCCTGTGGAGGCTTCCCCGCCTGCATCGTGGACGCTGGGTCAGCCCAGCCTCCCGCTGGCCCCGCCCTGCCTCCCGCTGGCCCCGCGGGCGCTGGCCTCACCAGCGCCAGCCTCGCCTGGCTTGCGGGCCTTGCCAGCACCAGTGGCCTTGCCAGTGCCAGCTTCGCCTGGCTCGCAGGCCTCGCCAGCGCTAGCCTCGCATGGCTCACTCGGGTCATTGGCGGGCCTCTCGCCCGGGCCGGCTACTGCTGCCACTGGCCCGGAGGCATGGTCACCTGCTCCGGTCAGGTCTGCCTTGGTGCCAGGGTCGCCGACCTGCCCTGCTTAGGTCACCGATGAACCCGACTCACCCGACTCGGTGCCGGCCTTGTCAACATCCTCTGCTGCATCGACTTTGCCAGCAGAATCTGCTGTCACTCTTCATCCTCGCACACGGAGCCAATCCGGTGTCTTTTGTCCGAATGAGCGCACGGATGGGACGGTTGCGTGGCTTGCTGCGTGCATGGCTCACACTGCTGCCGATCCCACTGCAGAGCCTCGTCACTTTCAGGCTGCACTGAGTATTCCTCATTGGCGTGATGCAATGGAACAAGAGTTTCAGGCCCTCCGAAAGAATGACACTTGGCGTCTTGTTCCTCCAGTGTCTGGCGTCAACGTCATTGATTCCAAGTGGGTTTTCAAAGTCAAGAGACATGCTGATGGCTCCACTGAACGCTACAAGGCATGGTTAGTTGCCAAGGGCTTCAAACAGAGGTATGGTCTTGATTATAAAGACACGTTCAGTCCAGTCATCAAGCCTACTACCATTCAATTACTACTATCTCTTGCGATTACTCGCGGATGGTTCCTTCGTCAGCTTGATGTGCAGAACGCTTTCCTACATGGCATTCTGGAGGAGGAGGTGTATATGCGTCAGCCACCTGGTTTCGTTGATCCGACACGACCTCATCATCTCTGTCGTCTGGTTAAGGCACTGTATGGACTCAAACAGGATCCTCGTGCATGGCATGCTCGCCCACTGCTGATACGTCACCGTTTCTCCTCCAGCGCCCTAAGGTTACGATGTATCTCTTGGTTTATGTTGATGATATCATCCTCATCAGTTCTTCTTCTGCTGCTATTGATCGCCTTGTGATTTCTCTCCGTGATGATTTTGTTGTCAAGGATTTAGGTGCTCTTTATTTTTTTTCTTTGGTCTTGAGGTTTCACGGTCCTCTGCTGGTTTGACTCTCACTCAGAAAAAGTACTCCTTGGACTTGTTGCATCGTGCTGGAATGCTCAAATGCAAAGATGTTAACACTCGGATGTCTGCCACTGATCGGTTGTCTGCTCTTGATGGTGACTCTCTCTCGTCTGATGATGCTACTGAGTATCACAGTCTCGTTGGTAGTCTGCAATACCTTACTATTACCAGGCCTGATATCTCCTATGCAGTCAATCGTGTGTGTCAGTTTCTGCATGCACCCAGGTCGTCTCACTGGTCAGCTGTGAAGCGTATTTTGCGCTATGTCAGCCTTACTACCTCCTATGGTTTGCTTCTTCAGTCTGCACCGTCGTATGAGCTCACGGCTTTCTCTGATGCAGATTGGGCTGGTAGTCCGGATGACAGGCGATCCATGGGGGGTCATGCGGTATTTCTGGGTCCTAACTTGATCGCCTGGAATGCTCACAAGCAAGCAACAGTGTCTCGCAGCAGTACTGAGGCTGAGCACAAAGCTGTTGCTCATGCGACTACTGAGATCATATGGGTACAATCTTTGTTGAGAGAGCTATGTGTCCCTCAAGCTCGCCCTCTGGTCCTATGGTGTAACAACATTGGTGCTACATATCTTTCTTCTAACCCGGTGTTTCATGCTAGGACAAAACACATTGAGGTGGATTATCACTTTGTTCGGGAACGTGTTGCACAGAAGTGTATCAAGTTCATCTCGTCAAAGGATCAACTTGCTGACATTTTCACGAAGCCTCTTCCACAACCACAGTTTGTAGGCTGTAGGCGCAATCTTAACTTGCTTTGTACTTCAGGACATAGTTAAGATTGAGGGAGGGTGTTAGACTGTATATACGTAGTCTCTGTATACATATACTGTAACGTTGTATTGTACCCCTTGGGTACTTCTATATAATGAGATAGCCACACCCCGGGTTAGGGGTGTCGAGCAGTTCCCAAATCATATGTCTTACAGGGTCTCCTCCAGTGAGCACCTATGCGGCGACGGCGACGGCGACAACGAGTGGAGGAGATGAAGTGGAGGCAACTCGCGGGCCTCCTAGGGGGCCTGGTCCAGTTCTCCCCCGCCGCCTCCTCTGCTCGATATGGCCTCCAAAAAAAGGTGGGTAATGCGACTCCCTTTGGCTGAAGCTAGCTGATAAACTCGCTGCTGCCAAGTCCCTTTAGGGTGTCTTGCACAAAACGGTCTGGCTTGCTTCAGTTCAGTCTTCAGTGCATCGTCTTAATTCATTCTTTTGATTTGTTAATTATATATGTTACGCCCTGCACTTCGTTATGTTATGCGACCTGTGATTCATGGGTCATCTGATGAAGATATTGAGCATTTTTCTCATGTATTACAAATATCATGAGTCTTATGATGAAGAGATGTCCAAGTACCTGCATGTTTTTGGTTCAGTTCAGTAGCGCAAAAATCTGAAGAAGTATAATCATAATATTTTTGTTATCTAATATAGTAATATGTCACAGATGTATATGTACCACATTTTCTGTTCTGAAAGTTTCATCGTGATTCCTGAAATACTTGCATTACATTTGGTTGCTTTCTCGAGATATTGCTTTCCATGTCACGGGGCTTATCACCACTGTGTGGTCTTTTCCTTTTGTATAGGCAGGCGATGCTCTGATTCAGCTATATACTCATTTCATCTCTGATTTTGAGAGGAAGATCAATCTTCTTAAATTTGCTCACTTCGCGGTAGTAGTTTCACGCCAGTATTCAGATAATGATGCTGGTATAAGCTATCTCGAAGGCGTAATTTTGAAGCTGCGTGATACCAAGGAATCACGGGTTGAAGAGCCCATTCTGTATGTGAAGATGCAGATTGCAAGTTTTCTTCTTGAGAAAGGGAATCAAAAGGAGTGTAAGAAACTGGTACACGAGGGTAAAACCACTTTGGATAGCATGGGCGATGTTGATCCTTCAGTACATTCGACCTATTATTGGTTATGTTCTCAGTACCATAAAGTGTGTCATGACTATTCTGAATTTTATAAAAATGCTCTTCTCTATCTTGCATACACAACAGCGGAGTCACATTCAGAACCATTCAAACAGGTACTGTTGCTTGCCTGCTCTTTCGGCATGAAAAATTGGATTTGATGATTGTTGTTTCCGATTTCCAATAATTACCTGCAGAACCTGGCATTTGACCTCTCACTTGTTGCTTTATTGGGTGACAACATATACAACATCAGGGAGTTGCTTGCCCATCCAATTGTATGTCCTTATATACTTATAATTTATATGTACCTTTCATCTTTCTTGTCTGGTTACACTTTACTACTTACTCCTTCCATGCCATAATTCTTGTCATGGTTCGTTGTGGCATGAGTGGGATTCGGTTCCATGCCAAATCAAGAAGTCTACTCCGGCTGATTAGACTAGCAGGTCCATCCATCCATGTACGCCTTTCCTTGTATGCCTGAATTTTTTTAAGGGATTGGTGGCAGCGAGATCCATGAGGAGCACGAGGCGGTGCAGCAAGATGGGCAAAGAAGGTGTGGCAACAGGGTGGGCAAGAAGATGAGGGGATTGAGGAAAGGGTGGAGGCAACGACAGTTTGCAGCAAATAAACATCCATCATTGGTTGCAGGTTTGAGGATAACTAACTGCAGGTCATGTTCCAGAATCCCCCTTTCAATCTTCTCTCCCCATAGACTGAATATGTATGCTTTTTTCTTGCCCTCTCCCTCGGTTAATCCTTTTTATCAGCTAATTTGTTCACAATTCCTTTTTCCCTTGGTTAACTTGTAGGAGGAAAATTGTGCTGGCGATCTTTTCTATACTGAGCAATGGTAATTATTTTGTTCTTGTGAAACTCCAGGTTTGGCTGATTACTTGGATGATGAGTTTCATAACCCACACAAGAAATATGAAAGAAAAGTAAGCCAGACTAACAATATGTAATAACCTTGTGTGAAGCGGAAAACGTCTTACCTCAACGAGAGGGGACGCCGTACATGTTATAGGCAGGGGTGCGAGACCCTGGTAGCGTGTACAGTTTGGATCTCGTACAGGAGAGAGGTTACAACTTGGAGATCAAGCTAGCTAGAGATAGAATTATGTACTAGAGATAAACCTCATATCCTAACTGCCAAGATACGTACAACTCCAGTTAAGATACGGTACATATGCGCACAAGTAAGGTTGACACATACGGCCTATTTAACAAACATTACTACACAATTTCAGGGTAAAGCCAAGACACAGTTTGGTTTGTCATTTTGAAGGCATAAATAGAAACAAGAACACCATATATGCTCTATAAGGTTTTCTCTAAATTTTGTGAGTCTCCGAAGACATGTGTTCTCTTCCAATAGTTTGACTTTAAAAGTACTTGATGTGTCCACACAATTTATTTTTGATGATGTGCACGACACTTTCAGCAGAAAAAGAAAGCAAAATCTAGGCACAAATTGACTCTTCCCTCCTGTGTACCGAGATAAATGAATTCACAAGTCCCACAAAACTGCCATGTGCAATTTGGCATCAATTTCTTTGCCACGTTTTGTAAGAGAAAATGTATGTGTTGATTACTATTGAGCCTTTGGTTAATTGCTGGACCTGGCAATGTGTGTGCATTACTCGACATTGTACATTTGATGTTTCATGGTATTCCAGAGCCCCATCTAGCTTAGCTTGTCGGTAGTATTGGACAAAATAAATAGGTATTTTGACTTTGATAAATTAGGAGTGGTCCGTCTCAAAAGTGTTGTGGTTATGTTTAATGTACTCTTGTGCGCGAGATTTTTACTATGTTCCCAGCTCTGTATATTGTTCCTATGAGCTGTTCATGTTGTTTAATAAAACTTATACTGATGCACTGTAGTTCAGTTCAGTTTTTTAGTCTCTTCGATATGTCGTGCAACAACCATTCAGCAAGGATTTGTCTTTCAAGCTGTGTTATTAGAGGCAATGCTTGATGATATTCGTTGATATTTTAAGTGCTAATATCTTTGCATTTTATTTGTAGGAGGAGCTTTGAAAGTTTGTCAGGGCAGAGAGGATGGTTCTCAAGTATGCTACTATCATTGATGTTGTGTGGGAACGCTAAAGATTTGTGAAACTGCTTGCCACTATCTTACTTGTACCTGCAATTGTGTTTTATACAGGACAGGGCTTTGCCGTTTCAGTGGTGCCAAGATATACCCGGGGAATGTATCGGATTCGTCCATTCAGACTCTCGAGCAAGCTTGTGTGCCCATATCGTTAGTGCACATGGAATTAAATAAGTAGAAATTTGCTAAGATTATGTTGTGCATTCTCTGCGTGTATCCAAAATTAGGTCTTCCTTTTGTCCAACTCAAAGTGCAAGCGCTATTTCCGCAACCATCTCAAGCCTGCTAAGCTTATATGGACTGTCATGTACAGGAAGCAGCAGAAGAACGTACACGGTAACAAGCCAATTCCCTTAAATGATATACTCCGTATACTTCAACATATGTTTCATAATCTTAATAGTATCTCCTATTAGGTGATCTGATTAGGAAGTGTAAGTACAATGATCTGGTAAGTAAGTGGGCTGCCTAAATATTTCCTCTGATTAATATTTTAATTTACCAATACGTACTGGTAGTCAAAGAAACTGGCATCTAATCAGTATCAGGGATGAAATGAATTACTTACCACACTGAGTCAGTTAGTCTGCTCTTTGTTCACGACATGAGTGGTCTGTATTACTTAATCATGTGTAATTTTCTTTCCTTTTGCTCTGTTGTAAATGGATGTATAGTTTTCCAGCTTTCATCTCTGTTTAGATGTGTTTTCACCAAAACACCCAAGTACTTGCTTGCTTTGTTTTTTTAAGCAACTACAAATTGTATGGGCATATGAAGTTGCGGCTTATAATTCTTCGTGGTGAGGTTGCAGGATATTCGTGTTAAGGCTGCAAAGAATCCGTGTCGTCTCGCTGTCCATCGCCTCTGGACGCGCCATTGATGACCATAACCAACGTCTATGCATAGAATCCATGTGCCGTGTTTCCTGTTTCTCTAAGACCTTTTAATTCTGCCGTATGATGTGAGGAAATATGCCTTTGTCATCTATATCATCGTTCATGTAACCTCTAAGAGTCCAGTCTTTGAATGTGTTGCATTCACGCAACTGTCTTATTGTTTCAGTTAGAAGCTTCTCTGAATGTGTTGCTTTTGTACAACTGTCTTATTATTTCAGGTAGAAACTTGCACGTATCAGTGCTTCATCTCCTTGTGCCCTGAGTCTGATGAAATAACAGCAAGTACTACACACAGGAAAGTGGAAGGGGCGCGTCCAACCTGGCACCGCCCAGCTTTCGCTCAGGCGGCGCGCCACGGGCGCGCCCCAACCACTAGTGTATCACAGTAAGTTGCTTGTTTCGGCCTTTCAGGACAGCAATGTGCGCACAGCAGTGTACTCATTCAGCAAACTAGTAGTATGTACAGCAGCAATAGAACCCTTTGATTTCTGAAACATTATGCTCAATTGCTCATTCAGTAAACTCAGCAGTGTTAAAACATATTACTGCAGAAGATAAGTGGCACGAATTACTACAGCTAAATTCAACAAGATAGCAAGAATTCAATTAACTACTGCAGCTAAATCAGGCGACTCCTGATATGAAAGTGACTGATAATATACAAAAAGATTCAGATGCTTCGTCGCTTGTACAAAAAGCTTGATCTTCTGGGCTTAATACTGTTGCGGATGCCGATGCCGAGGGTCTCCAAATATACTGAACGGAGGTTCTGCATATGAATAAGGTGTATGATATTTAGCCAATGGATGAAATTAGAATACACTCAGAGAGAAGAACAGGAAGTTGTCTCCAACTGCTATGTATCTCATCTTCTAAAAAAGAACTTCACTGCCAAACTAAACTCATAAGAAAGTTTGCAAGCTCTAACTTGAACTACAATATGTAAGTCAGCTAGCTTTTGTGGAAATTAAATGCATTTTACTTGTTATTCAAGGAAAAGAAACAAGCATGCAGGGTTTCAGGTCCTGAAACTGAAATAGAGCAAAAAAATGCAAACAGGGAAAAAAACTGATGTTCATGTATTTCACCTTGACAAAAACTGATGTTCACTACCATTATACAGTTCATGGAATAAAAAAACTAATATGTATTTCAAGATTAGGCTTACCTAATGCTGCAACCAATGAGCATCAATATCATCACTTGTTCCATAAATAACATCGTTTATTATCGTGCCAACATGATTAGTTCCTGCAATGAGACAGAAAAAAAAAGGTTACAAGTTAGCTGGACATCAGGGTGCAAGCGGCGCGGCACCCTGATGACGTGGCAGGCTGCAACCCCAGGATGACAGCTTGTTGGCTGGCGACCTTGGGACTGGAGAAGTACTATGTCCAGAGCCTGATCAAATGATGCATACTGGAGCCACTCCTGTTGATAAGCATACAACACATTTGCCACTTTGTCGTTGTGGCTGTTCCCAGCTTCCACCAACCATTTTTCTCATAAGTATACATCCCTCCGCTCACACTTCTACCGATCACCACCCTCATGTATGCTTGTAAATATATGAATCACCCAGTGCTGCATTGAATCCTCAACACATATAGCCAGAACACACAAGAAGTACGCCATTCCAAAATACGCAGGAGGTGGTCGCTAATTGAAACAGAGCAGCAATACCCAGCTCTGAGTAGTTCTCTACCCAAAGATGTAAACAATAGCAACACAGACGTTATTCAGTTTCAGATATGCTGGAACAGAGCCAACCTCAAAGTAATCTGAGGGTTGTACACATTGAACACCCGATGGTTGCAGCATTTTTGAATCAATTTTACTATGAACCATGTAAAACTTGATGCATCTGTTGTCCAGAAATAGATTACAAGATTCACGGCAAAAACTGTGAAATGGCTTTGAGTTGATCTGGCCATTAGAAGTAAGCTACTGTTGCTGCTCTTTGGGGACAAAAAGTTCACATCCTCACTCGTAGTGTCTGGAGTATGGAGAATCCAGTTTTTTTATGCCCAAAGAGGAGAACCACACTAGCAAACAAACTGGAATTTGAATCATGAGGCTACGCCGTAATTTGTACAGTTTGAACAGCTAACAGTTTGAGCAGTACCTTGTAATATCTTCTTTTTTATGTATTGGCCACTTTCAGTTTCCACTAGATAAGGGTCATATAGTCCTTGTGCTCTCGATTCACACCTGCACTGATTGCCACTAGCCCCTACACTTCTAGCGATGCCCAATATCCAGTGATGAACCAAATCATGTAGATGTGCAGTGGAAGTACACAGACTTGTTATATTGGAGCCCACTGTTCACAAATATACAACAGGGGGCCGCTGATTCAAATGGCTGATTCTGGGATCCATTTCCATGGCAGCACATACGTTATACCAGAGCCAAGAAGTCCATTTGATAATTATGATATGGCTGATTATCACAACAGGCAAAAGAGTATCATATACTCCTTCTGTTCCAAAATAGATGACCCAACTTTGTATTAACTTTGTACTAAAGTTAGTATAAAGTTGAGTCATCTATTTTGAAACGGAGGGAGTAAGTAGCTCATAGGGTATTTCAAACTCAAACGTGTTGTTATCAGCTGAATTCAACATATCCTTGCCGTGGGCTCTCTTAGCAGAACCTTCCTCCTAGATGGGGCTCATACTTATCTTAGCAGTTACAAATGTCATGTCCAGAAAAACATGTTGCTCGTCATAATCATCAGCTGCAACCGTATCAGTTGACTGTGAAGCAGCACCATAATTTTTTGTCGAAGGCATGCCTATTCCATATCCAGTCAAATCTACTAGAAATTGATGAAGCAGTTGTTGCGCAGATTCATTTGTGAACAAGAAAAACTGACCGTCTGCCTTGTGTGATAATAGAATGTGATACAGTATAGTAAGCTGAATTCTAGCTCCTGGACCACCAGCTATTTGTTTGCATCTCTTATCAAGATGGCCAGTCATCTTAATTTCCCTTCGACTAAAAAATGACCCATTCCCGGATATGCTCATGGTATGCACGGGGCACGGCTTCCTGCAATTTCTCATGTTGAAGAATAATAGATACAGCACCACGCTCGTCACAGTTAAGCATCCATTGTTCATACTGTAGATGCTAGCTAGAGAAATCAGTAATGGTTTGAACTGTATTAACTGGAGACCAGTACTGCTAGAGAGATCCCGTGGACCCCAAGACTGCAAATGTGTAACAGGCAAACAACTGAAAAGCTTCCCCTTGGGAATCAGTGCAGTACGCTAAAACCTGTCAGAGAAATAACCTGAGGTGGTGGCCATGGATGCTTCCGACACCCTCCTCCCCTCATTCCCCTCATTCACGATGCACGACATGGTTAAAGCCTCATTCCCCTCATTTGGGTTGTCGTCGGGGCAGCCAGTCGAACACCTAGTGGGTGTCGGTATAGCGACACCACTAGCGTTGATGTCAAAGGCCTCGACACCCGCAGCACAGGTTATGACCTAGGGACGATGTCGACGGTGGCCGTGGACGACGCATGTGGCGTAGCTGCAGCAAGCACGGACATCTACATGGTGACGCCTTGACTCGAGCATTGCGTCCAACACATGGTCGGTGCAGGTGCAGCAAAATTGTTGGCGTCGATGACGCCGTTATTGGAGTGAATTGCAAAAAACCACCACATTTAAAGTTCACTTTCAGATTTGCCACCACATTCCTTATGCGCCCTAAAAAAATACCATTTTTCTTGCTAATTTTTTCAATTTTTTTTTTGGAAAAGGAGGTGTACCCTAGCCTCTGCATCAGAAAGATGCATACGGCTCATATTATTAAAAGGATAATCCAGTAACATAGTCTCGAAAGGTCGTAGTGCAATCATAAACAAAAGCTCAAAAGAGGAAAGACCCAAAGCCACAACCGGCTGGCAAAACAATAGGATCACTACATGCCTATCCTATTACATGACCGCCATCCAAACCGGTTGAAAATATTCTGAGCTACCATCTCCCATCGGGTAGACGCAGTAACCAAACGCTTCCTGGCCTCCGTCGGAGTGAGTAGCGACCACATACGGATGAACGCCGTGGCCCTGAAGATAACCTGCAAAAAGTGAATGGTTGTTGATCTGTTAAAGACTAAATCATTTCTGCAGTTCCATATTGCCCACAATAAAGCACAAAGGCCAACCCGAATGTGTCTTGCAGAGTCAGAATCCACCCCATCAAGCTATGTTCCAAATAACATGCTGATAGAGGTGGGTTGATTAATATTAAACGCAATATGAACCGACTGCCACAGAATCTTAGCCAACGAACAATCGAGAAAGAGGTGTTTGATGTTTTCGTTATGATCACAAAAGCTACATCTAGACGAGCCCACCCAATTTCGTTTTGCAAGGTTATCCTTGGTCAAAATGACTTGTTTATGCACAAACCACATAAACACTTTGATACGTAAGGGTACCTTAACTTTCCAAACATGTAACAAGATAGGGATGACGCTGGAGTTAATGACATCCAGATACATTGATTTGACCGAGAACACACCGTTCTTAGTAAGTTTCCAATGCAGATGATCTGGCTGCTGAGACAGCCGGACTTCCATTAAACGTCTAACGAGATGAAGCCAGACCTCCCAACGATTTCCAACAACCGTCCATCTAAAACTAATTTCTACCATACTGGCCCGCTGGTCATCAACACAGACTGTATTGACTGTAAAGTTAAAGGAAGGCCCACCCGTCAATGTCAATACCAGCATATGCGGCGCACGCACAGAAGGACTGCCGGAGCCCGAAGGTGCTCATCCACACTGTGCTCTGCTCGTGCAGCAGCCGCCGCCGCTGACACTGCGAGAGGTGAGCTCCTCCTTCCCCTCACGCCAGTAACAGCTTGTCTCCTCCCCGTGTTTGTTACTGGTGTAAGAGATAACGATCGGAAGCGTTTCTACTCTCCTTGGAGGAGAGCCGCGTACGTATCTATAATCTATAATACCTAAATAGTTCATCCCCACTATAGTATTTCTCTTGACATGCAGCCTATCCACCTCATCATACATGTCACCTCAGCAATTACCATCCAATCATGTTTCTCTGTTTCCCACTTTGAGCAACCGAACAACCAAATAGTATCGCTAAAAAAATCACTTTTAAATGACGACGAGGGCATGAGCCCACCCGCCCGGTCCCAACGTTTTAATTCTCTCTTCATGGACGGTGCCGCCTGCACGTATCCATTCACTGCCTCGGGGCTGACCCAACCAATATGTTACGTTTTTTTTCTTGAGACAAACCAATATGCTACGTGGCCTGTAAGCTAGCTTCGGGCCCTTTGAGTTGGTGTTAGGCGTCGTCTTTGCACATTCGGGGCCCATTACATTGGACGACTAGACCTACTATCACGTTACGTTGCTCACGGAGTCTAAAAAAAGAAAAATAGGTTTTGCGCACAATTCATCTTCCCTGTTATTATCCCCGTCGCTATCTATTCTGCCGCCACGACCGGCGCTCTCCCGGCCACGAATTCAACTACTACAAATACAAAAGAAACGGCACCATTCAATGTCACTCATTACCACGACCTCCGTTACCTGCAACGCATTCCAGTTCTATACCTCGCTCGGACTGATGGCGCTCTCTATTCTCCGATGGTGGCCACCACCTATAAGACACTCTTATCCAGATTCACACTTATTTCGCCGGGGTTAGCGCTCACTCCGTCCTCTTCAACGACCGTCTTCAGGTCAGAAGATGAAGACATCATCATGCTCTGATTTGTGTGTATAGCGTCAAAGCCAGATCTCTCGTCTGTACATACATCTTCCTTCTAATATTCATTTGATATATCCCTTCAGCGGTCCTGCTTCCATGTCTGATAAGCTATTTTGCTTGGCTATTATTACTTTGATGTGACAGTTCTTGGCTGTGCTATGGACGGGAAGTTTATTGCTCGCCGGGTTGGTTGTTTCATATGCATCGGGCTTGATTGGTTTCATTCATGGTTGGTTCCTACAGATGTGTGGAAATTAACTGTTACTGCTGTTTCGTGAAATAGGTTCCAGGTGTACAATCACCATGGACAACAAGGTAATGTATATCGTCAAGACTCAGTTCGTGTTCTATTAATTTATCTCATCATCTCATGCTATATTCTTCGATATTGCTTACAATTTTCTTTCTCTATGCATCAGCAGTTGGCAGAACATTGCTTCTTGCAAGTTGCAGCCAGGGGCTGCGCTAGGAATCTTAAAGAATTTTATTTGGATTAAGTGACGCCTGTTGATTTTTCGTTAGTTCGCATTAACAATTCATCATTCTCTCCAGGTTACTTTTTTGCAATTTTTGGGTGATATAGTAACGGTGTGACGATTTATCAAAATTGTTTTCTTATTATATAAATATTGCTTTAATATTGCAGATCATTTAGTACAAATTATTAGTGGAATCACGTATATCTTTCTTGGCAGACGATTTTGGTTGAGAAACCTAACGGCCCTGGTCAAATCTTTGAAACAAGTTAGCAGGATTCTTATTTTAGTGACATATTAAAATCTTCTCTTTCAACTAATACCGGTCATACGCTCAGCAGGATTCCTAATCAATGGTATGGCATCAAAAGCTTATATTTCAGGTTGGATAAGGTTGCTGGTGCAATCTGTGCGTACACCTTTCCTTCCATCTGATAAAGCAATGAAATGTGGAACCAAGAAATAATCAATTCTACCTATTCTGCCAGTATTGATACGACTATTTTAATGTCCCATTGTAGTAGTTTTCTTTGGCTTAGTAGTTTTTTAGGGGTTGGGCTCAATAGCTGATGGCCAGCAAGTTCTTATATGTTTTCAAGTTTATACTCAACTGTACTTTGGTCATGAGGATTTAATTATGATTAGTTTATAACAACCACTTTTTATACTATGACCTCTACTCTTTTAGTTGGCATACAACAAACCAGTTGAGCATTGCTTACACCTTGGTCGCATTGGTCCGACATTCAAGGCCCTTTGATGAGAGCCACGTAACAAGAAGTTAAACTTTGGTACTTCTAAATCTACATGCTTGCATTCCGAAACTCTCATTGTTTGTCATTTCGATGATGTGACCTCTTGAGGTATATTGAAGTAGGGTGTGGCTAGGTCTCAGTCGACTGAGATTTAACCAAGTCCCAATCAAGTGACATAACATGAAGAGAGAAAAAGAAAAAAATTGAAATGAAAATTTTGCACGAATCTCAATGTAAAATCTCATGGATATAACATCGACTGAGATTTCATTCGACCGAGACTTAGCGAGACTGATTGAAGTATAAATTGATGACATAAATATTTTCCCATCGAGGATAATTGAGCGCCATCTATTCCATTATCCTAATACAAAATCGATGATTAATGAACAAACCGGTTTCACTTCAAAATTATGCAATTGTGTTCACACTTGAAAATAATGCAATTTTATGAATACAATATCTATCCCTACCAGTGTAGCTGAGTTCATCTTTTAGTAAAATTTGGCTCTCCATAAAAAATTCCTTCAAATAAGTTAATCTGTCAATTAGCGAAAATTCGTTTCTGATCGTCGGAACAGCTGAGCCCGAAATCTCAGTCGTTCGTATTCATTGGGATGCAGGAGTATTTTGTATTTCTGAGCATATGCGTCCCGTGTATTTACAGGGTATTCGTTGATGGTTCCCGCGCATTAAAGAGCTGCTCAACGACCAGCGCTTAGCGGGACGGGATCAATGTGGATGGATCAGAAAGTTTTCCGAGCCTCCTCGTCCCGCGCATTAAAGGTTCTGCGGCAAACCATGTTCAAATACGACAGCAGGCAAACACCATCCTGAATATTGTTATGCACATTCAGGAGCCAGCAGGCAAAAAAAAAAATCTTGGTGATTGTCGTGCACATCCATGACCACGCAGGGATAAGTGAAGAACCAGTGATCAGATGTCAACCTTGTCAGCATCGTTCTATTTTTTATCTCATAACAATTTGTCAGATGTGATCACACACTAGTTGTTATGTCACAGTGATAGCGAAAATCAGATTCATCAGTTTAGACAGCGCGGCTGTATCTGAAAACATTAGTTTACTTCATGAGGAACAAGCACGGAAGTTGATCCATAAGTCACAAACTAGAAAATCGTCGATTATTCATCTTTTACACAAGGTCTGAAAAAGTCTTAAAATGTTTTGGGCACTAGTGGCCTCGTGCACGAGGTGCGACGGTGACCCGTAATACCACAATTCTTGCAAGTTACAGGCTTGCGAGGTTGCTTTGGCACATCACCCATGTCTGGGCAGCTGGTCCTCTTATGTCCTGGGAGCTTGCGTATACTACAAAACCTCCTCCGCTTACTCATGCCTTCATACGGTGCTTTCTCTCTGCTCGAGCATGGACGCGCGACACCACGCTTCTTGCTTGGAGCTGACAGACTCGCGAGGGCATCCCAATTGCCAGATGTGGTAATGTTGTTCTCGTTCTCAACAATTACTGCATCATTGTTGAGCATTGCCCCAGCCGATACATTGTTCTTCCGACTTGATTCATCTAATATATCCCGTCCTCAATCCCTAGTCCATCCCTGTTTTCTGCAAACGGAGATGCTGCTATGATTAAGTATTTGATCCTCCCCAGCACTATTTCGTAGGCAGCCACCGATGAGTCTCCAATCCTCACAAGTTCCATTGCATGTAGGTACAGAGTTGAGCTTCGACACGTTAAAGATTGGTTAGCAGGCTGGTCCTTCCGAAAGTGAGCAATGTGTTGTGGCAAGATGTCCCTATCATCTTTTGTCCACCTTTTCAGGATGTGCCGTTTGGGTATTTCCTTCACCCCAATGTGGTCCATCACCTGCGCACGTCAGCAAGAATAAGTACCATATCTTGCACATGAGCGGGTTCGATAGTATGAGAGCATGGCAGAAAAGCATTCCAGTGTGAGCAAACTGACCGCATTCACATTCGAACCAGTCACCCTCATCTGATATGGTCACCTTGTATTCCACCTTTCTCCATTTATCTCGTCTTTCGGCATCATTGTGTCATGCGATATACTTTTTTTTCTTTGCAAATTCCTCGACTTGGTACGATCCACCTTCGAACATATACTCACCAAATTGTTCAAACATCTTCCGTGTATCAACCTTACCCGCATTGCCTCTCGATAGCAATGTTTGTTCTCATGACAGCGCCACTCTGAGCAGCACAGAGGAAAAAGAGAATTTGCCAGTTTTATACACAATAATATGAGCAACAAACAATTGAGTAGGTTTTTCATATAGTGGGCTTACAATCCTTGTTTGTTTTTCTTGGTAGCTCTCATCTGATTCCTGGTCGAATTGCAGCCTCATATCCTGACGCACAAAACACATGCATTGGACTTGCTGGTGGCATGTATATTTTCAGCATATTGTTTGCACTCGTGCTACGCTGGGTCCTGGTCATTTTGGCACAGAAAACACCTTTGAAGTATGGTTTCGCCCATTTGCGTCGTATCTCGTACAAATTTGTCATGTAACTGTGGGACATCAAATTGTACTTAACAAGCATACCCCATGAAGTCTCAAATTCTTCCTCACTTATCATGTGATTCACCACTTTGTGGAATTCAGCCCTGAACTCACTCTTGCTGGTTTACAGTGGGCCAAGGTTCTCTTTGACTTTCTTAAGAATATGCCATTTGCACCATTTGTGCACAGTCCCAGGAAGCTCGCTCTTGATTGCTATCTCCATGGCTCTTGCTTGGTCTACAATTGTCACAACAGAAACAAATTAGTAGAATACATGCATTTTTTCCGTGCCATCATAGCTTTGTTTCTCATAAATAAAATGGATGCATACCTGTCAATATTGTCTGTGGATGTTTACCGCCCATCATGTTGACGAATTCAGCGAACACCCACTGGGAACTCTCAACTTGCTCATCACGCATCAGCACTCCAGCTAGTATTATGCTTTGAAAGTGATTGTTCACACCAATGAATAACCCAAAGGGTATGTCATACAAATTGGTCCGATACGTCGTATCGAATGTGATGACATCACCAAATAATTTGTGCTGCAGCTTGCTGTTCCCATCTGTCCACATAAGGTTTTTTATTCTGCTTTCCTCGTCACCTTCTACTCGCTAGGTGAACTCTGGGTCATTCCGTTGTATCTCCTTGAACACATCTCAGGTTTTGTTCACATCATCGTCAGCCTCGTCTCGACTTTCGTCCACACAGATTGTGCAATGACCTTTTTGTGAAAGGCACACTCTGTGATGAACCGAAGAAGCTGCCAACTATGTTGTAAACCTTGTTGAGGTTCACATTGTTCGACCTAAGCTGCTTCACCAAATCTCTTGTGTAAATGTCTATGTGCTTGTGAGATGGCCAATGTACCTTTTCACCACAAGTAAGAGACAATGAATGGTTGTGGCTTCACCGGTGCTCAGCAATGTACCATCCATTTGTCTGCAGCTCTAAGTAATCTGATCATCGAGGGCACTCGCAGCGGCAAGAGCGGCTATTATGTTGCTCTGGTTTTGCCTGCATTTTTTTTACCGTTCGTCAGCTCTTAACAAATGAATTCCTATACAAGAATTAGTTAAGGAAATATAAAGGTCTGAAGTGCTAACCGTGCACCCACATACAATCTCTTGCATACATTTTTTCCACACAACATTCAACCGGCTCTTGCCATTTCTTATACCAAATCCGAGCTCCCAAGAATATAGGTTATAGAAATCATACGCTTCCCCCTAGGGAATCAAAGCTCATCCCAATATCTGGCTTCACTACATTCTCCGATGGTTTATTAGCGCATCTCCGTATGGTTTCTTCTAAAGAAAAAAATCATTTTGTTTTTTCAGTTGTCTGAACATTTTTACATTGTCACTAGGGTGTGTACAAGATCTTTTGTCTTTGTTTGTGTTTTCAGTTCAGAAGCACTAAAATGGGTTAATTCTGTGAATGCTTGACGAACTGAAAAAAACATTTTGTTTTTTCAGTTGTCTGAACATATTCTACATTGTCACTAGGGTGTGTACAAGATCTTTTGTCTTGTTTGTGTTTTCAGTTCAGAAGCACTAAAATGGGTTAATTCTGTGAATGGTTGACAAACTGAAATTTAGCTGACAGCAGCACTAGATTTTTTGTCTTCAGTTCACAAGTGCATCATTTAGCTGACAGTATCACGTATACGCTTCAGCTATTTTTCATAATGGACATATTTCTTTTTTCACCTACAGAAAATTTGAAACACTTATGAGAGCCATGTATACCTTCTGGTCCATTCCGGGTCGTCTGGGTTGACCTTCTTGGTGGATTCGGATGACTGTGTCCGCGATTCCTTCCTCTTGCGGGGTGACTTGTTATGCTCATATGAATCATCGAGGTGGCCAACCATAGCATCGCACGATGAGTCGGCTGGAGTCGACGCCGACGGTCGTACGTCCATTAGCACCAATGGATCTGACTGCTCAACATCAGCAGTCACCTCTCGCAGTGGGAACCTACACGTGTGACCAATAAATCGAAGAATATTTAGCATATTTGCGTTGGAGCGTCTCTGGATAGAATAGAACGGAATATTATGGTGAATAACGTACCTGTCAACCAGACTCTAGCAGAAATTCGAGCCCGTCTTGGCGTACTTCCATAGATGTCGCCGCACTCCCCGCCATCGCCATTGCTTTTCGCCGTCTCCCGGTGAGCTTGGAGGATGGGGGCGGTGGAAGGGGGTGGGGCTGGAAGGGGGGAAACTGCTCAAATGAGTACAGGGGGACTGAGATATTTCGACTACCCCACACTCCACCCATCGGCCAACATTTTACTGACCTCTTGATGGCGCTGTCTTCGCACCAGACGGCGCGCTTACGTTCCCTGATGGAGACGATCCACGGCTCGGGTCGTCAGCGTAACGTCGAGTTTCAGTTATGAGCCCACCAGCTGGCGTATACCACTGTTCATCACCGTATACTGTCAGCCGATCTCATTTTGCCTCAGCCATATATGATGCAATGGACCCACTAGCGCAAATCCCTAGAGATGGACCTACGACCAGGATACCATGTTCAGATGCCACCCAGCTCAGTAACACCGCGCTCGTCAATTAGTTTAATTTTTCATGGTAAAGAAATACAATATTTCCATCATTTGGTAGCCAGAGGTCCCGCCGCAACGCGCGGGGAATCATCTACTATATATTGAGAAGCAAGCCCTGACGTAGCGTGGAATACAAGAGTCGGAACCGGATTTGAGCGATCGGTTGTTACAGAGATGGAATAGGATACGAGGGAGAGTTACAGAGATAGTTTAGGATTACATGTTGTTGGAGATTCAAACTCTAACACCCTCCCTTAATCTAAACTATCCTATACTGAGATTTCTCTTGAACTCTTCGAAAAGCTTGACCGACAAAGCTTTAGTGAATCCATCTGCTATTTGATCTTTGGATGAAATGAAACCTTATGTCCAACTTCTTCTCTGCCATTCTTTCCCTTACAAAATAAAAATAAATTTTAATATGTTTAGTTCTATCATGAAAAACTGGGTCAGCAAAGAGATAGGTGGCTCCCAAAATATCACACCATAAATACGGAGCACGGTGTTGCTTAATTCCCAACTCATTAAGCAATGATTCCACCCAGATAATTTCAGCAGTGGCATTTGCTAGTGACTTGTATTCAGCCTCTGTACTTGATCTTGACACTGTGGCTTGTTTTCTAGCACTCCAAGAAATAAGGTTTGAACCAAAGAACACTACAAATCCTCCATTTGACTTCCTATCATCACTACATCCTGCCCAGTCAGCATCAGAGAAAGCACTAACAAGTGTGGAACTAGAACGTCTGAACTGAAGTCCCAAACTCACTGTATCTTTAATGTATCATATAATCCTTTTGACAGCTATCCAGTGAGTGGAGGTAGGGGCATGCAGGTATTGACAAACCTTATTTACAACAAATGATATGTCTGGTCGTGTCAAAGTCAAATACCATAGAGCTCCAACAACACTTCTATATTTGGTGCTCTCTTCTTCCTTGAGTGGTTCTCCTTCATGTGCTAAAAGATGTTCTTAAGAGGACAACAGTGTGGGTGAGGGCTTGCAGTCCCTCATTCCCATATGAGTTAGAAGTTCAGTGACATACTTTTCCTGATTCAACATTATACCATCTTGAATCTTCTTACGTATCGCCGATTTGCGCCTCTAGTGGGGCATGGAGTAGCAGTGCACCGCCGCTTTGAGTCACGAGCAGAGCGCCCGCGATTGGGCCGACTACGTAGAGGCCGGCGCCCGGCAAATAGCCCTAGAGGCTATCGGGCACGGACGCGTGCGCAACGCCGAATTTTTTACCAGCTCGTCAAGTGGGTTTCCCGCTTAGAAGCTGAAGCTTCAGTGGACCATGCCGGTATGGAAAGGGCCAACGCGCACAAGCAGCGCTCCCTATTGCACCACCGACAAGTCCGAGGCGAGGAGGCAGAGGACGTTAGTGCCGGCATTTAGCGTGTACCGCAGATGGCGACCGACATCGTCTAGTTAGTTAGGAGTAAGTCAGTACTTGTACACTAGAGTATTAATGGGAGTAGATAGTTAACTTGGCTATGATGGTTGTCAACATGGAAGTTCAGTACTCTATATCTGATCAGACTTGTTACTTCGCTCTGAATGTTGAACTTTCCATGTGAACATATGAAATGGGTTGTTGTTTTTTAAATGGGTTGTATTTGTCCGCCACGGATTTAGAGGCTGACTTGTGGGCCTACTAGGTTGACACGTACACAATCAGAAGATGATTGTACGTGGAGGGACGACAACAAGGACCCACCAGGGTCATGGCAGTACGCAAGCAAGTGCCTCCTTATTTCAAGCAAAAAAATGGTTCCTCCTAATGGATTTCTGACATCTGGGTCCCAGGCCATTGTTAACGTAGTCAATAAACGAGAGAATTGCACAACGACCGACTGACACTAAGGACCCAGTAGCTTCCCCAGTTATTTTTGTTTTTGAGATGGAAGCAGGGTGTCAACTGGGCTGTGCGGGGCACTCTAGCCTGTCTAGCCAGCCTTTTCTTTTATGTTTACCACAAGACCAGCCTAGTAGTTTTCTTCTTTCTGAAAAGGGCTAGCCCATTTTTTTGTTCTTTTGCAGAATAACCAATCGAGGCCTACTTGCTTTGTCAGCCCTGCTGGGCTGCAAATCTTTCAAGACGAGAAAATTGGCTATCAATAATGAGAAATGAGTTGTACATTTTTAAAACACATCAAACCGGCAATTAGTTTCAAAATTCTTTTTTTCATTTCGAGATTTTAAATTTCATAGATTTTTATGCGTGGAAAATTATTTGGATTTTATATTGATATGAATTTATTTTTCACATTAGTTTGAATGTGACTCGATATTTCGGGATTAAAAACAGTTCGGACCGCATCGAAATATGCAAAATTTTGTATAATGTTTTAGCCGTGGCCACAATATGGGTTGTAATGCTAACAAAAAGAATATGGGCTCTAAAAAATCCTTAAAAATTAGCAAATGGGATGTAAATTATTAGAAATAATGGCAGTTGGGTTGTATGTTGTTTTTTCCATAGATTTGAGGCTAACTTATGCGCCTACTATAGGTTGACGCGTATGCTTTCCTAAAAAAAGGTTGACACGCACACAACACCGTGTCAAGTTAGTCAACACGTGAGAGTAGTCACTGTTGGATGTCCATGCAACGGCTGTCGTGCTTCTTCAATCTCTGCTCTTCCTACTCCAGCCGCTCAAACAAGCGTCGGCGGGACATGCTTACTCCTCCTCCCGCGGCCGGCTGTGCTGCTGCGCAGGCCTCACCGCCCCTCCTACTCCAACTGTTGGCCAGGCCATCCCTCTAGTCACCCACAACCCCTATTATTCTGCAGCAACAATAGCCTCACACCGCAGTCAAACCAGTCAACCCTCGTACTCCTGTTCGTGCATTGCCGCATCTTTCCTGGCTCCACATCGTCCCCTTTCTAGGCCTCTCCGTCGTCCACCGCTTTGATGCTCTCGGCGCGGCATGCTCAACATGTTCAAGGAATGACGAGGACTGTACGTGGAGAGGCTGACAGTTGAGTCCACGGCCGAAGCAAGAAAGTGCCTCCTTATTACGCGCAAAATAATGATTCCTCCACCTGATAGGTGAAACCCACCGGAAGGGCCTCTGTATTTCATGAAAAAAATGTTCCTCCCGCTGACAGCTCGGACCCACAAGCTATATCTTCACACGCAAGGAAGTGACTCCTTATTACGAACAAAAAAATGAATACTCCCCTTGCTAGCTGGGACCCACCATAGTGGGAGGCTGACTTGTGGGCTTACTAAGTTGACGCGGACGGAGGGCTTTGTCAACTTAGTCAATATGAACAATTCTAGCTCTAGTGACCGTACGATGTCCATCCAACGGCCGTAGTGCTTCTTCAACCTCTGGTCTTCTTGCTCCAGCCACCCAAACCAGCGTCGGTCGTGCCGCTTGCTCCTGCCTCCCGTGGCCGGCTCTGCTGCCATGCAGACCTCACCGTCCCACCCTACTCCAACCTATCGCCAGGCCATCCCTCTACTCACCCACAACCCATGTTATTCTGCGGCGACGGCAGCCTCACACCGCAGCCGAGCCAATCAACCCTCGTACTCCTCTCCGCGTGGCATCCAGTGCCGCGTCTTCCCCGGCTCCGTGTCGTCCCCTTCCTAGGACTCGCCGTTGTCCACCACCTTGGTGCTCTCGGCATGGCGTGGTTAATGTGGTCAAGGAACGAGTTCCATCAGAAGAGTATTGTACCTGGAGAGGTTGACAGCTAGGTCCATGGCCGCAGCAAGGAAGTGCCTCCTTATTATGCGCAAAATAGTGATTCCTCCACTTGATAGCGGGGATCCACCGGACGGGCCACCGTATTTCAAGAAAAAATGTTCCCCCCTAACAGCTGGGACCCACCACCTACATCTTTGCATGCAAGAAAGTGCATCCATACTACGAAAAAAGATTCTTTCCCCTGACAGCTAAGTCCCACCAGCTATATCTTCGCACGCAAGGAACAGCTGGGACCCACCCGGTCGAAGCGTACGTAGCGTTGTATGTCTGGTCGCGAATGTGTACATACATACTGGTCGACCGGTCTCTCCGCAGCGATGAGCTGTGGCTGAGTAAGGAGCAACATGTGTCGTAGTAGAGACGCGGACGTTGCATGTCACGCAGTCCCGTCTATAACGTGTACACATACGTACAGCCACGCTGCAAGAAAGTAAATACGGCTATATACATACATACTGACGTGGTCTCAAAGGCGCACAGTGATACGTCTCCAACATATCTATAATTTTTGATTGTTCCATGCTATTATATTACCTGTTTTGGATGTTTATGGGCTTTATTTTACATTTTTATATTATTTTTGGACTAACCTACTAACCGGAGGCCCAGCCCGTATTGCTATTGTTTTTTGCCTATTTCAGTGTTTCGAAGAAAAGGAATATCAAACGGAGTCCAAACGGGATGAAACCTGCGGGAACGATCTTTTTGGAACAAACGTGATCCATAGGACTTGGAGTGCAAGTCAAGAAACAATCGAGGAGGCCACGAGGATGGAGGGCGCGCCCCCCCTACTAGGCGCCCCCCTATCTCGTGGGCCCCTAGGGCGTCCACCGACCTATTTCTTCCTCCTATATATACCCACGTACCCCGAGAACATCAGAGGTGACCACGAAAAACTATTTCCACCACTGTAACCTTCTGTATCTGCGAGATCCCATCTTGGAGCCTTCGCCGGCCCTCCGTCGGAGGGGGAATTAACCATGGAGGGCTTCTACATCAACACCATAGCCTCTCTTATGAGTTGTGAGTAGTTTACCACAGACCTTCGGGTCCATAGTTATTAGCTAGATGGCTTCTTCTCTCTCTTTAAATCTCAATACCATGTTCTCCTTGATCTTCTTGGAGATCTATTCGATGTAACTCTTTTTGCGGTGTGTTTGTCGAGATCCGATGAATTGTGGGTTTATGATCAAGTTTATCTATGAGAAATATTTGAATCTTCTCTAAATTCTTTTATGTGTGATTAAGTTATCTTTGCAAGTCTCTTCGAATTATCAGTTTGATTTGGCCTACTAGATTGATCTTTCTTGCAATGGGAGAAGTGCTTAGCTTTGGGTTCAATCTTGCGTTGTCCTTTCCTAGTGACAGTAGGGGCAGCAAGGCACGTATTGTATTGTTGCCATCGAGGATAAAAAGATGGGGTTTATATCATATTGCATGAGTTTATCCCTCTACATCATGTCATCTTTCTTAATGCGTTACTCTGTTCTTTATGAACTTAATACTCTAGATGCATGCTGGATAGCGGTCGATGTGTGGAGTAATAGTAGTAGATGCAGGTAGGAGTCAGTCTACTTGTCACGGACATGATGCCTATATACATGATCATGCCTAGATAATCTCATAATTATTCGCTTTTCTATCAAGTGCTCGACAGTAATTTGTTCACCCACCATAATACTTATGCTATCTTGAGAGAAGCCACTAGTGAAACCTATGACCCTCGGGTCTATCTTTTATCATATAAGCTTTCAATCTACTTTTATTTGCATCTTTACTTTTCCAATCTATATCATAAAATACCAAAAATATATTTATCTTATCTTATTATCTCTATCAGATCTCACTTTCGCAAGTGGCCGTGAAGGGATTGACAACCCCTTTATTGCGTTGGCTGCGAGTTCTTGTTTGTTTATATAGGTGCGTGAGACTTTTGAGGAGCCTCCTATTGGATTGATACCTTGGTTCTCAAAAACTGAGGGAAATACTTACACTACTATTGCTGCATCACCCTTTCCTCTTCAAGGAAAACCAATGCAAGCTCAAGACGTAGCAAGAAGGATTCCTGGCGCCGTTGCTGGGGAGGTCTTCGTTCAAGTCAAGACATACCAAGTACCCATCACAAACTCATCTCCCTCGCACTTACATTATTTGCCATTTGCATCTTGTTTTCCTCTCCCCCACTTCACCCTTGCCGTTTTATTCTCCCTCTCTTTCCCAATCTTCCTTCTCTTTCACTTGCCTTTTTGTTTGCTTCTGTGTTGTATTGCTTGTCGCTATGGCGCCGGATAATACCAAGTTGTTTGACTTTTCCAATACCAATAGTAATGATTTCCTTAGTACCCCGATTGCTCCTCTTAATGATGTTGAGTCTTGTGAAATCAATGCTGCTTTGCTGAATCTTGTTATGAAAGATCAATTCTCCAGCCTTCCTAGTGAAGATGCCCCTACCCATCTAAACAACTTTGTTGATTTGTGTGAGATGCAAAAGAAGAAAGATACGGATAATGATATTGTTAAATTGAAGTTATTTCCATTTTCACTTAGAGATCGTACTAAAGTTTGGTTTTCGTCTTTGCCCAAGAATAATATTGATTCATGGAATAAGTGCAAAGATGCTTTTATCTCTAAGTATTTTTCTCCTGCTAAGATCATTTCTCTTAGGAACGATATTATGAATTTTAAACAACTTGATCATGAGCATGTTGCACAATCTTGGGAAAGAATGAAATTGATGATTCACAATTGCCCTACTCATGGTTTGAATTTATGGATGATCATACAAAAAATTTATGCCGGATTGAATTTTGCTTCTAGAAATCTTTTAGATTCGGCCGCGGGAGGCACGTTTATGGAAATCACCTTGGGAGAAGCTACAAAACTCCTTGATAATATTATGGCTAATTATTCTCAATGGCACACCGAAAGATCTACTAGTAAAAAAGTGCATGCTATAGAAGAAATTAATGTTTTGAGTGGAAAGATGGATGAACTTATGAAATTGTTTGCTACTAAGAGCCCTCCTATTGATCCCAATGATATGCCTTTGTCTACTTTGATTGAGAATAATGATGAATCTATGGATGTGAATTTTGTTGGTAGGAATAATTTTGGAAACAAAGCTTATAGAGGAAACTTTAATCCTAGATCGTTCCCTAGTAATTCCTCTAATAATTATGGAAATTCCTACAATAATTCTTATGGTAATTTTAATAAGATGCCCTCTGATTTTGAGAATAGTGTGAAAGAATTTATGATCTCTCAAAATAATTTTAATGCCATGCTTGAAGAAAAATTGCTTAAAGTTGATGATTTGGCTAGGAACGTTGATAGACTTTCGCTTGATGTTGATTCTTTGAAACTTAGAGCTACTCCTCCTAAGCATGATATCAATGAGTCTCTCAAAGCTATGATAATTTCCATTGATGAGTGCAAAGAAAGAACCGCTAGATTGCGTGCTAAGAAAGATTGCTTTATAAAGGCGTGTTCTTCTAGTTTCCATGAAAATAATGATGAAGATCTTAAAGTTATTGCTGTGTACCCTATTAGATCTTTGTTTTGCAATATGAATCTTAATAATGATGGGACTGGAGATGAGTCAACTTTAGTTAAAAGGCATCCCATTGATTCGGAGTTTTTAGATCTTGATGCTAAATTTGGTAAAAGTGGGATTGGAGAGGTTAAGACTTTAAATAGCATTGAACCCACTATCTTGGATTTCAATGAATTTAATTATGATAATTCTTCTTTAGAAGATTGTATTTCCTTGTTGCAATCCATTGTGAATTATCCTCATGCTTATAGTCAAAATAAAGCTTTTACCAAACATATTGTTGATTCCTTGATGCAATCTTATGATGAAAAACTTAATTTGGAAGTTTCTATACCTAGAAAACTTTATGATGAGTGGGAACCTACTATAAAAATTAAAATTAAAGATCATGAGTGTTATGCTTTGTGTGATTTGGGTGCTAGTGTTTCCACGATTCCGAAAACTTTATGTGATATTCTAGGTTTCCATGATCTTGATGATTGCTCTTTAAATTTGCACCTTGCGGATTACACCATTAAAAAGACAATGGGAAGGATCAATGATGTTCTCATTGTTGCAAATAGGAATTTGGTGCCCATAGATTTTATCGTTCTTGATATAGATTGCAATCTTTCTTGTCCTATTATTCTCGGTAGAACTTTCCTTAGAACGATTGGTGCGATTATTGATATGAAGGAACGGAATATTAGATTCAAATTTCCATTAAGGAAAGGCATGGAGCACTTTCCAAGAAAGAAAGTGAAATTACCCTATGAATCTATCATGCGAGCTACTTATAAATTGAGTGCCAAAGATGGCACTACTTAGATCTATCCTCGCTTTTATGCCTAGCTAGGGCGTTAAACGATAGCGCTAGTTGGGAGGCAACCCAATTTTATTTGTGTTTTTGTTTTTGTTTCTGGTTAGTAATAAATTTTGCATCTACCTACTGTTTAGATGTGTTTTCATGTTTTATTTAGTGTTTGTGCCAAGTAGAACCTATAGGATAACCTATGGTGATAGTTAATTTGATTCTGCTGAAAAAAATAGAAACTTTGCACACATGAAAATAATTTTAGTAATTCACGGAGACGTGATTTTGCGTTGATTCTTTTTGCTGTAGATCAATAGACAAATTTCCCAGGACTTCCTATTTTTGTAGGATTTTTAGAGTTCCAGAAGTATTCGAGAGTTACAGATTCTACAGACTGTTCTGTTTTTGATAGATTCTGTTTTTCGTGTGTTGTTTGCTTATTTTGATGCATCTATGGCTAGTATGTAAGGATATGAACCATAGAAAAGTTGAAATACAGTAGGTTTAACACCAATATAAATAAATAATGAGTTCATTACAGTAACTTATGTGGTGGTTTTTCTTTCTTTCACTAACGGAGCTTATGAGATTTCCTGTTGAGTTTTGTGTTGTGAAGTTTTCAAGTTTTGGGTAAAGATTTGATGGACTATGGAATAAGGAGCGGCAAGAGCCTAAGCTTGGGGATGCCCATGGCACCCCAAGATATTCAAGAATAGCCAAAAGCCTAAGCTTGGGGATGCCCCTGGAAGGCATCCCCTCTTTCGTCTTCGTTTATCGGTAACTTTACTTGGAGCTATATTTTTATTCGTCACATGATATGTGTTTTGCTTGGAGCGTCTTGTATGATATTAGTCTTTGATTTTCAGTTTACCACAATCATCCTTGCTATACACACCTTTTGGAAGAACCCCACTTGATTGAAATTTATTAGAATACTCTATGTGCTTCACTTATATCTTTTGAGCTAGATAGTTTTTGCTCCAGTGCTTCACTTATATCTTTTAGAGCACGGCGGTGGCTTAATTTTGAAGAAATTGTGCTTCACTTATATCTTTTGAGCTAGATAGTGTTTGCTCTAGTGCTTCACTTATATCTTTTAGAGCACGGCGGTGGCTTAATTTTGAAGAAATTGTTGATCTCTCATGCTTCACTTATATTATTTTGAGAGTCTTTTAGAATAGCATGGTATTTGCTATGGTTATGAATTTGGTCCTAGAATGATGAGCATCCAAGTTGGGTATAATAAAAACTATCATAGAAAGTGCATTAAACACTAGGATCAATCTGATGCTTGATAATTGTTTTGAGATAAAAAGGTGGTAATGTTAGAGTCATTGAGGGAGTCCTGGATTAGGGGGTGTCCGGATAGCCGAACTATCACCTTTGGCCGGACTCCTGGACTATGAAGATAAAAGATTGAAGACTTCATCCCGTGTCCGGATGGGACTTTCCTTGGCATGGAAGGCAAGCTTGGCGATACGGATATGTAGATCTCCTACCATTGTAACTGACTCTGTGTAACCCTAACCCTCTTCGGTGCCTATATAAACCAGAGGGTTTTAGTCTGTAGGACGAACAACAATCATACCATAGGCTAGCTTCTAGGGTTTAGCCTCTCTGATCTCGTGGTAGATCTACTCTTGTACTACCCATATCATCAATATTAATCAAGCAGGAGTAGGGTTTTACCTCCATCGAGAGGGCCCGAACCTAGGTAAAAACATCGTGTCCCTTGTCTCCTGTTACCATCCGCCTAGACGCACAGTTCGGGACCCCCTACCCGAGATCCGCCGGTTTTGACACCGACATTGGTGCTTTCATTGAGAGTTCCGCTATGTCGTCATCCTTAGGCCCGATGGCTACTCCGATCATCAACAACGATGCGGTCCAGGGTGAGACTTTTCTCCCCGGATAGATCTTCGTATTCGGCGGCTTTGCACTGTGGGCCAATTCGCTTGGCCATCTGGAGCAGATTGAAAGCTACGCCCCTGGCCATCAGGTCAGATTTGGAAGTTTGAACTATATGGTTGACGTCCGCGGAGACTTGATCTTCGACGGGTTCAAGCCACAGCCGAGCGCGCCGCACTGTCATGATGGGCACGATCTAGCTCTGCTGCCAGAAAGTGCCCTGGAGGCCGCACAAGTGTCCGCTCCGACCCTTAGCTCGGAGCCGACTGCGCCGACCGAGGATGGGTGGCTGGACACCTCCTCGGGGGCTGCTATCTCTACGGCAATTGCGCCGAACACCAACCCTGTCATTTGCGAAGCTCGTGACTCTAAGGTGCCGGACTCCTCTCAGGACTCCGAACCTTCCGCGCCCCGGCTGATCGAATCCGATTGGGCGCCGATCCTGGAGTTCACCACCGCGGACATCTTTCAGCACTCGCCCTTTGGCGACATCCTGAATTCACTAAAGTCTCTCTCTTTATCAGGAGAGCCCCGACCAGATTATGGTCAGCAAGGTTGGGATGCGGACGGTGAAGAAATTCAAAGCCCACCCACCACCCACTTCGTAGCCACTGTCGAAAGTTTAAACGACGTGCCCGACTCCGACTCCGAAGACATCGATGATATGGACGACGATGCAGGAGATAAGCATGAACCAGCACCTATAAGGCACTGGACAACCACCTCATCTCACGATGTATACATGGTGGACACACCTAAAGGAAGCGACGACGAGGAACAATGGGACGCCATGAGGGATCGTCCCCCCGAAAAGCAGTCAAAACGGCGACGTAAGCGCCGCTCAAGATCCCGCCTCGACAAAGAGAGCAGCCATGCAGACCTAGCCATAGAGCAGGGTAAACCGGTGGATGACGAACATGCCATCGTGTAATCGTCCGAACAGGACAACCTAGATAAACAATCCGTCCCCAGCGAAGATAACAGTCCAGACGATCTAACGTCGGACAAGCTGCTGGAGCAGAAGAACCTTCACAAAAGGCTCGTCGCCACCGCGCGCAGCCTGAAAAAGCAGAAGTGGAAGCTCAAAACAGCAGAGGAGGCACTCCGAATCAGATGGAGCAAAGTACTCAACACTGCAGACAAATACGGTGATAGTCGCCGAACGAAGAGCTACCCGAAGCGAAAACTACTGCCCTAATTTGATGAGGAGGCCGTAGAGCCCCCGCAATCAAAAAGCAGGGAGACCACCCGGTTGGATAGATGACCCCATGGCAAACATAGAAGAGAAAACGGCGTTGCACACAAGCCGGCACGCGATCTGCGTATGGATTCGCATCAAAGAGATGGCCTAGTTAGATCTATCTACGGGCAAAGAAAGAAAGCTCTAGTAAGTAATGCAACACATCAAGTATCCGAATGCTACGATACACCTAAATATAGAGGTGCCGCACACCCCCTATGTTTCACAGATGAGGTTCTGGATTATGAATTCCCAGCGGGATTCAAACCCGTAAACATAGAGGCATACGACGGAACAATAGACCTCAGAGTCTGGATTGAGGATTACATCCTACACATACACATGGCTAGAGGAGATGACCTCCACGCCATAAAATACTTACCCCTCAAGCTCAAAGGGCCAGCGCGGCATTGGCTCAAAAGCCTCCCTAAAAACACCATTGGAAGTTGGGAAGAGCTCGAGGATGCTGTTCGGGCAAATTTTCAAGGGACCTATGTCCAACCTCCGGACGCAGACGATTTAAGTCACATAACTCAACAACTCGGAGAGTCAGCCCGAAAATTCTGGAATAGATTCCTTACTAAAAAGAACCAAATAGTCGACTGTCCGGACGCCGAAGCCTTAGCAGCTTTCAAACACAACGTCCGAGACGAATGGCTCGCCAGACACCTTGGCCAAGAAAAGCCAAGAACAATGGCCGCATCAACAAGCCTCATGACCCGCTTTTGCGCGGGAGAGGATAGCTGGCTGGCAAGATGCAGTACCAGCGACCCAAGTACATCCGAAGTCAGGGATGGAAACGGGAAACCGCGACGCAGCAAGGACCAGCGCTGGACCAAGGGAAACAACCCGAAGAGCACGACAGTCAACGCCGGATTCAAAAGCTCTCGACAGAATCATAAAAAACTGCCCCTTAAGGATAACAGGGAAGAGCTATCTAACTTAAACAAAATCTTGGACAAGATATGCCAAATCCATAGTATTCCCGGGAAGCCTACAAACCATACCCACAGAGATTGTTGGGTCTTCAAGCAATCCGACAAACTCAACGCCGAACACAAGGGGCTTGACACACCAAGCGAGGACGATGACGAAACCCACAAGCAGAGCACCGGAATACAAAAGAATTTCCCATAAGAAGTCAAAACAGTAAACTCACTTCACGTGACAAAAGGGAAAAATAGAGCGGTGCCCATAGAGGTACGCACCACATGGCCTATCCCAGAGGAGTCCCACAATTGGTTGTTAAAACCAATCACCTTCGACCATCAGGATTACTCTAGAAGTATCCGGAATGCAGGATGGACTGCCTTGATATTAGATCCGATAATTGACCGTCTCCAATTTACACAAGTCCTCATGGACGGCGGCAGTGATCTAAACCTGTTATAGGAGGATACAATCCGCAAAATGGGGATAGACCCAACCAAAATTCGCCATAGCAACACTTCCTTTCAAGGGGTAATGCTAGGCCCATATGCCCGATGTACGAGCTCTCTACTACTAGAAGTTGTGTTCGGCTCACCCGACAACTTCCACCGCGAAAAGTTAACCTTCCACCTCGCCCCATTTACAAGTAGCTATCAAGCACTACTTTCACGCGAAGCTTTCGCCCGCTTTTAACGCAATACCGCATTATGCATCCCTTACACTTAAAATGCCTGGTCCACAAGGCGTCATCTCCTTAAAGGGAAATATCGAGTGTTCCTCGAGTGCAAAAGATTGTGTGACTGCCTTGATAGCCACACACTAAAACAACTTCACTAAGCAAAGCACCTAAGTAGGTCGTTTGGATCCCGGACACGGTTAGATGAGTCCGGCATAAACATACAAGGGGCTCCGCGCATGTACAACAAGAGACAATAAAGCTCAATTTTATTCATTCTTTGAATTGTACTTTGTTTTTTTATAACGTATATTTTCGCATGATCCTTTTAAACTTAGTTCCTCTCTTTTCAGATGAACACCGTGCTACACCTGTCCAGGATACGGCACAACGGAGACACAGGCGCAGACGTGCAGTAGGGACCCGTGACAAGGATTCTCTTCAGATTAAGACCCTGCGTAAACCTTTTTTACTGTCTCTTGTTGATACTCATCCCCTAGTTTCTTGCTATAACCAAGGAGGAGGCTGACGTTTTGGCATGGGCCACGTCAGAATTTTGCACGTACCTGGACACCAGGGGCTTATTACCACGGGCATTGTTCGGCCCGTTTTCATAAAGACCGAATACCTTAGGGAGTGTTCGGCGTCTCGAGTTAGCAGGCCTTATATGCATCAGCTCCGAATCATGTCTTTGGTCAAATGTTGGGTTTGCCCGGCTCCTGTGTTTTGCTGCCTTATGTTCCGCTCTATCGGCTAAGGCGACACCAGGAGAACTACTGCGATTGTGCCCCGGTTCGGCCAGGCGAGCACCTCAGTAGAGAAAGCCGAAAACTTTCTGTCATGATATAGCGTGAGACTGGTCAACCACTCAATGACCCGCCGGAATCTATAGGATTCCTCCACATTGACAAAGGACCATTACCGGTCAGGCACATACGCGCCCCAAATTCGGGTGAGCGCGGTGCCCCTAGGGGCTATGTTGTAGCCCCACTGTCAAACTCCTATGGCTAAGTGAAAGTGATAAAGCATTATAGTCCGGCTGCCTAGTTTGCTGCGCTACCACCTACTTTATAGGACCAAGACGTTGGATCAAGTGTGAAAATGCGCCTTTTCACAAACACCCCCGCATTATATGCGTGGGGGCTGAAGCTGAAGACTGCCATCTTTCAGGTTATATATACATATACACTAGCGGCCGCACAGGAGGTATTTTAATTCTTGAAAGGCACAAGTATAAAAAGCTCTTATATTGTTTCACAATAATACATGTTATTCGAACATAATATCCTTCGAGCACTGCGTCTCTATTAAACGAGCGCCCTGCAAAACTTCCTGAAAATAGTGCTCGACAGGTACTCGGCTTCCGTCCGAATCTTGGGATGCAATATTGGTGGCCTTCATCTCCGCCCAGTATGTCTTGACACGGGCAAGAGCCATCCGCACACCCTCTATGCATGCCGACCTCCTCATTGCGTTGATATGCGACACCGCACCAAGGAACTACTGCACCAAGCCAAAATAACTCTTCGGCTCGGGCCTTCTCGGCCACAAAAGACTCACGACATCCTTCATGGCAAGTCCGGATAACCTATTCAGCTCCGCCCATTCGGCCAAGTGATTGGTTAATGGAAGTGGGCGCTCTAGATTATGGAACTGCGACCAAAAAACCTTTTCCATTTCGTGATCCTTTTGATCTTGGAAGTGTTCGGCCGCATCCGCGACACTTGCCGCCAAGTCCAGATAAGCTTCTTCCGAACTCCACAGCCGGCCCAACTGAGCACATTTAGGATCCACGAATTTCCTCCACAGCAGAAAGGGCTTTCCAGCCACGATATATCCGGCCTGACGCAGCTCCTCCTTCATAGCTCTCAGCGTAGAGCGACCATCCTTGGCCTCGGTAGTGGCCTTCTTCAGGTCCTCTTGCATCGCTCAATCTTCTTTTTCAAGAAGCTTACAGTGGTCGGCAGCATTCTTCAACTTCACGGCCATCTCAACCACTTCCTTCTTGCTTCGGCAGTGAGCAGCCTGTTCGGCTTTTAGCTCTTCGGCCGCCTTTAAGGCAGCTGCATCACTCTTTCTGGCCTGTTCCTTGGCTCGGGCGAGCTCCGCCCATAGGTTCTCCATGGCAGTGGCACCATCTGCATCAAGCATACATGTTGTAAGGCACGGGCATTAAGCTCCCCTACTAGGTGTCCACGGAGAAATTGCATACCTTGCGACTCGTCAAGTCACTTATTGACAAGCGCGACGTCGGCATCCGCCATGTCAAGTTGCCGCTTTAGTTCGGCAAATTCCTCAGTCCGGCTAGCCACCCTTCGCCACCTACATAGGAAGGGTGACACATTATACCTGGGATTACGATACTCGGCGCGCTGTTCTTTTTGACAACACACCGAGCCTCAGGGGCTACTATGTACACAGGGCGCATGTTATATGCGGAACTGTCACAGGGTACATCATTTTGCGTACCTCAAAGCCTGTCAGTAAACTTCTGACGATTTCATGTAATCCACTTTCAGCGGATGAGATCCTTTCAATCACTGCACCCATTAACGCATGGTGATCTTCTAAGATAGACGCTCGCCCGAGCAGATCCTTCAGCTCCTCCGATCGTACACCAGGTGGTGCCAGACTCGTCCGATGGCCTTTTTTGAAGGCCGGACACGGAGGGCTTTGAGGGGACATGCGACTGCCTTTCGGCCCCGCCTGACTCGGAGAAACCCTCCGCGACGACACCTCAGGGTCGCCCGCCTCACTAGACGGTACGGCAGGGGGAGGCGTTTCACTCTCTATCATCTCCGGACGAAGATCCCCCGAAGATGAGCTCTGCTGAGAAGGGCTGAGATCCGAACTACAAGGTAAATTTCAGTCATCTTCATCAGAAATTGGGCAGGGATATCTTTTATTTTAAAATAAACTCCCCTTTTTTTACTTACGGCTCGGTAGAGGGCTGATCCCCTTGGGGGCATAATGCGACCGAGGCATCTCTCGGCGCAGGACCCTCTGGCGAAGATTTCTTCCCCTGCTTTGAGACCATGGTCTCCGGGTCTTCAGAGGCGGTCCTCTTCTTCCCTTGGAGGGAGGGATTCTCGATCCCCCCTCTCCTGACAGCCTCCTTTGCGGAGGCGGTAGCTTCCTTGTTCCCCCCTTCGCCCTCTTCCGAAGGCGCAACCTCCAGCATCCTAGTTAACACGGGATCCGGCATGGTCTCAGGGAGGGGGGACGGACACCTGATTAACTTTGCCTTCGCTATCCACTCCTGTTCAAGGAACATCCCTTTTAAAGGGCAAAGTTCGTAATAAATACGGGATAATATGTTCGGATACAGGGCTACTTACTAGAGTATCCGGGCGATTGCAGCTCAGACCTACGTCCTCGGTCAAGTCCGGACACATCGCTTGTGATCCGAAGAGAAGCTTGTACATCTCCACGGGCATCACGCCCATAAAATGTTGGAGAGCTTGTGGTCCCTCTGGGTTAAATTCCCACAGGCGGAGGGGGCGATGTTTGCAGGGCAGGATGCGACGAATCAGCATGACCTGCGCTACTACGGCCAGAGTGATCTCCCTCTCTAGGAGGTCTTGAATGCGGCCCTGTAGCAAGGGTACGTCCTTGGACGGCCCCCGGTCAAGTCCTTTATTAACCCATGACGCTAGCCGCGGTGGAGGACCCGAGCGAAAGGCAGGTGGCGCCACCCATTTGGTGCCCCTGGGAACTGTGATATAAAACCACTCTTGTTGCCATAGGCCGAGCTCCTCTTGGAAAAAGCCCTCGGGCCATGGAGCATCAGCATTCTTGCTTATAACAGCCCCTCCACACTCTGCCTGCTGCCCCTTGATCATCTTCGGCTCCACCTTGAAGGTCTTGATCCACAATCCGAAGTGAGGGGTGACGCGGAGGAAGGCTTCGCATACGACAATGAACGATGAGATGTGGAGGATGGACTCCGGATACAAGTCATGAAAATCCAACCCATAATAAAACATGAGCCCCCACATGAAGGGGTCCGTCGGGAAGCCTAGCCCCCGAAGAAAGTGAGACGCGAACACTATGCTTTCTCCAGGCTTGGGAGTGGGAATAACCTGCCCTTGGGCAGGTAGCCTATGCAAACTTTCGCCAGTTAGATACCTGACATCTCTTAACTTTAGCACGTCTTCCTCCGTAATGGAGGAAGGCATCCACCGGCCTTGCAGGTTGGAGCCGGACATCATCGAAGGTCCGAAGCGCCTGAATCTGGAGCTTTGGGTGTTGGAACCCGAGGCGAGGGGCGGATTCGATTGAGATTGAAAGAAAGGAGCGGGGCCTTGGTCTCTTTATAAAGAGGTTGAATACCAAGAGCCTTCCCCGTGACCGTTTGGGACTCGCCCTCGATAGAGGGGGCGTGCCAACGGGCACGATTGGGTTACCCACGCCCGTATTGATGAGAATCCTGGAATAAGGGGACACGATCTCTGCTTTGACAAGACGTGCCAAGGAAACCACCTCGCTAAACGCGCTGAGGTGGGACAATAAAACGATTCGAATGAAGGCTTGGCCGCAGCATGATGTCGCGCTGTGGAATACATCAGCAGATTAGATTCGTCCAAATGTTATTCTCTCTATGATGGTATGTGGAACTTTTTTTGCAGAGCCGGACACTATCCTTGTGTTCAAAATCTTCTATGAAGTATTTAGAGGAGGAACCCGCCTTGCAATGCCGAAGACAATATGCGCGCCGGACTCGTCGTCATTGAAGCCTGGTTCAGGGGCTACTGAGGGAGTCCTGGATTAGGGGGTGTCCAGATAGCCGAACTATCACCTTTGGCCAGACTCCTGGACTATGAAGATACAAGATTGAAGACTTCGTCCCGTGTCCGGATGGGACTTTCCTTAGCGTGGAAGGCAAGCTTGGCGATACGGATATGTAGATCTCCTACCATTGTAACCGACTCTGTGTAACCCTAACCCTCTTCGGTGCCTATATAAATCGGAGGGTTTTAGTCCATAGGACGAACAACAATCATACCATAGGCTAGCTTCTAGGGTTTAGCCTCTCTGATCTCGTGGTAGATCTACTCTTGTACTACCCATATCATCAATATAAATCAAGCAGGAGTAGGGTTTTACCTCCATCGAGAGGGCCCGGACCTGGGTAAAAACATCGTGTCCCTTGTCTCCTGTTACCATCCACCTAGACGCACAGTTCGGGACCCCCTACCCGAGATCCGCTGGTTTTGACACCGACAGTCATGCTAGTGGGTAATTATGAAATTGAGAAATACTTGTGTTGAAGTTGGCAGGTCCCGTAGCATGCACGTATGGTAAAAGTTCTGTGACAAATTTGTTGCATGAGGTGCTCCTTTGAGTGTCTTCCTTATGAGTGGCAGTCGGGGACGAGCGATGGTCTTTTCCTACCAATCTATCCCTCTAGGGGCATGCGTAGTAGTACTTTGCTTCGAGGGCAAGTAGACTTTTGCAATAAGTATATGAGTTCTTTATGACTAATGTGAGTCCATGGATATACGCACACTCACCCTTCCACTTTGCTAGCCTCTATTGCGCCGCGCAACTTTTGCCGGTATCATGCACCCATTATTTACCTTCCTCAAAACAGCCACCATACCTACCTATTATGACATTTCCATAGCCATCCCGAGATATATTGCCATGCAACTTTCCACCGTTCCGTTATTATGACACGCTCCATCATTGTCATATTGCTCTTTGCATGATCATGTTGTTGACATTGTATTTGTGGCAAGGCCACCCTCATAATTTTCATACATGTCACTCTTGATTCATTGCATATCCCGGTATACCACCGGAGGCATTCATATAGTCATATTTTGTTCTAAGTGTTGAGTTGTAATTCTCGAGTTGTAAATTAATAAAAGTGTGATCTTCATTATTAGAGCATTGTCCCAAGTGAAGAAAGGATGATGAAGACTATGATTCCCCCACAAGTCGGGATGGGACTTCGGACTTTAAAAAAAGAGGCCAAAGTGCCCACCAAAAAAAGGAAAGGCCAAATAAAAAAAATAAAGACCAAATAAATAAAAATAAAAAATGAGAGAAAAGGAGAGAAGGGACAATGCTACTATCTCTTTTCCACACTTGTGCTTCAAAATAGCACCATGGTCTTCATGATAGAGAGTCTCCCGTGTTGTCACTTTCATATACTAGTGGGAATTTTTCATTATAGAACATGGCTGGTATATTCCAATGATGGGCTTCCTCAAACTGCCCTAGGTCTTTGTGGGCAAGCGAGTTGGATGCACACCCACTTAGTTTCTTTTGCTGAGCTTTCATACATTTATAGCTCTAGTGCATCTGTTGCATGGCAATCCTTACTCACTCACATTGATATCTATTGATGGGCATCTCCATAGCCCGTTGATACGCCTAGTTGATGTGAGACTATCTTCTCCCTTTCTGTCCTCACAACCACCACCATATACCACCATAGTGCTATGTCCATGGCTTGCACTCATGTATTGCGTAAGAGTTGAAAAAGCTGAAGCACGTTAAAAAGTATGAACCAATTGCTCGGCTCGTCATCGGGGTTGTGCATGATGGGAGTATTTTGTGTAATGAAAATGAAGCATGGCCTAACTATATGATTTTGTAGGGATAAGCTTTCTTTGGCTATGCTGTTTTGATAGGACATGATTATTTGTTAGTATGCTTCGAGTATTACTATTTTATGTTTTATAAGCTTTTATCTTGAATCATTTGGATATGAACAATCATGCCACAATAAAGAAAATTACATTGAGAATTATGCTAGGCAGCATTCCACATCAAAAATTCTGTTTTTATCATTTACCTACTCGAGGACGAGCAGGAATTAAGCTTGGGGATGCTTGATACCTCTCCAACGTATCTATAATTTTTGATTGTTCCATGCTATTATATTACGTGTTTTGGATGTTTATGGGCTTTACTTTACAATTTTATATCATTTTTGGGACTAACCTACTAACCGGAGGCGCAGCCTGTATTGTTGTTTTTTTGCCTATTTCCGTGTTTCGAAGAAAAGGAATATCAAACGGAGTCCAAACAGAATGAAACCTTCGGGAACGATCTTTTTGGAACAAACGTGATCCAGAGGACTTGGAGTGCAAGTCAAGAAACAATCGAGGAGGCCACGAGGGTGGAGGGCGCCCCCCCTACTGGGCGCCCCCTATCTCATGGGCCCCTCGGGCGTCCACCGACCTACTTCTTCCTCCTATATATACCCACGTACCACGAGAACATCAGAGGCGACCACGAAAAATTATTTTCCAGCACCGTAACCTTTTGTATCCGCGAGATCCCATCTTGGAGCCTTCGTCGGCGCTCCGTCGGAGGGGGAATCAGCCACAGAGGGCTTCTACATCAACACCATAGCCTCTCCGATGAGTTGTGAGTAGTTTACCACAGACCTTCGGGTCCATAGTTATTAGCTAGATGGCTTATTCTCTCTATTTGAATCTCAATACCATGTTCTCCTTGATCTTCTTGGAGATCTATTCGATGTAACTCTTTTTGTGGTGTGTTTGTCGAGATCTGATGTATTGTGGGTTTATGATCAAGTTTATCTATGAGAAATATTTGAATCTCTTCTGAATTCTTTTATGTGTGATTAAGTTATCTTTGCAAGTCGCTTTGAATTATCAGTTTGGTTTGGCCTACTAGATTGATCTTTCTTGCAATGGGAGAAGTGCTTAGCTTTGGGTTCAATCTTGCGGTGTGCTTCCCAGTGACAGCAGGGGCAGCAAGGCACGTATTGTATTGTTGCCATCGAGGATAAAAAGATGGGGTTTATATCCTATTGCATGAGTTTATTGCTCTACATCATGTCATCTTTCTTAATGTGTTACTCTGTTCTTTATGAACTTAATACTCTAGATGCATGCTGGATAGCGGTTGATGTGTGGAGTAATAGTAGTAGATGCAGGTAGGAGTCAGTCTACTTGTCACGGACGTGATGCCTATATACATGATCATGCCTAGATAATCTCATAATTATTCGCTTTTCTATCAATTGCTCGACAGTAATTTGTTCACCCACCGTAATACTTATGCTATCTTGAGAGAAGCCACTAGTGAAACCTATGGCCCCCGGGTCTATCTTTTATCATATAAGCTTTCAATCTACTTTTTTTGCGTCTTTACTTTTCCAATCTATATCATAAAATACCAAAAAATATATTTATTTATCATATTATCTCTATCAGATCTCACTTTCGCAAGTGGCCGTGAAGGGATTGACAACCCCATTATTGCGTTGGTTGCGAGTTCTTGTTTGTTTGTGTAGGTGCGTGGGACTTTTGAGGAGCCTCCTACTGGATTGATACCTTGGTCTCAAAAACTGAGGGAAATACTTACGCTACTATTGTTACATTGATAACCCGCAAGTATACGAGATAGTTGTAGCCTCTTTCGATAAGTAAGAGTGTCGAACCCAATGAGGAGCTAAAGGTAGAACAAATACTCTCTCAAGTCCTATCGGCCACTGATACGACTCTATGCATGCTTGACGTTCGCTTTACCTAGAACAAGTATGAAACTAGAGGTACTTTGTAGGTGTGATAGGATAGGTTTGCAAGATAATAAAGAACACGTAAATAAAAAGTAGGGGCTGTTTAGATAAATATGCAATAAAGTAAATATAGTGAGTGTGGAAAAGTAGTGGTAGGTGTTGTGAAATTGTCCCTAAGCAGTTGACTACGTTACTAGACCGGTAATCACTATTGCAATTCTATTTGAGGGAGAGGCATAAACTAATATACTTTCTCTACTTGGATCATATGCACTTATGATTGTAACTCTAGCAAGCATCTGCAAATACTAAAGATTCATTAAGGTAAAACCCAACCATAGCATTAAAGTATCAAGTCCCCTTTATCCCATACGCAAACAACCTACTTACTCGGGTCTATGCTTCTGTCACTCACGCCACCCACCATAAGAAAATCATAAACATATTGCAAACCCTACCGCGGGAATCCCTCACGCTTCCGCGACACGGAGGGCACAATAGGACAGCACCAATAATAAAACATGCAACTCAAACAAATCATAGCAATTCATCAATCACCGACAGGACAACGAAAATCTACTCAGACATCATAGGATGGCAACACATCATTGGAAAATAATATGAAGCATAAAGCACCATGTTCAAGTAGAGGGTACAGCGGGTTGCGGGAGAGTGGACCGATGTAGATAGAGGGGGGAAGGTGATGGAGATGTTGGTGAAGATGGCGGAGGTGTTGGTGAAGATCGCGGTGATGATGATGGCCCCCGGCAGCGCTCCGACGCCACCGGAAGCAAGGGGGAGAGAGGCCCCCTTCTTCTTCTTCTTCTTCTTCTTCTTCTTCCTTGACCTCCTCCCTAGATGGGAGAAGGGTTTCCCCTCTGGTCCTTGGCTCCCATGGCATCGGAGGGGCCCTCCGAGACTGGATCTATCTCTCTGTTTCTGCGTTCTCAGATTCTACCCCTTCAACGTTTCTTTAATATTCGAAGATCCGTAACTCCGATTGGGGTGAATCTTTCGCCTAGATCTTTCTCGTAAAATTAGCTTCCTTGCGGCAAAATAAGAGCGTCAACCGCCTTACCGGGGCCCCAGGAGAGTCCAGGGCGCGCCTGCCTCCCTGGGGTGCGCCCCCTATCTCCTGGCCCCCTCGGGCACCGTCTCGCATTGATTTTACTTCCCAAAAATCACAAATATTCCAAAATAATTCTCCGTCCGTTTTTATCCCGTTTGGACTCCGTTTGATATTGGTTTCTGCAAAACAAAAAACATGCAACACACAGGAACTAGCACTGGGCACTGGATCAATATGTTAGTCCCAAAAAATAGTATAAAAAGTTGCCAAAAGTATATAAAAGTTGAATAATATTGGCATGGAACAATAAAAATTATAGATACGATGGAGACGTATCAGCATCCCCAAGCTTAATTCCTGCTCGTCCTTGAGTAGGTAAATGATAAAAAAAGATAATTTTTGATGTGGAATGCTACCTAGCATAATCTTGATCATATGTCTAATCATGGCATGAATATTAAGACACGAGTGATTCAAAGCAATGGTCTATCACTTGACATAAAAAACGACAATACTTCGAGTGTACCAATAAAGCAATCATGTCTTTTCAAAACAACAAGGCCAAAGCAAGCTTATCCCTACAAAATCATATAGTTTGGCTATGCTTCATTTTCGTCACACAAAATGCCCCCATCATGCACAACCCCGATGACAAGCCGAGCAATTGGTTCATACTTTTTAACGCGCTTCAGCTTTTTCAACCCTCACGCAATACATGAGTGCAAGCCATGGATATAGCACTATAGGTGGAATAGAATATAATGATGGAGGTTATGTGGAGAAGACAAAAAGGGAGAAAGTCTCACATCGACGCAGCTAATCAACGGGCTATGGAGATGCCCATCAATTGATGTCAATGTGAGGAGTAGGGATTGCCATGCAATGGATGCACTAGAGCTATAAATGAATGCTCAACAAAAGAAAACTAGTGGGAGCGCATCCAACTTGCTTGCTCACGAAGACCTAGGGCATTTGAGGAAGCCCATCATAGGAATATACAAGCCAAGTTCTATAATGAAAATTTCCCACTAGTATATGAAAATGACAACCTATGAGACTCACTATATGAAAAACATGGTGCTACTTTGAAGCACAAGATATGAGACTCACTACATGAAGAACATGGTGCTACTTTGAAGCACAAGTGTGGAAAAAGAGATAGTAACATTGCCCCTTTTTATTTTTTTTATTTTTTTATTTTTTTTCTTTTTCTTTTTCTTTGCTTTGGCCTTTCTTTTTTTCTTTTTGGCCTTTCTTTTTTTTCTTTTTGGGGACAATGCTCTAATAATGATGATCATCACACTTTTATTGATTACAACATTTGAATTACAACTCGAAACTAGAACAAGATATGACTCTATATGAATGCCTCCGGTGGTGTACTGGGATGATGCAATGAATCAAGAGTGACATGTATGAAAAATTATGCATGGTGGCTTTGCCACAAATATGATGTCAACTACATGATCATGCAATGGCAGTATGACAAAAGTAATGTATGTCATGATGATGATGAACTTAATGGTGGAAAGTTTCATGGCAATATATCTCGGAATGGCTATGGAAATGCCATAATAGGTAGGTATGGTGGCTGTTTTGAGGAAGATATGAGGAGGTTTATGTGTGATAGAGCGTATCATATCATGGGGTTTGGATGCACCGGCGAAGTTTGCACCAACTCTCGAGGTGAGAAAGGGCAATGCACGGTACCGAAGAGGCTAGCAATGATGGAAAGGTAAAAGTGCGTATAATCCATGGACTCACATTAGTCATAAAGAACTCAAATACTTATTGCAAAAGTTTATTAGCCCTCGAAGCAAAGTACTACTATGCATGCCCCTAGGGGGATAGATTGGTAGGAAAAGACCATCACTCGTCCCCAACCGCCACTCATAAGGAAGACAATCAAAGAAACACCTCATGCTTCAAATTTGTCACACAACGGTTACCATACGTGCATGCTATGGGACTTGCAAACCTCAACACAAGTGTCTCTACAATCCACAACCACCCACTAGCATGACTCTAATATTACCATCTTTATATCGCAAAACTATTGCAAGGAATCAAACAGATCATATTCAGCGATCTACAAGTTTATGTAGGATTTTATGACTAACCATGTGAATGACCAATTCCTGTCATCTCTCTAAATAGATATAAGTGAAGAAAGAGAGTCTAATTCTTTCTACAAAAGATATGCCCATGCTCTAACAAATATAAATGAAGCAAAAGAGCATTCTACAAATGGCGGTTTTCTATGTAAAGAGAAACAAGCAATCCAACTTCAAATGATATAAGTGAAGCACATGAAGCATTCTATAAAGCCACACTCAAAAGATTTAAGTGAAGTGCAATGAGCATTCTATAAATCAACCAAGGACTATCTCATACCAGCATGGTGCATAAAAGAAAAGTGAAAACTAAATGCAAAAGACGCTCCAAGACTTGCACATAATGCATAAACGAAACGAATACGAAAACATACCGATACTTGTTGAAGAAAGAGGGGATGCCTTCCGGGGCATCCCCAAGCTTAGACGCTTGAGTCTCCTTGAATATTTACTTGGGGTGCCTCGAGCATCCCCAAGCTTGAGCTCTTGCCTCTCTTCCTTTTCCTCATATCGAGACCTCCTCGTTTAGACACTTCATCCACACAAAACTTCAACAGAAAACTCGGTAAGATCCGTTAGTATAATAAAGCAAATCACTACTTTAAGTACTGTTGCAAACCAATTCATATTTTGTTTTTGCATTGTGTCTACTGTAATATAGCTTTTCCATGGCTTAATCCACTAATATAAACTGATAGTTTCATCAAAACAAGCAAACTATGCATCAAAAACAGAATCTGTCAAAAACAGAACAGTCTGTAGCAATCTGAACATCCACCATACTTATGGTACCCCAAAAATTCTACCAAAATTAGGAAAAATAGACAGTGCAAAAGGAATCAGAACCAATTGACGTTCCAGTTAAAAATGTAAAATTGCGCACTACAACCAAAGTTTCTTTCCTGCACCGTACAAACCAACAAGCATCGTAAACATCCTAAAGGCAAACCTTAGCACATTATTTTTATAATACAATGGAAATATACAAGGGGATAATTATTTTTGTTGAAAAGTTTATGTAATAAAGATTCACAAAGTTTCTGTGATCATGAACAAAGTTCAAGGCTAGCTCCCACTTCAACAATGCTTGTCTTTCTCACTTTCACTTTCCTTTTTGAAAAGTTTTTAGGTTCCCCTCTTTATTTTATTTTGTTTTCAAACTATATAAAAGCACTCAACAGAAATAAATGACTCCCGAACACTTTCGGGTTGTCTCCCTGGCAGCGCTTTCTTTAAAGCCATTAAGCTAGGCATTTAGTGCTCAAGTAATGAATCCACCCGGATCCCAAGGTATATCAAAGCCAATTTTAATTAACAATGATTTGTAATTTAGTGGTGAGCACAAAGTAACATATATCAAGCAACACGAAGTCTAACTCTCTTCCTATGCATCGGCATGTCATAAAAGAACAATTCATGCACACCAAGTAAAGGCCAATGCATAGTAGAATTAGTTTCTTGCAATTCTATCGTGTTGGAAACATAGAGAGGTGGAGATAAATTTCCTCTCTCATAATAATTGCAAGTAGGAGCAGCAAGCACATTCATATCACATTCATCAAAATTATCATGTGCAACGGTGAAAGGCAACCCATCAATGTAATCCTTAATAAGCACAAACTTCTCCGATAAAGTGTGGTAGGGAGAATTCAAAAAGATAATAGGACTATCGTACGTGGGTGCAATAGCAACAATTTCATGTTTAACATAAGGAACTATAGCAAGTTCATCTCCATAAGCATAATTCATATTGACATCTTGGCCACAAGCATAGCAAGCATCATCAAAAAGGGATATTTCAAGAGAATTAATGGGATCATAACAATCATCATAGCAATCATCCTTCGGTAAGCACGAAGGGAATTAAACAATGTATGAGTTGAAGAGTTACTCTCATTAAAAGGTGGGCACGGGTAGCTAATCCGCTCTTCCTCCTTTTATTCTTCACTCTCCTCATCATCTTTTTCATCCAATGAGCTCATTGTTTCATCAATTTCTTCTTCCATAGCTTCCTGCAAAATATTAGTCTCTTCTTCGACAGCGGAGAAGTCCTCAATATATGGTTTAACATAGGCATTAGAAGCATAATTATCATAACAATATTGAAATATGGCAAAATTTTCAGATTTGTAAAGAGTAGCATCATACTTTTCAATCAAAGAGGCAATCTCATAAGCACCTTTAAAAGAAACAAATTCTTCAATTTGTTGAACATCATAGTAATTGTAAACACCCTTAACATACGAAGATACGATTCCATTATCAATAAACTCACATTGGTAGGAAAGGTGTTTCTTAGGATTTTCAGAACAACAAGTAACATCATATATTTCACATAAATTCCAAGCATAGCATTGCAAACATTGAATTTGATCCCATAATAGTTTCCCTTTTTCAGATATACGGTGTCGCACATAACAAGCATGCTCATCTAAAGATTTGCCCTCAACTAAGCTAGTTGGGGTTTAAGCACGAGCACAAAGGGATCGAAGATGATCCAAGTAAAAAGATTCAGGACTGTGATAGATTTTGAGTGGTTCTTCAACCATTGGTGTAGTAGGTACAACTAATTTTTTTGGTATTTTGCATTTCCTACCCATAACTAAAGATAGAAAACAACTAAGAACAACAAATAAAAATTACTTAGTGATAAAGCAAACAAGCACACACGAGAATATTCACCCCATGCTATGACTCGCTGGCAACGGCGCCAGAAAAAGGTCTTGATAACCCGCAAGTATACGAGATAGTTGTAGCCTCTTTCGATAAGTAAGAGTGACGAACCCAACGAGGAGCTAAAGGTAGAACAAATACTCTCTCAAGTCCTATCGGCCACTGATACAACTCTATGCACGCTTGACGTTCGCTTTACCTAGAACAAGTATGAAACTAGAGGTACTTTGTAGGTGTGATAGGATAGGTTTGCAAGATAATAAAGAACACGTAAATAAAAAGTAGGGGCTTTTTAGATAAATATGCAATAAAGTAAATATAGCGAGTGTGGAAAAGTGGTGGTAGGAGTTGTGAAATTGTCCCTAAGAAATTGACTACGTTACTAGACCGGTAATCACTATTGCAATTCTATTTGAGGGAGAGGCATAAGCTAACATACTTTCTCTACTTGGATCATATGCACTTATGATTGGAACTCTAGCAAGCATCCGCAAATACTAAAGATTCATTAAGGTAAAACCCAACCATAGCATTAAAGTATCAAGTCCCCTTTATCCCATACGCAAACAACCTACTTACTCGGGTCTGTGCTTCTGTCACTCACGCCACCGACCATAAGCAAATCATAAACATATTCCAAACCCTACAGCGGGAATCCCTCACGCTTGCGCGACACGGAGGGCACAATAGGACAGCACCAATAATAAAACATGCAACTCAAACCAATCATAGCAATTCATCAATCACCGATAGGACAACGAAAATCTACTCAGACATCATAGGATGGCAACACATCATTGGAAAATAATATGAAGCATAAAGCACCATGTTCAAGTAGAGGGTACAGCGGGTTGCGGGAGAGTGGACCGCTGTAGATAGAGGGGGGAAGGTGATGGAGATGTTGGTGAAGATGGCGGAGGTGTTGGTGAAGATCGCGGTGATGATGATGGCCCCCGGCAGCACTCGGGCGCCACCGGAAGCAAGGCGGAGAGAGGCCCCCTTCTTCTTCTTATTCCTTGACCTCCTCCCTAGATGGGAGAAGAGTCTCCCCTCTGGTCCTTGGCTCCCATGGCGTGGGAGGGGAGAGATCCCCTCCGAGATTGGATCTATCTCTCTATTTCTGCGTTCTTAGATTCTACCCCTTCACCGTTTCTTTAATATTGGGAGATCCATAACTCCGATTGGGGTGAATCTTTCGCCTAGATCTTTCTCGTAAAATTAGCTTTCTTGCGGAAAAAGAAGAGCGTCAACCACCTTACGAGGGGCCCAAGAGAGTCTAGGGCGCGCCTGCCTCCCTGGGGCACCCCCTATCTCCTGGCCCCCTCGGGCACCGTCTTGCGTTGATTTTACTTCCCAAAAATCACGAATATTCCAAAATAATTCTCCGTCCGTTTTTATCCCGTTTGGACTCGGTTTGATATTGGGTTTCTGCGAAACAAAAAACATGCAACAGACAGGAACTGGCACTGGGCACTGGATCAATATGTTAGTCCCAAAAAATAGTATAAAAATTTGCCAAAAGTATATAAAAGTTGAATAATATTGGCATGGAACAATAAAAAATTATAGATATGACGGAGACGTATCATACATCACCCTTTCCTCTTCAAGGAAAGCCAACGCAAGCTCAAGACATAGCACACAGCAATGTCGTCCTATTCATTAGCAGCCAACCGGCTAGGTCAGAACGGAGGAAACATCATCGTGTTCATCGGGAGGCAACCGAATGGGTCGGAATACGTTGTGTTCATCAGGAGTCAACCGGCTTGGTCGGAACATCCGAAATAAGGTCTGGCGTACCGCAAAACGGAGGAAACGGGCCTTTTGTTCGACCGCGTATGGTCGATACATGGTCCTGTTCATCGGGAAGGGTCTAGCATACCACAAAACAGATGAAACGGACTTCTGTTCGAGTGCCTACGGTCGAAACGGGGTCTTGTTGATCGGGAGGGGTGTGGCGTACTGCAAAACAAAGGAAATGGACTTGTGTTGGAGCACCTACGGTGAAACGGGGTCCTGTTCATCCACCGTCTACTACCTCTCTCCAGCCTCCATGGGCTACTGTTCATCCACCGTCGAGCTCCTCCAGCCTCCACGAGCTACTGTTCATCCACGGGCTACTGTTCATCCAGCCTCCACCGGCTACTGTTCATAGAGCCTCCACGGGGTCATGTTCATCCACCCCCATCCGGCTGGGGTGCGGCTTCCTCCTCAGGGTCCTGTTCATCCACCCCCACCGGGAACTGTTCATCCACAGCCAACCAACCGGCTCGACTCACCATGTCTCGACTCGTCTACGTACCGCGTGCACGGTAGCAACGGTCATCGCTCATCGAGAGGCAACCCGACACCGGCTGGCTTCGTCTCGCACGGGGGCTCAATCGGCTTCAGTAAGTAGCAATAGTGATCGATCGCTCGATTCAGTTAGCGGCATCAGCGAAGGAATCGCTCCGGTTCAGTCAGCAGCGAATGAATCGCTCGGGTTTAGTTAACAGCCAAGGGATTGATCGCTCGGGTTTAGTTAACAGCCAAGGGATTGATCGCTCGGGTTTAGTTAGCCAACGCCTCGCACATACGCGCGTACACGAGATAAACACGGAAACCTCCATCCACTACAAGAAATATGTCAACTATTGACCTTCTTTCAGTGACCCTGAAAGAATTGGTCATATATCTATGACCATTTGAGACCAATTGGTCAAAAGCTGTTCGGAGGGCTACAAACCCTAAACCATTGCGAAGAAAGGTCGTAATTTCCATACACGAAATGCTCATAAAGTAAACAGTGCTGGTCCGCTGCCTTATTTCTAGTTGTTAACGACCAATAGATGGTCATAGCCTTGTAAATTGTGGTGGGTTGTGATGACTAGGCGCCATCTCATCAGTTTTGCCTATGTGTCATGTCCATGTGTCAATTTTTGCCCTAGGTTGTGAAGCAACCTATATTTCTGTTATGCCAAAAATTCTCATAAATTGTTTGGATCATATCTTCATCAAATATGTCAAAAACCTTCCTTGCCTAGTTCAAAAATAATTCAACAATATTCATTTTCCTATTCTGTTCAGAGCAACACTTTGTGAAGGAAGTGTTATTTATATATTCTTGAGTTCCCTAAATTTTTTTGAAGACATTCTTCTTAGTATATGATCATCCTCAGCCAAAACTCACGCCCATTGGCCATGTGCATTTCCGGTACCGCTAATCAAACACTTGGCTGCTAATTCATGTTTGAGTATAGTTCGGTCTCCTCATGAGAATCTTATGTTATAATTTTCTTCCTAGCACCTACCTGGGGAGTGCCCAACCCACTTGACATGCCTAGTCCGCCCAGAACGCATGGCAACACCACGGTCACATGGTGACTGATATCTACTACACAACCTTCTTCTTGTAGACGTTGTTGGGCCTGCAAGTGCACATGTTTGTAGGACAGTAGCAAATTTCCCTCAAGTGGATGACCTAAGGTTTATCAATCCGTGGGAGGCGTAGGATGAAGATGGTCTCTCTCAAGCAACCCTGCAACCAAATAACAAAGAGTCTCTTGTGTCCCCAACACACCCAATACAATGGTAAATTGTATAGGTGCACTAGTTCGGCGAAGAGATGGTGATACAAGTGCAATATGGATAGTAGATAAAGGTTTTTGTAATCTAAAATAATAAAAAACAGCAAGGTAACTAATGATAAAAGTGAGCGTAAACGGTATTGCAATGATAGGAAACAAGGCCTAGGGTTCATACTTTCACTAGTGCAAGTTCTCTCAACAATAATAACATAGATAGATCATATAACAATCCCTCAACATGCAACAAAGAGTCACTCCAAAGCCACTAATAGCGGAGAACAAACATAGAGATTATGGTAGGGTACGAAACCACCTCAAAGTTATTCTTTCGGATCAATCTATTCAAGAGTTCATACTAGAATAACACCTTAAGACACAAATCAACCAAAACCCTAATGTCACCTAGATACTCCATTGTCACCTCAAGTATCTGTGGGCAGGATTATACGATATGCATCACACAATCTCAGATTCATCCAACCAACATAAAAGTACTTCAAAGAGTGCCCCAAAGTTTCTACCGGAGAGTCAAGAAAACGTGTGCCAACCCCTATGCATAGGTTCATGGGCGGAACCCGCAAGTTGGTCACCAAAACATACATCAAGAGGCACGTGATATCCCATTGTCACCAAAGATAAACAAGGCAAGACATACATCAAGTGTTATCAAAGTAAAGACTCAATCCGATAAGATAACTTCAAGAGTGAAACTCAATTCATCACAAGAGAGTAGAGGGGGAGAAACACCATAAGATCCAACTATAATAGCAAAGCTCGCGATGGATCAAGATCGTGCCATAAAGAGAACACAAGAGAGAGAGAGATCAAACACATATCTACTGGTACATACCCTTAGCCCCGAGGGTGAACTACTCCCTCCTTGTCATGGAGAGCGCCGGGATGATGAAGATGGCCACCAGTGATGAATTCCCCCTCCGGCAGGGTGCCGGAACGGGCTCCCGAGAGGTTTTTGGTGTCTACAGAGGCTTGTGGCGGCGGAACTATCGATCTATCTTGATATTCGATGGTTTTAGGGTACGTAGGGTTATATAGGCGAAAGAAGTCGGTCGGGAGGGTGGGTGCTCGAGGGGTCCACAAGACAAGGGGCCGCGCCCTGTGGGGGGGGTGCCCCCCTATCTCCTGGGCTCCTCGAGTATCTTCTGACTTGATCTCGAAGCCTCCAGGATGGTATTCTTCCAAAAAAATCACGATGCCGAAGGTTTCATTCCGTTTGGACTCCGTTTGATATTCCTTTTCCTCGAAATACTGAAACAGGCAATAAAACAGCAATATAGGCTGGGCCTCCGGTTAGTAGGATAGTCCCAAAAATGATATAAATATGTAAAATAAAGCCCATAAACATCCAAAAGGGGCAATATAATATCATGGAACAATTAAAAATTATAGATACGTTGGAGACGTATCAAGCATCCCCAAGCTTAATTCCTGCTCGTCCTCGAGTAGGTAAATGATAAAAAGAGAATTTCTTATGTGGAATGCTACCTAGCATAATTCATAATGTAATTTTCTTCATTGTGGCATGAATGTTCAGATCCAAATGATTCAAAATAAAAGTTCATATTGATAAAAGAAATAGTAACACTTCAAGCATACTAATCAAAGTAATAATGTGTTCTCAAAATAACATGGCAAAAGAAAGTTCATCCCTACAAAATCATATAGTTAGGCTATGCTTCATTTTCGTCACACAAAGATGTTCCCAACTTCTATACCCCCGATGACAAGCCCAGCAATTGTTTCATACTTAAATAATCTCAAACTTTTTCAACCTTCACACAATACATGAGCGTGAGCCATGGATATAGCACTATGGGTGGAATAGAATATGATGACGGGGATTGTGTGGAGAAGACAAAAAAGGAGAAAGTCTCACATTGACGAGGATAATCAACGGGCTATGGAGATGCCCATCAATTGATGTCAACATGAGGAGTAGGGATTGCCATGCAACGGATGCACTGGAGCTATAAATGAATGCTCAACAAAAGAAAACTAGTGAGTGTGCATCCAACTTGCTTGCTCATGAAGACCTAGGGCATTTGAGGAAGCCCATCGTAGGAATATACATGCCAAGTTCCGTAATGAAAAATTCCCACTAGTATGAAAAAGACAACTGATGAAGATGGTGGCTGTTTTGAGGAAGATATAGGGAGGTTTATGTGTGATAGAGCGTATCGTATCACGGGGTTTGGATGCACCGGCGAAGTTTGCACCAACTCTCAAGGTGAGAAAGGCAATGCACGATACCGAAGAGGCTAGCAAAGGCGAAAAGGTAAAAGTGTGTATAATCCATGGACTCAACATTAGTCAAAAGAAGTCATATACTTATTGCAAAAATTTAGAAGTCATCGAAAACCAAGTACTACGCGCATGCTCCTAGGGGGATAGATTGGTAGGAAAAGACCATCACTCGTCCCCGACCACCATTCATAAGGATGCACAAGCCAGGTACACTTCATGTTTCAAATTTGTTACACAACTTTAACCATACGTGCATGCTACGTGACTTGCTAACTTCAACACACGCATTCTTTATATTCATAATCACCCAACTAGCATGACTTTAATATCACTACCTCCATATCTCAAAACAATTATCAAGTATCAAATTGATCATAGCATCCAATTCACTTCCTATGATAATTTTTATTATATCCAACTTGGATGCCTACCATTCTAGGACCAATTTTGAACCATAACAAATACCATGCTGTTCTAAAAGACTCTCAAAAAGATATAAGTGAAGCATGAGATACTAGCAATTTCTACAAAATATAACCACCGCCGTGCTCTAAAGGATATAAGTGATGCACTAGAGCAAATGACAAACTACTCCGAAAGATATAAGTGAAGATCAATGAGTAGTCGAATAGTTGTGCAACTACGTGAGGACTCTCTAACATTAAAGAATTTCAGATCTTGGTATTGTATTCAAACAGCAAGCAAAGCAAAATAAAATGACATTGCAAGGATAGCACAACTCATGTGAAGAAGCAAAAACTTAGGCTCAACCGATACTAACCGATAGTTGTTGAAGAAAAAGGTGGGATGCCTAACGGGGCATCCCCAAGCTTAGATGCTTGAGACTTATTCAAATATTATCTTGGGGTGCCTTGGGCATCCCCAATCTTGAACTTTTTTGTCTCCTTAGTTCCTCTCATATCATGGTTTCTCTTTTTCTTAAAGGCTTCATCCACAACAAACTCAACAAGAACTCATGAGATAGGTTAGTATAAACCAATGCAAAACCTTATCATTATCTACTGCAACAAATCACTAAAATTATTATTCAACATTTAATACTAAATGCCTCTGCATATTTAATACTCCTATCTTCAAATAGAATCATTAAACAAGCAAACATATGCAAACAATGCAAACATAACAGCAATCTGCCAAAACAGTACAGTCTGTAAAGAATGCAAGATTCATCATACTTACCTAACTCCAAAAATTATGAAATAAAATTCCCACTGTAGTAAATTTATCAGAGCTCATTATGCAAAAGGTTTCAACACTATACCATTCTCTGGAATTTCTAGGGAATTTTTGCAACAGCGGTAAACTTTCTGTTTTCAAACAGCAGTATGTATACTAGCAAAATAAGCATGGAAAAGGCTATCCTTGACATTTTTATTGAACATAAAGATGCAAAACATTAATATAAACAACATCAAGCAAATACTAACAAAATAAAATGACGCTCCAAGCAAAACACATATCATGTGGTGAATAAAAATATAGCTCCAAGTAAAGTTACCGATGAACGAAGACGAAAGAGGGGATGCCATCCGGGGCATCCCCAAGCTTAGGCACTTGGTTGTCCTTTAATATTACCTTGGGGTGCCTTGGTAATCCCCAAGCTTAGGCTCTTGCCACTCCTTATTCCATAGTCCATCGAATCTTTACCCAAAACATGAAAACTCCACAACACAAAACTCAACAGAAAACTCGTAAGCTCCATTAGTATAAGAAATAAAACCCCCACTTAGGTACTGTAATTAACTCATTCTAAATTCATATGGGTGTAATATCTACTGTAATTCAACTTATCTATGGTTCATACACTCCGATTCTACTCATAGATTCATCAAAATAAGCAAACAGCACATAGAAAACAGAATCTGTCAAAAACAGAACAGTCTGTAGTAATCTGCATCAAAAGTATACTTCTGGAACTCAAACAATCCTACCAAATTAGGAATTCCTAAGCAATTCGTGTAACAATCCATAGGCAAAAGAATCAAATCAGAAGCACGTTTATGTTAATTAACAAAACTAATTTACTGGGTGCAAAAGTTTCTGATTTTCATTAGGATCAACACAACTATCACCGTAAGCTATCCTAAAGGTCTTACTTGGCACTTTATTGAAACAAAAGATATAAAACATGATTGATACAGTAGCATAATCATGTGAACACACAAAAACAGTAAGGATAAATATTGGGTTGTCTCCCAACAAGTGTTTTTCTTTAATGCCTTTTTAGCTAGGCATGATGATGACAATGATGCTCACATAAAAGATAAGAATTGAAACATAACGGGAGCATCATGAAGCATATGACTAGCACATTTAAGTATAACCCACTTCCTATGCATAGGGATTTTGTGAGCAAACAACTTATGGGAACAATAATCAACAAGCATAGGAAGGTAAAACAAGCATAGCTTCAAGATTTTCAACACATAGAGAGGAAACTTGACATTATTGCAATTCCTACAAGCATATATTCCTTCCTCATAATAATTTTAAGTAGCATCATGAATGAATTCAACAATATAACCAGCACCTAAAGCATTCTTTTCATGATCTACAAGCATAGAATTTTTACTACTCTCCACATAAGAAAAATTCTTCTCATTCGGAATAGTGGGAGTATCATAAGAGACTTGAACACTAAAAATTGTTTCCACATTAAAAGAGTAATGTTCAGAAAAGGGGTAATCGTAATCATGACAAGATTTATAAATATAATCATGACTACTTTTTATAGCATAAGTTTCATCACAATAATCATCATAAGTAGCAACTTCGTTCTCATCATAATCGATTGAAACCTCTCCCAAGATAGTGGAATCACTAAATAAAGTTGACACTCTTCCAAATCCACTTCCGTATTCATCACAATAAAATTCAACATCCTCAAATATAGTGGGATCACTGCTTCCTAAAGTTGACACTCTTCCAAACCCACTTTCATCAATATAATCATCATACGTAGGAGGCATGCTATCATCATAACAACTTTGCATATCAAAACTTGGGATGCTAAAAATATCATCTTCATTAAACATAGCATCCCCAAGCTTGGGACAAACATTAATTCCAGCAAATATATTCTCAAATAATTCATCCCCATCAAACATAGCTTCCCCAAGCTTGGGCCCTTTCATATCATAAGCATAATTACTCTTATCATTAAAAATATGGATAGCACCAATAGTAAAGCAATTATCATCATCACAATGAGTATTAGGAGCAACATCATTTGGGAGGGATACCTTTCTACCTTTGTTGCTCCTTCTTTTCTTTTTCTTCTTCATATTATGTGTGGGTTCAACCTTCCTCTTTGAGCTCCTTATTGACGAGATTGGTTGAATAGAAAGCTCCTCCTTGTTACCTGATTCATCATGAGAAATAATAGGAGGATATTGGCAAGTCTCTTCCCTTTCATTAGTATTCTCATCATCTTCTATTTGCTTTCTTTTCTTTATGTAATTGGCAATATAAGGATTTTCAATGCAATCCTCCACACAAAACATATAAATATGCTCTAGATCAAAATCAAGAAATCTATCAAGATTAAATTTTGGAATACCCGCGGTTATACGTTTCATTTCTTCATACCCCAAAAGAAGACTAAGCTCTTTATGATGCCCAAGGGTAATCAAGCTATCACAATTTTTGGACACGATTCGATCATAAAAGAATTTGCATTGGAGATTTAAATGACCACGTTCATTGCAAAGTTCACAAGGAGCGCGAAAAATATTGAATCTTTTAGCACACTCATCAAGACTTTCTTGCAAACCTTTAGTTTTTAAATACTTATGGCTCTTGCAATATCTATTTTCTCTATTTGGTGTGTCCATGCAAATCCAATCTACTCCACAAAAATCAACATGCTTATAGGAGACATTTTCCTCATAACTAGTGCAATCATCATTAGTACTATGGATATTCAAAGAGTTCATACTAACAACATTGCAATCATGCTCATCATTCAAAGATTTAGTACCAAGAATTTTAATGCATTCTTCTTCTAGCACTTGAGCACAATTGTCCTTCCCATCATACTCACGAAAGATATTAAAAAGACGAAGTGTATGAGACAAACTTAACTCCATTTTTTTTATTTTCTTTTATAAACTAAACTAGTGATAAAACAAGAAACAAAAAGATTCGATTTCAAGATCTAAAGATATATCTTCAAGCACTCACCTCCCCGGCAACGGCGCCAGAAAAGAACTTCATGTCTACTACACAACCTTCTTCTTGTAGACGTTGTTGGGCCTGCAAGTGCACAAGTTTGTAGGACAGTAGTAAATTTCCCTCAAGTGGATGACCTAAGGTTTATCAATCCGTGGGAGGCATCGGATGAAGATGGTCTCTGTCGGTGTCAAAACGGGCGGATCTTGGGTAGGGGATCCCGAATTGTGCGTCTAGGCGGATGGTAACAGGAGACAAGGGACACGATGTTTTACCCAGGTTCGGGCCCTCTTGATGGAGGTAAAACCCTACGTCCTGCTTGATTAATATTGATGATATGTGTTACAAGAGTGGATCTACCACGAGATCAAGGAGGCTAAACCCTAGAAGCTAGCCTATGGTATGATTGTTGTTCGTCCTATGGACTAAAGCCATCCGGTTTATATAGACACCGGAGAGGGCTAGGGTTACACAGAGTCGGTTACAATGGTAGGAGATCTACATATCCATATCGCCAAGCTTGCCTTCCACGCCAAGGAAAGTCCCATCCAGACACGGGACAAAGTCTTCAATCTTGTATCTTCATAGTCTTGGAGTCCGGCCGATCATGATAGTTCAGCTATCCGGACACCCCCTAGTCTGGAACTCCCTCTGTAGCCCCTGAACCAGGCTTCAATGACGACGAGTCCGGCGCGCATGTTGTCTTCGGCATTGCAAGGCGGGTTCTTCCTCCGAATAATTTATAGAAGATTGTGAACATCAGGATAGTGTCCGGCTCTGCAAAGATAAATTCCACGTACCACCGTAGAGAGAATAATATGACACAAGTTCAAGCGGCTGACGTAGTTTGTGGCGTGACGTCACACCACTACCAAGCCTTTACTAGAATTGTTTTTATTGTACCACCTCAGCGCGTTTAGCGAAGCGGTTTTCTTGGCACGTCCCGTCGAAGCAGAGCTCGTGTTCCCCTTATTCCGGGATTCCCATCAATACGAACGTGGGTAACCCAACCGCGCCATTGATTGCGGCGCTTGGGGGATAAGCGAGTTTTATCAGGCTGGTGGGGATGCACGTTTGTGTCCGCCCATATAAGAGGATAAAGATCCAACCCTTTTACATGCGCCTTCTTCCTCCTTGGCTTATCCAACTCCGCGAACTCAAGCTCCAGCGCCCAAGTCCGCACTTCTCACCTCAACCTTCTCCAACTATGTCTGGAGCGGGAGGCAAGTGGATGGCCTCCTCCGTCACGGAGGGGCAGATCCAGAAGCTGCGCAACACCGGATATTTGTCCAGCAACATCGCGCACCGGCTCCCCGACGAGGGAGAGCTCATCCCCACCCCCAGGCCCCATGAGAGGGTAGTATTTCTTCCCCATTTCCTCCGCGGACTGGGCTTCCCACTTCATCCCTTTGTCCGGGGGCTCATGTTCTACTACGGCCTGGATTTCCATGATCTGGCCCCGAATTTCATCCTCAACATCTCGGTGTTTATCGTCGTGTGCGAGGCCTTCCTCTGCATCCAGCCCCACTTCGGCTTGTGGCTCAAGACCTTCAGTGTCAAGCCGAAGGTTGTGAAGGGCAGCCAAGCGGAGTGCGGAGGCGCCATGGTGGGCAGGATGTCCCACGTTACTTGGCTGGAGGGCACTTTCGTGGAAACCATTAAGGGGTGGCAATCGGGGTGGTTCTACATCACCGAGCCACGTGACCCTGATTGGGCAGTGGCCCCCGAATTCAGATCTGGCATCCCTACACGGCTCAACTCCTGGAAAGAGAGTGGCCGGATCTGGGGTGATTCGGAGGAGCTGACCGGACTCCAAGCCTGTATCCAAAAGCTGGTGGACAAGAAGCTCAAGCTTGTCAACATAGTCCAGGTCATGCTCATCTGCCGGATTCTCCCGTGCCAACGACGGGGTTTCAACATGTGGGAGTTCGATCCGGCGCAGCACCAGACTCTGAGCGGGCTCTTCGACACTACGTACGAAGATGTCTAGAAGGTGCTGTTCAAGGGCGCCGAGGCTCCCGCATCCGCTACCGAAGATCGCGGATTCAGCTTGCAGCATCCGGCTGACGAGGTAAGTGATTTTGTCCTTTACAGAACGCTCGTTTTCCATAGTTTGATTCTATGCGGGATCTAAACTCCCTTTTCCTTTGATAGGACTGGCTGGCAAAGGCCGAACAGACTATCTGTCCGGCCCCATTGCCAGAGGACCCAGCGGACGCCCGCCTAACGGGGCTGCTGGCTCCGGCACCCCACGTGGTGCCGGAGAAGAAGGCCAAGAAGAAGGCCACGGGTACCCGAAAGAGTTCCCGTTTTCAGGTGTTATCGGATGATGACTCCGAGGCCGACTCCTCCCACAAACGCGAGGAGGAGAAGAAGAAAGCCTCTCCCCCAGCGGGGGGAGGGAAGAAACGGAAGGCTTCCCCTACGGGGGAGGCCGAAGGGTCCAAGAAGGGAAAAACTCTTTCCCCGGACTGCTCTGCCAACGCCAGTGACGACGACGAGGACTGGCCTCCAAGGGCCAAGTGCCTGGTGAGATCGTAAGTATCCGGACTCCCGAATAACTTCATGGTTTTTTCTTTTCGCCACATAATGTCTTTCTAATGCCGCATTCAACCCTGCAGTCCGCCCAAGGATGATCTTCCCGCTTCGTCGAGCGGGTCCTTAGGTGCGTCGGATATGGAGTCTCTTCCGTCTGCCTCCACCCCCCGTGATGCGGACGATGCCGAGGTGGGATCCCGGGAAGGGACCCACTAGGAGGAGGAGGCTCCGGAGGTGTCGCAGGACAACCTCCTGGACTTTGCACCGGACTCGGCCCCGGAACCCATAGTGGCTCCGGAGTCCGGCGGGCGACCCCTTCGTAAGAAGGGCAAGACCGTGACGCCGGCAGCCTCTGTCCAACCGGAGGAGCCGGATAACTTGCTGGAGGCGCTCAATGGCGCCTCCATTGAAGAGGAACACCGCACTGTTATGAGTGCGGTGATTCAGAAGGTTCAGCTCGCCAAGAGCGGGCTGACCGAAGCCTGCAGCAGCCTTCTAACAGGATTTGAGGTAAGAATTTCGATATATATAAAATGGTACCGCATAGACAGTAGCCCCTGATGCTCGGTTCGGTGTTCGGAAAGAAAAGCCGGACTGAGGATCTAAAAAGATATACGCAGGAGTCATAAAAAATATCTCAATATGGGATTGCAGGCTGTGCTGCTGACCTCCGCTGCACTGACTGCGGAGGTCAATACTTTGAAGGAAAGCCTCGAGCGGTCCGAGAATGAGCTCGGCCATGCCAAAAAGCAGCGCGAGGACAAGGAAGGTGAGTAACACCTTATTAAAATTGTACCTTATAGAAAAGGATTTTGGTTGCAAGAAAAATGACAAGGATAACGTGGATGTAACAGGGGCCACGAACGAGGTGGCGACCCTGAAGGAGGCGGTGTCCGCGGCCGAACATAATGCGGCCGCGGAACGCACCGAGCGAGAGAAGCATGAGGCGCGGGTGGCGGAGGTACAACAAAAGCTCCGGGCTCTCATGGAAAAACATGAGAGTTTGGAGCGTGACTCGAAGACTCGAGAGTCCGAGCTTGCGACGGCTCTTGAGAGTGCCAAAGTCGCTAAGGCAGAAGCCTATAAGGCCCTCCAGCAAATCGAGGCGTTGAAGAAAATAGCGGCGGGTAAGGCATTTTTCATGCAAAGTTAGCATGTGAGTGTGAATTACCTATCACTTACCCGAATTCGGAGCTCTCCAGGAGCATTCACAGATCTTCCTCGCAGCGTATCTGATGCTGCCACATTCTACCGGGCCGAGGAGGGGAGCTCGACGGAGAAGGTCTTCTAGTCTCAGTATGCTGAGGCCGGACATCCGGTGCCCCTTAGCGACCAGCTGAAGCAGCTGGTCGAGCTCCATAAGGTGGCCGAACAGGCCATGAAGGGCCTCATAGTTCGGCTGTGGCCTAAAGAGGCCATGCTTGGGAGCTACTTCGACCTGGTGCGGAGGTTGGTGGATGCGTGCCCGTGGGTTGAAGTCATCAAGCACTCCGCTTGTATTGAGGGTGCCCGTCGGGCCCTTGCCCGCGCAAAAGTGCATTGGGGCAAGATGGATGCCCAGAAGCTTGTCACGGACCCGCCACTGCAGGGCAAGGAGCACCGCACGCCCGAGATGTATTATAAGAGTGTCCTGAAGGGTGCCCGCACTATTGCGGGTGAGTGCTCCAAAGATGTAATATTTGAGTAGACTCGCATTTTGTTATCCTGTGTGATGAAAACTTAGTTCATATGCGCTAAGCAATGCTTGTTAATTTAAAATATTACCTTCTATGTGGCTGTTTATCAAATTTGAGAGATGGCAAGTCGCCGACTTCAGTCCCCATGCCACGAGTGCTGGGGTGTTCGGGATAAACTTGAGCAGTCTTGTTCCCATTTTTGGGTCCATCTAGGGAGGCGCTCAACACAGCGAACAAGGCAACCGGACTTATAATGCTTGAACACTCTCACTTAGCCATAGAATTCTATAATTTTAAATTTCGGTGAAGCCCCTAGTCTTCGGAAGACCGAATTCGGGGCGCTATCCATGCCTGGGCCGGACAGAGCCGGTTGCTCGCTCTAAGCGGCATAAGTCTTTAGGGACTCGAAAAAAACCTCTCGAACAGCGACCAGCTCTCGCCTCATCATGACGGTCAGTTTTAGCTTTCTCCACTGAGGCGTTAACCCAGCTCAACTGGGGCGCAATCGCAGTGGTTCTCCCAGTGCTACCTTAGCCGATACAACGGAACGTAAGGTACCAAAACATGGGAGCCGGGCAAACCCAACTATTGACCCAAGACATGATTCAGAGCTGATGCATATAATGCTATAAGTTCGGAGTGCCGCACTTGTGAAAGTGTTCGGACTTGTCACACCATGATGCGGGAAACATAAGCCCCTGGTGTATTTAGCCGTACCAAAATGTACGGATACAACATGTCATAAATGAACATATGTATAAGAAAGAAATGCAATTGGAAGCAAAAAGGTGCTGCATTACTTTATTCAAGAGAAACTGCTGTGAGTGCAGAACGATACAAATGGTGCGATAAGCAAGGGATGGGACTATTAAACATGTCCCCCTCTAGGGGTAGGCTGCATAATGGTGTATAAAACAGATTTAATGCTCGTAATGGAGACCACCTGGATATTCGTTGTAGCCTTTCTCCTTCCCTGGCTATTGCATCGTGAATTCGGCATGTCTGCTGCCGGACAGGGCCTCTGACGAACGGAGTCCTGTGTGTAAAAAAAGGAAAAAAAGAAAAAAAAGAACGACACACTTGAGAGCCCCTGGTGTGGTTGAGCCACAGTCTGGGCCTATCGTGGTCGTGCCCCTCTCCCCATGCCCATGGTATCTTCAGAGCGTAATGGTGTAAGCGAAGGACCTGTCTTGACGTTTTACAGGGGCTGGGGTTGGGGCCGCACTGCTACGCATGCTCGGAACGTGCCAGGTGGTCTTGTTGTAGGTTACTCCGGGCGCGCTTAGCTGTGTCCGGCCGCTTAACGGCTGGACTCGAGAATTGCCGTAAGAGGCTGCATTGTACTTCTGCCGCGAGAGATGTTGTATGTTCCTCCGTTCAGAGAGAATGTTCAGTGTTTCCGTTGACCGTGATGACTCCTCGAGGGCCTGGCATCTTGAGCTTGAGGTATGCGTAGTGCGGCACCGCGTTAAACTTTGCAAACACGGTACGTCCGAGCAGGGCATGATAGCCGCTGCGGAACAGAACTATGTCGAAGATTAACTCCTCGCTTCAGAAGTTATCCGGGGATCCGAAGACCACTTCTAGTGTAACTGAGCCTGTACAATTGGCTTCTACACCTGGTATGACGCCTTTAAAGGTCGTCTTGGTAGGTTTAATCCTTGAGGGATCTATGCCCATTTTGCGCACTGTATCCTGATAATGCAGGTTCAGGCTGCTGCCGCCCTCCATCAGGACTCTGGTGAGGTGAAATCGATCGACGATTGGGTCTAAGACCAATGCGGCGAATCCGCCGTGGCGGGTGCTGGTGGGGTGGTCCCTTCGGTCAAAAGTGATCGGGCAGGAGGACCATGGATTGAACTTCGGGGCAACTGGCTCCATCGCGTATACATCCCTGAGTGCACGGTTCCGCTCCATTTTGGGTATGTGTGTTGCGTATATCATGTTCACCGTCCGCACCTGTGGGGGGAAACCCTTTTGTCCTGTATTGTTCGGCGGTCGGGTCTCTTCCTCGTCATCGCTATGCAGCCCCTTGTCATTGTTTTCGGCAATTAACTTGCCTGCCTGCTTGAATACCCAACAGTCCCTGTTGGTGTGGTTGGCTGGTTTTTCGGGGGTGCCGTGTATCTGGCACGAGCGGTTGAGTATTCGGTCCAAAATTGACGGACCTGGAGGAGTTCTTTTGAATGGATTTTTTCGCTGACCGGGTTTAGAGCCTCTAAATCCGGCATTGACTGCTGTATCCTCACTATTGTCGCCGTTAATGCGGCGTTTGTTTTTGTTACGACGCGACCTGCCGCTACGGTCCTTGATATCCGGACTGCCAGAATTTTTGCTAAGGTTGTTGTTGCGTGCTAGCCAGCTGTCCTCACCCGCGCAGAAGCGGGTCATGAGTGATGTGAGGGCTGCCATGGATTTCGGCTTTTCCTGTCCCAGGTGCCGGGCAAGCCACTCGTCGCGGATATTATGTTTGAAGGCCGCGAGGGCCTCCGCATCCGGACAGTCGACGATTTGGTTTTTCTTGGTTAAGAACCATGTCCAGAATTGTCTGGCCGATTCGTCTGGCTGCTGAATTATGTGTCTTAGGTCATCAGCGTCTGGTGGTGGCACATACGTGCCTTGGAAGTTATCGAGGAATGCGGCTTCCAGATCTTCCCAACTCCCAATTGACACTGCTGGCAAGCTGTTAAGCCAATGCCGGGCTGGTCCTTTAAGCTTGAGTGGGAGATATTTGATGGCGTGAAGATCATCACCGCGGGCCATGTGGATGTGAAGGAGATAGTCTGATCCAAACCGCGGGGTCTGTTGTGCCATCATAAGATTCAATACTGACGGGTTTTAATTACTTCATCTGTGAAGCATAGTGGGTGTGCGGCGCCTCTGTACTGGGCGATATCACAACGGAGCTCAAAAGTGCTTTGTCTATTTTGTTCGTCCCGGCCGGACTTACTGTGTCCGGCGCGACAGTTGTCGTCATGTACCGTGGGGCGCCCACGCGATCCATAGATCGATCTTGATTGTCTTCCCTTATCCTCCAATATATCTCACAAGTCCGGAGCGTTCCCCTGTGGCCTTGTGCTTTTCGAGCGATGCCGGGGTACGGGTCTAGTGAAGGGCCTAGAGGCCTCTCTGTCGCGACCACGGGGTGGTCGGTCAGCCGTATTGTCTCCTGGTGATGCGGGTTCATACGCTTCCTCCTCTAATCGGGGGAGCAGCTTGCGTTTAGGGTAGCTTTTGGAGGGGCGTTCGAGCTCATGCTCTTCGGCCGCGAGGACTTCAGTCCATCTGTCGGCTAGCATATCTTGATTAGCTCTAAGCTGTTGCTGCTTTTTCTTGAGGGTGTTCTCCGTGGCCATAAGCCTACGTTTAAAACGCTCTTGTTCGACGGGATCCTCAGGCACGACGAATTCATCATCGTCGAGGCTTGCCTCGTCTCCGGAGGGAGGCATATAATCCTCTACCTCTTCTTCTGCCGCTCTCTCATGAGGGCTGGCGTCTCCGTCCTCCTGCGCTGGATCTTGCTGGAGTGGGTTGTCTTCGGCACTGTCCGGTGTATTATTATCTCCGGTGCCGGAATCTTCATTCTTGCTGTGGCGGGATTTAGAGCGGCGCCGCTGACGCCGGCGCTTGGGCTGTTTCTTGGAGGGGTCATCCTCCTCTGTTCCTTCGCCATTCCCATCCTTTGGGATGTCCACCATGTATATGTCATATGATGAGGTGGCTTTCCAGTGCCCGGTAGGCGCTGGTTCTTGGTCGTCTCCGGCGTCGTCGTCCATACCGTCGATGTCTTCGGAGTCGTAATCTAGCATGTCGGTTAGATCGTCGACAGTGGCTACCAAGTGGGTGGTGGGTGGGCTTTGAATTTCTTCGTCGTCCGCATCCCAACCGTCCTGGCCGCAGTCCGGCCAGGGCTCTCCTGATAACGAGAGATACTTTAGCGAACTCAAGATGTCGCCAAAAGGTGAGTGTTGAAAGATGTCCGCTGCGGTGAACTCCATGATCGGCGCCCAATCGGATTCGATCGGAGGGGGCGCGGGAGGTTCGGAGTCCGGCAAGGAGTCCGGCACCTCGGAGTCACGAGCTTCATGAGGGACAAGGTCAGTGTTCGGCTCTATCGCCGTAGAGGTTGCAGCCCCCGAGGCGGTGTCTAGCCATCCGTCCTCGATCTGCGCAGCCGGCTCCGAATTGAAGATCGGAGCGGGTTCGAGTGCGGCCTCCAGGGTACTGTCCGGCTGCAGAGCTAAATCATGCTCGCCGTGACAGTGCGGCACGCTCGGCTGTGGCTCGAATCCATCGAGGATCAAGTCCCCGCGGATGTCAGCCGTGAAGTTCAAACTTCCAAATCTGACCTGACGGCCAGGGGCGTAGCTTTCGATCTGCTCCAGTTGGCCAAGCGAATTGGCCCGCAGTGCGAAGCCGCCGAATACGAAGATCTGTCCGGGGAGGAAGGTCTCACCCTGGACTGCGTCGTTGATGATGATCGAAGAAGCCATCGAGCCTATCGGTGACGGCACAGAGGAACTCTCAATGAAAGCACCAATGTCGGTGTCAAAACCGGCGGATCTCAGGTAGGGGGTCCCGAACTGTGCGTCTAGGCGGATGGTAACATGACACAAGGGACACGATGTTTTACCCAGGTTCGGGCCCTCTTGATGGAGGTAAAACCCTACGTCCTGCTTGATTAATATTGATGATATGTGTTACAAGAGTGGATCTACCACGAGATCAAGGAGGCTAAACCCTAGAAGCTAGCCTATGGTATGATTGTTGTTCGTCCTATGGACTAAAGCCATCCGGTTTATATAGACACCGGAGAGGGCTAGGGTTACACAGAGTCGGTTACAATGGTAGGAGATCTACATATCCGTATCGCCAAGCTTGCTTTCCATGCCAAGGAAAGTCCCATCCGGACACGGGATGAAGTCTTCAATCTTGTATCTTATAGTCTTGGAGTCCGGCCGATCATGATAGTTCGGCTATCCGGACACCCCCTAGTCCGGAACTCCCTCAGTCTCTCTCAAGCAACCCTGCAACCAAATAACAAAGAGTCTCTTGTGTCCCCAACACACCCAATACAATGGTAAATTGTATAGGTGCACTAGTTCGGCGAAGAGATGGTGATACAAGTGCAATATAGATAGTAGATAAAGGTTTTTGTAATCTGAAATAATAAAAACAGCAAGGTAACTAATGATAAAAGTGAGCATAAACGGTATTGCAATGATAGGAAACAAGGCCTAGGGTTCATACTTTCACTAGTGCAAGTTCTCTCAACAATAATAACATAGATAGATCATATAACAATACCTCAACATGCAACAAAGAGTCACTCCAAAGCCACTAATATCGGAGAACAAGTATATAGATTATGGTAGGGTACGAAACCACCTCAAAGTTATTCTTTCGGATCAATCTATTCAAGAGTTCGTACTAGAATAACACCTTAAGACACAAATCAAACAAAACCCTAATGTCACCTAGATACTCCATTGTCACCTCAAGTATCCGTGGGCATGATTATACGATATGCATCACACAATCTCAGATTCGTCCAACCAACATAAAAGTACTTCAAAGAGTGCCCCAAAGTTTCTACCGGAGAGTCAAGAAAATGTGTGCCAACCCCTATGCATAGGTTCATGGGCGGAACCCACAAGTTGGTCACCAAAACATATATCAAGAGGCACATGATATACTATTGTCACCACAGATAAACACGGCAAGACATACATCAAGTGTTCTCAAAGTAAAGACTCAATCCGATAAGATAACTTCAAGAGGGAAACTCAATTCATCACAAGAGAGTAGAGGGGGAGAAACATCATAAGATCCAACTATAATAGCAAAGCTCGCGATACATCAAGATCGTGCCATAGAGAGAACACGAGAGAGAGAGAGATCAAACACATAGCTACTGGTACATACCCTCAGCCCCGAGGGTGAACTACTCCCTCCTCGTCATGGAGAGCGTCGGGATGATGAAGATGGCCACCGGTGATGGATTACCCCTCCCGCAGGGTGCCGAAACGGGCTCCCGAGAGGTTTTTGGTGTCTACAGAGGCTTGCGGCGGCGGAACTCCTGATCTATCTTGATATTCGATGGTTTTAGGGTATGTAGGGTTATATAGGCGAAAGAAGTCGGTCAGGGGGTGCTCGAGGGGTCCACGAGACAAGGGGTTGCGCCCTGTAGGGGGGCGGGCGCCACCTATCTCCTGGGCTCCTCGAGTATCTTCTGACTTGATCTCCAAGCCTCCAGGATGATATTCTTGCAAAAAATCACGATGTCGAAAGTTTCATTCCGTTTGGACTCCGTTTGATATTCCTTTTCCTCGAAATACTGAAACATGCAATAAAACAACAATATGGGCTGGGCCTCCAGTTAGTAGGTTAGTCCCAAAAATGTTATAAATATGTAAAATAAAGCCCATAAACATCCAAAAGGGGTAATATAATAGCATGGAACAATCAAAAATTATACATACGTTGGAGACGTATCAGTGACCACGCGACAGGCATGCGAGTTTACGCGCTCAGGAGTTGCGGCTCTCGGCCACTGTCCAAACCTCAATGTATCACCATCAAACCATGTATTTTTTTATTAAATAGGTACTTATGTACCTATAAATGATTTTTGGAAAAAATAAAGAGCAAACTATGAGGCAGCTGCAGTTCAAATTTGACCTGCTTCCTACTGAATCGGCGGGAATTTGTCTTTTTCACCAGAGGTGGATCAAAACTTTTGACACCCAACCATTTAGTCAATTGTGCATTATATATGGCCTGGTATATTATAAAAATGACCTGGTCCCATTTTGTAACAAATATATCGCAGGTCCTTCCAAAAACAAAGTCATTTCGGGCACTTGAAAAATGGAAAATTGATTTTTCATCCAAAGAAGATGAAAACTCCCTTAGGCAACATTGTTTGCCATTCCAATATGCACCCTTGTGCATAATATTAGATCATTTGAGCAAACTATGCCATGAATGTGGCCATAAGATTGATCATTTGGCTTAAAAGCCATGAATCTTCACGCATGATAGCTCATTTCTGAGAACACTTTTTTAAAATAATTGCCGTATTACAAGTTTATAATTTTTTTCTGGTAACATGGCCACATATGATGAAACAATGCGAAGTTTTTCCAATTATTTGATTTTTTTTGAATTTTTTATCCCCGCTTCAAAATGCGGTCAAAACTGCGGGAATGACCGTTCCTAGCTAGTGGTCGAATCTTGGAATTTTTTGGTGTTTCTCTGATTAAATAGATACTTATGTACATAGAAATGATTTTTGGAAAAAAATAAAGAGCAAACTACGAGGTAGCTACTGTTGAAATTTGACCCTCTTCCTACTGAATCAGCGGGAATTTATCTTTTTCACAAGAGGTGGATCAAAACTTTTTACACCCAACTATTTGGTCAATTGTGCATTAAATATGTACTAGTATTTTAGAAAATTGATTTGTTACAATTTTGCAACAAATATATTATAGGTCCGTCACAAAAAAACCTCATTTCGGGCACTCAAAAAATGGAAAATGAATTTTCCGTGCAAAGAAAATGAAAACTCACTTAGGCAACATTGTTTGGAATTCCAAGATGCACCCTTGTGCACAATATGAGATCATTTGAACAAACTATGTCATGAATGTGGCCATAAGATTGATCATTTGGCTTGAAAGCCATGAATCTTCACGCATGATAGCTAATTTCTGAGAAAACTTTTTAAAATAATTGCCGTATTACAAGTTTATTATTTTTCCTGGAAACTTGGTCACATATGATGACACAATGCGAAGGTTTTCCAATTTTTTGAATTTTTTGAATTTTTTATGCACGTTTCAAAATGCGGTCAAAACGGCGGGCTTAACCGTTCCTAGCTAGTTGTTGAATCTTGGAGACATTTTGATGTTTCTCTTATTAAATAGATACTTATGTACCTAGAAATGATTTTTGGAAAAAAATAAAAAGCAAACTACGAGGTAGCTACAGTTCAAATTTGACCCGCTTCCAACTGAAATGGCATAAATTTGTCTTTTTCATGAGACGTGGATCAAAACTTTTTATACCAAACCATTTGGTCAATTGTGCATTAAATATGTCCTAGTATTTTAGAAAATTAATTTAGTCCAAATTTGCAACAAATATATTGTAGGTCCTTCACAAAAAAACTCATTTTGGACACTCGAAAAATGGAAAATGGATTTTTCGTTATTCGAGGGAATAACACTACTACTTACTAGGAAACTTAGAACATTGTCACAAAAAGTGAAGGAAACTTACCAACCGGCGTCGTGGTGTTGCGTTGGAGCTCACGCTGCAATGGAGCTTCGTCAGGCGCCGTGGTACTACATTGGAGCTCTTGGCGTGCCGTTGAGAGCTGGAACAGAGGTTCGTGGGGATGTCATCGGTGCTGCGTTGAAGCTTTTTCACGCTAGATGCTGTCGTGACATATTAATGTGATCAAACGATCACCAATGCATAGATCGGGCGGCTGCTAGGTGGATGATTTCTAGACAAAATCATCTGGCTGACAGGTAGCACCTATTGTTAGTCGATTATTACGACCGATTTAGATGGTCATGACCTCATCAAAGTCTGTGCTTCATTCTGATTGGTCTATGGGCATGTCACGCGGATCAAACATCAGAGATCGTCGGATACTGCCAGATCCAATGGCCCACACCCCTCACCCTCTCACCCACCCACCTTGAGCTACCGTAAAAAAAACCACCACGACCGAACCGTAGCGCTCTCTCCCCGCACACCACTCCTCCTCCCTTCCAGATCGCAGCCACCACCTCCTCCCTTCCAGATCCCGACCACCACCTCCCTCCGGCGGAGCACCCCGCTGTCCATGGCCTCCCCCACGCACTCCTCTCTCCCATCCCCCTCCCAAATCACCGCATGTTCCTCTCATCCTCGTCCACTCATGAAGCCCTAGACCCCTTCTCCCCATCGCCGCCGCTGCTCCCTTTTCCCCATTGTCGGTGTCAAAACCGGCGGATCTCGGTAGGGGGTCCCGAACTGTGCGTCTAGGCGGATGGTAACAGGAGACAAGGGACACGATGCTTTACCCAGGTTCGGGCCCTCTTGATGGAGGTAAATCCCTATGTCCTGCTTGATTAATATTGATGATGTGGGTTACAAGAGTGGATCAACCACGAGATCAAGGAGGCTAAACCCTAGAAGCTAGCCTATGGTATGATTGTTGTTCGTCCTAAGGACTAAAGCGATCCAGTTTATATAGACATCGGAGAGGGCTAGGGTTACACAGAGTCGGTTACAATGGTAGGAAATCTACATATCTGTATCGCCAAGCTTGCCTTCCACGCCAAGGAAAGTCCCATCCGGACACGGGACGAAGTCTTCAATCTTGTATCTTCATAGTCTTGGAGTCCGGCCGATGATGATAGTTCGGCTATCCGGACACCCCCTAGTCCGGAACTCCCTCAGTAGCCCCTGAACCAGGCTTCAATGACGACGAGTCCGGCGCGCATGTTGTCTTCGGCATTGCAAGGCGGGTTCTTCCTCCGAATAATTTATAGAAGATTGTGAACACCAGGATAGTGTCCGGCTCTGCAAAATAAATTCCACGTACCACCGTAGAGAGAATAATATTACACAAGTTCAATCTGCTGACGTATTTTGTGGCGTGACGTCACACCATTACCAAGCCTTTACTCGAATTGTTTTTATTGTTCCACCTCCGCGTGTTTAGCGAGGCGGTTTCCTTGGCACATCTTGTCAAAGCAGAGATCGTGTTCCCCTTATTCCGGGATTCCCATCAATACGGACGTGGGCAACCCAACCGCGCCATTGATTGTGACACTTGGGAGATAAGCGAGTTTTACCAGGCCGGTGGGACACATGTTTTTGTCCTCCCATATAAGGGGATAAAGATCCAACCCTTTTACCTACGCCTTCTTCCTCCCTGGCTTATCCATCTCCGTGAATTCGAGCTCCAGTGCCCAAGTCCGCACTTCTCACCTCAACCTTCTCCAACTATGTCCAGAGTGGGAGGCAAGTGGATGGCCTCCTCCGTCATGGAGGGGCAGATCCAGAAGCTGCGCGATGCCGGATATTTATCCAGCGACATCGCGCATTGGCTCCCCGACGAGGGAGAGCTCATCCCCACCCCCAGGCCCCATGAGAGGGTAGTATTTCTTCCCCATTTCCTCCGCGGACTGGGCTTCCCACTTCATCCCTTTGTCCGGGGGCTCATGTTCTACTACGGCCTAGATTTCCATGATCTGGCCCCGAATTTCATCCTCAACATCTCGGCGTTTATCGTCGTGTGCGAGGCCTTCCTCTGCATCCAGCCCCACTTCGGCTTGTGGCTCAAGACCTTCAGTATCAAGCCGAAGGTTGTGAAGGGCAGCCAAGCGGAGTGCGGAGGCGCCATGGTGGGCAGGATGTCCCACATTACGTGGCTGGAGGGCACTTTCGTGGAAACCATTAAGGGGTGGCAATTGGGGTGGTTCTACATCACCAAGCCGTGTGACCCTGATTGGGCAGCGGCCCCCGAATTCAGATCTGGCATCCCTACACGGCTCACCTCATGGAAAGAGAGTGGCCAGATCTGGGGGGATTCGGAGGAGCTGACCAGACTCCAAGCCTGTATCCAGAAGCTGGTGGACAAGAAGCTCAAGCTTGTCAACGTAGTCCAGGTCATGCTCATCCGCCGGATTCTCCCGTGCCAACGACGGGGCTTCAACATGTGGGAGTTCGATCCGGCGCAGCACCAGACTCTGAGCGGGCTCTTCGACACTACGTACGAAGATGTCTGGAAGGTGCTGTTTAAAGGCACCGAGGCTCCCGCATCTGCTATCGAAGATCGCGGATTCCGCTCGCAGCGTCCAGCTGACGAGGGAAGTGATTTTGCCACTTGTTTTCCATAGTTTGACTCTATGCGGGATCTAAACTCCCTTTACCTTTGACAGGACTGGCTGGCGAAGGCCGAACGGACTATCTGTCCGGCTCCATTGCCAGAGGACCCAGCGGATGCCCTCCTAACGGGGCTGCTGGCTCCGGCACCACGTGGGTCCAAGAAGAAGGCCAAGAAGAAGGCCACGGGGACTCGGAAGAGTTCCTGTTTTCAGGTGCTATCGGATGATGAATCCGAGGCCGACTCCTCCCACCAAGTCAAGGAGGAGAAGAAGAAAGCCTCTCCCCCAGCGGGGGGAGGGAAGAAAAGGAAGTCCTCCCCAACAAGGGAGGCCGAGGGGTCCAAGAAGGGAAAAACTCTTCCCCCAGACTTATCCGCCAACGCCACTGACGACGATGAGGACTGGCCTCCAAGGGCCAAGCCCCTGGCGAGATCGTAAGTATCCGGACTCCCGAATAACTTCAAGGTTTTTCCTTTTCGCCACATAATGTCTTTTTAATGCCGCATACAACCCTGCAGTCCGCCCAAGAATGATCTTCCCGCTTCGTCGAGCGGATCCTTAGGCGTGTCGGATATGGATTCCCTTCCGACTGCCTCCACCCCCCGCGCCGCGGACGATGCCGAGGTGGGATCCCAGGAAGGGACCCACCAGGAGGCGGAGGCCCCGGAGGTGTCACAGGACAACCTCCCGGACTTTGCACCGGACTCGGCCCCGGAACCCAAAGTGGCTCCGGAGTCCGGCGGGCGACCCCTTCGCAAGAAGGGCAAGACCGTGACGCCGGCTGCCTCCATCCAACCGGAGGTGCCGAATAATTTGCTGGAGGCGCTCAACGGCGCCTCCATCGAAGAGGAACACCGCACTGTTATGAGTGCGGTGATTCAGAAGGTGCAGCTCGCCAAGAGCGGGCTGACCGAAGCCTGCAGAAGCCTTCTAACAGGCTTTGAGGTAAGAATTTCAATATGTATAAAATGGTACCGCATAGACAGTAGCCCCTGATGCTCGGTTCGGTGTTCGGGAAGAAAAGCCAGACTGAGGATCTAAAAAGATATACACAGGAGTCATAAAAAATACTCCCTCCATTCCTAAATATAGGGTGTATAGTTTTTGGCACGGAAATTAAAGAACACACGTGGAGGGAAAATTTCACAAGTTTTGGGCGATTTTACACCTGACTAATTTGCATGAGAAAATAGAGGAGATTGCCTAATATAAGGAAATGTAATCAAATCCCTGAAAAAATTATCCAAACGAGTGGTGCAATGCAATACACCTTATATTTCGGGTTTTTTCTCAAAAATCTATACACCTTATATCAAGGAACGGAGGGAGTATGTCAATATGGGATTGCAGGCTGCGCTGCTGACCTCTGCCGCACTGACTGCGGAGGTCAATACTTTGAAGGAAAACCTCGAGCGGTCCGAGAACGAGCTCGGCCGTGCCAAGAAGCAGCTCGGGGACAAGGAGGTTGAGTAACACCTTATTAAAATTGTACCTTACAGAAAAGGATTTTGGTTGCAAAAAGAATGACAAGGATAACGTGGGTATTGCAGGGCCCACTAATGAGGTGGCGACCCTGAAAGAGGCGGTGGCCGCGGCCGAACGCAATGCGGTCGCGGAGCGCACCGAGCGAGAGAAGCAGGAGGCGCGGGTGGCGGAGGTACAACAAAATCTCCAGGATCTCGTGAAAAAACATGAGAGCCTAGAGCGTGACTCGAAGACTCGAGAGTCTGAGCTTGCAACGGCTCTTGAGAGTGCCAAAGCCGCTAAGGCCGAAGCCTACAAGGCCCTCCAGGAGATTGAGGCGGTGAAGAAAATAGCAGCGGGTAAGGCATTTTTCATGCAAAGTAAGCATGTGAGTGTTAATTACCTGTTGCTTACCCGAATTCGGAGCTCTCCAGGAGCGTTCGCAGATCTTCCTCGCAGCGTGTCTGATGCTGCCGTGTTCTACCGAGCCGAGGAGGGGAGCTCGATGGAGAAGGTCTTCTGGTCTCAGTATGCTGAGGCCGGACATCCGGTGCCCCTTAGCGACCAGCTGAAGCAGCTGGTCGAGCTCCACAAGGTGGCCGAACAGGCCATAAAGGGCCTCATAGTTCGGCTGTGGCCTAAGGAGGCCATGCCTGGACTGTGCGTCTAGGCGGATGGTAACATGAGACAAGGGAGACGAGATCAAGGAGGCTAAACCCTAGAAGCTAGCCTATGGTATGATTGTTGTTCGTCCTAAGGATTAAAGCCATCCGGTTTATATAGACACCGGAGAGGGCTAGGGTTACACAGAGTCGGTTACAATGGTAGGAAATCTACATATCCGTATCGCCAAGCTTGCCTTCCACGCCAAGGAAAGTCCCATACGGACACGGGACGAATTCTTCAATCTTGTATCTTCATAGTCTTGGAGTCCGGCCGATGATGATAGTTCGGTTATTCGGACACCCCCTAGTCCGGAACTCCCTCACCCATCGCAGTCCTTCCCCACACCTCGCACTGCCCAGATCCACGCAGCACCTCGCCGTCCACGCATGCTCACCGTCCCTCCCTCTCTGCCTCGCCCCTGTCTCCCACCACGCCGCACGCCACCTCCGCCCTCCCCTCGCCCCCGCGCTGATCCCACCGTCGAGCCCAGTCCCCCCACGCTGGACGAGCGCCGCCGATGGCGGCAAGTCACCATGGCCGCCTCCTCTCTCCCTCTCCGCATGACTCTCCTTGCCGCCACCACCTCCTCTGATCTCGGCTGATCCCCGGGCGGTTGAAGAGGTCCCAGCGAGATCGGACCTGCCCAAGGGCATCAAGGTGACTGACTCCTCTCATCCCCTTTGCCATCCATCCTTAGCGCGTCGATCGATTGATCCTGAGATGTGATGGATCCCCTTCCATGTCCATGTGTGCTATTCCTCTTCAGATGCAGATGCAGAGCTGCGTGTAGATGGCGGAGGAGGCGGAGAAGGAGCATAAGAAGATGCTCGACAAGCCCTCCCACCAAGCCGACGATATGAAGGTAACACTTCTCCTTCGATTTGATCCATGTTTGATCCAGTGCTGGTCGTAGGTGCATCTGAATCTGGTGTGGATTGGAGACTGAAACTATCGATGTTGATTCCTTGCAGGGATCGTACAAGAAGTTAATGATAGAGGTGCAGTCGTCTTCATCTCGTGGTACTGCAGCGACGGACCAGAGACATCTATCTTCTGAATTTTACTTCATTTCAGTCCTCAATTCAAGGTACTATGAGTTAACGATGGTTTGGTATATGAGTTGGTATCACTTCTTCTGTTTTGAAATATACATATGAGTTGCTTATGTTCAGTAAATTTCATGAATGTATGAGTGTTGGTCCATCAAAATCAAGAGGTGTAGTATGTATCTACCAGGGATAGTAATCATTGTTGCTTATAGGTTACCAAAGTGTTGCAGTTCATAGTAAATGCAGTTCTAGTAGAAGTCATAATATATCAAGGACGGATAAGAGATCATCTACTTTCAGAAGGTTTTACTTGGTTGGTTGATTATAGTGTTTTTCGGTAGAACAGACTCTAGGTTGTGTATAATGGGCATTTCGGGCTGTGTATAATGGGCATTTCTAATTCACGTGTATCATTGAGTGTATTATTTTCCTGTTGAGTAAGTTTTAACTATAGAAGAGAAATCATCCATTTCGTTGCAGTTTCGTTCGACTTATCCTTCGGTTTCAACTATACATCAGAGTGTACCATTGAGTGTATTATTTTCCTGTTGAGTAGCTTTATCTGTCATATCTAACTCAAGTAGCAGTGTCCCAGTGAAGAAAAAAATTCAGTACCACAGATGAATGGTTGATTAGTTTTAGCTTCAAGCCATTTTATTATATTTCTTTGTACTTATGGCTTGTGGCTAAAACTAGTTTACTTTTAAGTTCATCCGTGATGGCCCATAGCTATGAGATCTGAGGGATGCGGACCGTTCGAGCCATGCAGCCTATTTCAGCTTTGGTGAACCTTGTTTGAGGCTTAGTGTAATTGATGTACTAGTGCACTGCTTGGCGTAAAATTATAGCAGTACACATAGATATGCAATGAATGCTTCTAGTATCTTACACATGTATATTTGACATGAATGTGTACTGCTTGCTCTTCCTTTGCTGACATTCTTTTTACTTTTCAGAAAGGAACATGATTGTCAACACCGTTAACAACATCATCTCTTTCTCAAATAACATTTGCAGCAGAGCAGGCGGAGTATCTGAAGCATTTCAGGGCAGATAACATAGTTAAGGATGCAAAATTTATTTGTCGGCATCTTGACCAGACGCCAAGCCTTGGACAATTCTGGGACAGTTATAGCTGACCCATGGCCTTTAGTAGACATGTTTCTTAATTTTGGGACAGTGATACATGAACTTCAATTAAGGTTTCATATTAGTATTATGTTGCTGCTGATGTGCTATTTATAGCTACAGTTTGACACTATTAATTAGGCTTGCTGGACATGTCATGGTACATGCCTTTGTCTTTTTAGCATCAACAAATGTTTATCTACTGTAAAGTACTATTAATTAGGCTTGCCTCCTTCTGTTAGTGCATCTACTGTTAATTACACTTCAAATGTAGTGTAGATTACAATTGTAATTCAACAGTAAGTCTACTTATGTATCTTAGTGATGTTCACGTGGTGGACTTAAGTATCTTAGTGACTTCATTTCATGTGTTTATTTCTGTTAATTTTAAGCTTCTGTTGCTGTGAAAATGTACCTCACTGACCATTTGTCTATTTATTGTGTACTTCTTGCATGAGGAGGTGACTAGTGATGCGGCGCGCCAAGCAGTAGGGGAAGGGGGTCTCCTGCTCGAGGAGGCGGAGGAGTAGGGGTGTGCCCAGCCGGTAGCCCTGTCCGCTCGTAGAGAATTGTATTTATTGTTGACAATGCTGTGTAAATAGAATACCTGATTGTCTTCTGCAACTTAATTTCCTTGCATTTTCAACTCTGATTTTGAATGATTAAGGTTACTCCCACGAACAATTTAGCTAAACATTTATCACATCTTAAGTGAACCATAATTCATATTTTGTTTACCTTTTTAGATCTGTTCTACTGCTTACATTTAGTGTTGCCATTGAAGTTGTTTGGTTCTGGCCTCAGCAGCAGTACACTCTAATGGTAGCTTTATGTTCACTCTTTTACAGCAAACCTTTTTAGCTCTTTCTCATGATCCTTGTGGGCATTTATTTTAGTCCATGGAGTTGTTGCTCTAGCAGATGTTGCTCTGCTTGACATCTCACAGTCCACTGGATCGGCTGTGACATCTCATAGTGCATAGTTTACAATCAGGTTTCTGCTTGACAGGTTCACAGTCAATAGTTACATGATAATTCTATAATGCTGAAGCTATATTCCTATCTGCTCAACAGTTACATGATAATTCTATAATGCTGAAGCTATATTCCTGTCTGCTCAACAGTTACATGATAATTCCGTAATGCTGAAGCTATATTTTCTGCCTGTGTCTTAATTTTTTTATTCTGTAATGATGATATGAAATGTCACGCAGGTCATTATTGGTGTTGTTGTTGTGGTTGTCGGAGGTGTTGCTGCTGCATCTGGCAGAGCTGCAGTCCAAGAAGGTCAAGGATGAGATCGTCCTCGATGGCAACGACATCGAGCTCGTCTCCTGCTCTGCCGCCCTCATCAACTAGGTGAATCCAACAGGACCCAGAACCTGTCTTTGTTCATGTGCATATTGTGCTCCCTGAATAATTTGGTTGATGTGATGCAATTGATATTGTATCATGCTTGCTTATGCTCTTTGCGGAAACTAGTATGCTAGATGTTCTTAGAAATCATTGCAATGTCTTCAGATGTTGGATGTCGAGGGTTCTTTGTTTGTGATGCATATATGGCTGGTTGTGCTGGTCAACATGATGCAAACAGGGTTACTTCTCCCGTTGTGCTGTTGTTGTTTGTGGTTTGTCCAGTTTTGGCCTGTATAGTTGCTTCTTTCTCTTCATGTATTATTATGTTCTCCGTAATGATTTGGTTTTGCTTCCATATGATCTGCTTCTACATTCTGTTCCTATGTAATCTGATCTGCAATGATTCAGTTTTTGGTTCCATATAGTTAATCCGCTTCCATGCTTTATTCTTGGATAATTTTTAAAGCTGTTCTTGCTGTTGTATGTGTTCGCCTTCCAGGGACAGCATATATATGCTCAATACACTCTACTTGGTTTCCTGTATAGTTTTCTTACTTGTTTTCCTTTATGCGTTCACTCTTTTTCAGGAGCTCCAAGCCTATTTTTTTCCTTTATGTTCACTCTCTTACAGGAGCTCCAGTCCTAAATTTTTTGAGTGTGAAGCCGTGAAGCCAAGTGCGAAGCAGTGAAGCCGTACTTTGCAAAGAGTTCTTTTGGCTCTGTAGTAGACTGTAAATTGTAATATTGTAATGTATTGTAAAAGGCTAATGTAGTATTATTTGATGAACTATGTTTGTTCTGTCCTGTATGAAATAGTAGTTATGTATGTTGAGAAGATATGGAAACTTCACCAGTGGGACCCACTTATGAATATAATCTGAGCAATTTTGAAATTTCTGACATGTGGGACTCATGTATGGCATTATGACTTGTGGGACCCTTCTGCCTAGTGGGACCAGCTCCAGAATATAATGGCTGAAAATAGAAAATCAAGTGATTGTAAGAAGGCCAATGCCCAAAACAAAGAAGCTGAAATACTAGGCTTGACCCAAGTAGCCCACAAGAATTGTCAGAAAAAATAATATAAAAGGCTGAATTGTTGGGATTGGCCCATGTAAAGCGTCGAATTGGACCAGGCTGAATCTTATCAACGACCTTTTCAATTCGTCGCAATTTTTCCACGTCGGATCCGACGTGGCCTAGGCAGACAGCCAGTGACAAAAACAAAAGGTCATGGGTTCAACGACTTTCTGTTTTGGTCGTAAACATCCATGACCTTCTCACAGAGAAGGTCGTTAACTTCAATTTACGACCGCCAGCTTTTGACCATCTATTTTTGGTCACAAAAAGGTCGCAAATGAAAAACAATGACCTTTCAGTGACGAATAGTGGTGGTCGCAAGTTGATATATTTCTTGTAGTGATCCATCGCTCGGCCCCAACCACCCACCGTAACCGGGAACTCCCCAATATTTTCCTCACCCTAGCTTCTACGACGGTTTTTTCTGTCATGGACGGCCCAAAGAATGTCATGTTGCTTCGTCTCCGACCCGCCCAGGATGAAAAACCCATTTTCTGTCATGATTTTTTGTATTAGAAGTAGGAGCCCACCCACAAATCGCACACGCAACTATAATCAGAATTGTGTTTGATGTCTTTATCATCGCAAACAATTTGTATCATTTTTGACGGTTTTCTTACAACACCGTTTGTGATTAATGCGACGTACACAGATTCGTCGAAGGGTCTCTGATTGTAGTGTCGCGTTAGCAGCACCTTGCAATAGTGAGAGCCAATGTCGAAGGGGAAACCCCTGTCTCCCTTCATCCAGAAGTGCCAAGTATCCATGGAACTTTTTTTAGGTTGGGACACCTTGCATTCCAGACTACAGTGGACCAACCAAATCAGCGGCCACGGTTGCATCACATAGGAAACCTGACAGCCAACCATGTTGGCCATCAAGGACATGCTGTGGGACAGTACACTACATTTTGGTAAATGAACCCTAGCCACAACTGACATTTTGCTTCTCTGAACAGTACACCCAGGGCACTCCTATCTGACTATGAGGAGGCAATAGCCTGTTTGAGGGGCAGGCAATCCGTCTCAAAGATGACATGACCCATACCAAACGGTTCCGCTAGCTGTATGGCCTTCAACGGCACGAGCGCTTCAGCTTGCAAGGCATCTTGCAGGTTTTGCAGCGACCCTGCCGCTGACATGAGAAGTTCTCCGTCAGATCCTCTGGTGATGACACACCAGCCTCCTGAACTGGTAACTGCAAGTATCCATGGAACTTGCTACTAATGAAGTGTTTTTTCTTACTAGCTTATTTGTGTCGCAATGTTTAAATTGTAGATGTAAATCTCCCATTCTGTAGGATGTGCTAGGCTTCAGCATGTTGAGATCTTTTAATTTTTACTTTTCATTTTCTTTTGTGTTCTTATCCTAGCTTAAGGGCGTAAGTCACATGGGCGATGCAAGATTTGCAGATCATGATATTATCTTACTATGACCATTAGCTCTCTGTTGAATGTTGCATCTTTTTGTAAATATGTAGTGCTGAAATATTTAAATAATATTTTTGGTACATGTCGCATGTTGTTTAAGACTGATTATTCGCTTCACTACTGGAATCTTAGATTTCGACGAGTTCAATTGGTCGGGAGCTCGGCAAAGGGAGGTGTTTATCGAGTTTTCTGAAAATTGAACTCGACATTGCCGCGAAACTTGACAAACTCCATAGTTTGCCTAGTGCCTACGAGTATGTACTCGGCAAAAAGAAAAACTCAGTGATGTTGCAATATTGCCGAGTTCCGTCGAAAATAAACTCAACAAAGACTGTCAGGTGGACCATGACCATCAAGGCGTCGTAGACCTGACGGCTGTCAACAATTGTCGGGTTTCTACTATCGGGAACTCGGCAAACATTTTGCTGCTTTTACGGAAGGACATGGCTAGCGGGCGCATGAGCGCTTGTTGATGGGAACTAGCGCTCACCCAAATATGGAAAGAGCAACTGGCGTGCACAATGCAGTTCACTAAGAAAGGAATCATATCCTCGCGTGCATTTATGAGGTGTCCTAAAAGTTCAAAAAATTGTAACTTTCGATTTACATGTTGAAATTTAATGTCGTTTTCACTGTTGGGTTTCTCGTGACGAGTTCTTCAAAACTAGATCTCATATTGATAGGTTTTGTCAAGCTTTTTTTGAGGCAACTTTGGGTACGATGGAGGCAACTTTAGTGTTATAGAAAAGCAACTTCATTTTTTTCCAGTAGGACTGCCTATTAGGTTGGTTTGTGTTAAAAATGAGAAAACTACACAAAACATGATGCATCTTTAGTGTTACATCTAAGTAACTTTATAGCACTATGTGTATCAATGAATTTGCTAACATTATCAAAACTTGGCTACCATGGTTTCTCAGTTGCCTAACATCGATATTCAGTTGCTTATTATTGATGCACAATTGCCGACAATACTATAAAATTGGCCTACCATGATGTCCAGTTACCTGCTATTGATAATTAGTTACATATCATTACTGCCTAGTTGTCTAACTTTGCAAACTAGTTGCCTATAATATTATAAAGTTGCTTATTATTGTTCTTTCCTAAGTTACCTAAAACATTATGAAGTTGTCTATCTGCTGTTGCTATTTTAGTTGCCTACAATACATTAAAAGGTTGTCTGCCAATATTGCTAAGTTGCCTATATATGAAACTAAGTTGCTTACCACACCAAAAATGTACGTATGCAACTTAGGATAATATTGGGCTACTAATTACTCATGGCAGGCAATTTAGGTTAATGTTAGGCTACCTCGGAAAGTAAGTTTTCTCCAACATTATCAACTTGGAGATGAAGCTAGTTATGGTAGAATACTTGTGTTACGCACTCCAGTGCCTCACAAAAAAGGTTAGAAACTTTTGTGTGTATTTATACAACTCTAGTGCACTTACCAGACAACTCATGTGTACTCTGAGTTGGTATCTAGACAAAAGAAACCACATATGGAAAAGTCTAAGTTCACCAGTGATGGGGCTATTGGAGGAAAAACAAGGACAATAACTTTAAGATCATTATGCACTTGAGTATCACACAAAATTAGCAACTTTTGGGGTGTTTTTGTGCAACTCCAGTGCATTCAACAAGCAACTCATGTGTGTTTTCCATCATTATATTTGGAGATTTCAATGATTTTTGCGAGAAACTTGTGCCAAAATTATGAACAACTTGTGTAGATTTGTGGGCAACTGTCTGATCAACCCCCCCTATGAAACTTCTAATCAACACAATATAACTTCTCATCTGACCCCACTCAAGCAACCAGTCAACACACGCGACTTGGCTAGCCAACATCCCCGCAACTTTGCGGGATACGCGATGGAGGAAACTTTAGTGCTATAGGGAAGTAACTTCATTTTTTTATCTAGTAGGATTGCCTATTATTTGGTTTGTGTAAAAATGAGAAAATCAAGAAAATGTGCAAGTCCAACTCATCTTGTGTGTGTATGCAAGTATGCACATCTGCATATAGCAGTTGTTCTAGCAAACTCTAAGCAACTGGCCCCTAGCAGAAATCACACAACTGTTCTAGCAAGATCCAAAGCCACTATTCCTAGCAAAAAATCCAAGCAATTATCCTAGCAAATCCAAGCAATTGTAATACCCAAACATAATGCAAAATTGTTTATAGCAAAACCAAGCAAATGTATTACTAAACCATAATGCAAAATTATTCTAGCATAACCGAGCAACTATCCTACAAAACCAAGCAACTGTACTATCCAATCCAAGCAACTGCATTACTAAATAACAACTATGGAAAATTTGTCCTAGCAAAACAAAGCAATTGTCCCTAGCATTCCTACTTAAATTTTCTACTTTGGGTAGGAAAAATGTATGACCAACTTGAATAGCCTTTGTGGACAATATTCCAGCAAAAATCCAAAACAAGTAAATTACATAGGAAACACAAAATGAAAATTGTTGTAGCAAAAATATCCAAGCATCTGTCTAGCAAAACCAAGCAACTATATTACAAAAAACACAAATGCAAAAACATTTTCAAAACAAATCCAAGCAACTGCCCCAACAAATCAGGAGAACTTGACTATGATAATTAGTTGCCTAACAATGATGCCCGGTTGCATGTCATCGCTAATTAGTTGGCTACGACACTAGAACAAGTTGTCTGTTGGTGTAGCTCATGCTGCATGTACTCTAAAACATAGTGTTAGCATATACCCGATAGTGTGGTAGACAACTTATATGTGAATTTAGCGAACATGATGGTCATGGGAGGCAACTTATAACGACTTCTCCTTGATAGGAAACTATAGTAGGCAAACTCAGAAGAAATTGCTTTCATATATCACTAAAGTTGCCTCTACAGCACCCAAAGTTGCTCAAAAAAAGTTCATTGAAATATACCAATATGAGATCTAGTTTTGAAGATCTCGCCGTGAAAACCTAATGGTAAAAATGAATCTAAATTCTGATACTCGAATCAAAAGTTATGGATTTTTAAATTTTGTAAAACCTAAATAAATGCATGTATTTTTCCTTTCTTGAGCTATGCTCGGATGGGACGGGGACCAGATACTTTCCTTTTTTTTACTATAATGATGGCACACATCCTTTATGGCAGGTTTGTTCAAATGCAACCCGTGTCGTGTGAGTTTTTTGTCGCATAGTATGTGCGCTCGGAAAGCCCAATTAGTGCAGCTGCACTAATAAGTATTCGGGTTTACGGAATTCCAGGTCAAGTGTACACCGAGTATTCTTGCAAAAAAACTTGGGCAAACAAATGACGTTCATTCGGCTGTAGCCCACTATCAAGGTTTGCTGAGATCCACACTCCGAAAAAGGCAAATATCTACCAAATTTAGTTCGGAGCAACTCGGCAAAACTTGGGACTAGGCAATAAGGTCATGCCACGCATTGTACTCCTATTCGATTGAAGTCTGCCCAGTACCAAACTGGCGAAATATTTTCCCACTTTGGTTCGATGCGCACTCGCCAAAACATGGCACTGCTAGCCAAGGCAGTGCCATGTGTCGGGCTTTTACTTAGTAGGGTTCTGCCAAGTTTCAAATTTGGCAATGGTTTTGCCAAATTTCATCTATCGAGCGCTCGGCAATGGTTTTGGGCCGGTCAATTGGGGACGCCGGGTGGGCGTTCCTATTCATCGTTGCTCCGCCGAGTAGCTCACTAGAACTCGGCAAAGCTTAGTGTCACATGACATTTTTGTGAACGCCCCGTCCCACTTGACGGTGTGGTCTGCCGAGTACTCGTGAAACTTGATAAAGACTATTTAATTAGTTGTTGAGTTCCTGATGATAAGAACTCGACAAACTTAATGATCATCGACCCATGCCCAGCCGAGTCTAGTTCGCCGAGTTGATTCTGGGTTCTTCCGAGTTTCATGGAAACTCGGCGAAGAAGGCGATTCTAGTAGTGCTTCATTTATGAATGCCTCAATGATTTCCAAATATTTTATCTTGAGATGATATCTAAAACAACGGTTTATAAAAGATTGATCTTTTCCTAGCGCCAATCACTAGTCAGCATGTAATGTGTTAATATTAAATTTATATAGTAGTAGATACGTGTATCGTGTGTCCCATAATATTGATTTTATTTATTTTATGTAGTCTAGACATTCATTGCACGTGCAAGCTTACGAGTGAAAAAAGAAAAAAGTTGTAAAGCAGGAGTGCTTGAGTTGAAATTAAGCACTGCGTCTTTATTCCATCATTCATCATTGCCAGAATGACCTCATATGCCGACGGCCTTAGGCATATATGGTAAACTTACTTAGTACAACCTCCAGGTCCTCCATAATAGAACATATCATTTCGATATGGGCTTAGTCCATAGCATTTCTCATGAGATATATAAGCACGAAGGCCATTGGGGCCTGGAGCAGGCTCCCAGTCACCTTGGCCATCAGTGTTAACGTATTTGATATCTCGAACATATGCGGATTTTTCTCCGGGCCAGTGTCCATTCCCCATTGCAGGACTAGCATCCCCAGCATATGATGCAGTGAAACCACCCCAAATTATGTAGTTTGCATGGTCTGCCAAACTTTTAAAAATACTTTTGGGCCAATACCCAACACGGGTAAGGTTTCGATTATCATATCCAAAGTGCAGCCACCAGTCACCGTCTGCTTTGTTCTGCAGAAAATACAGTAAAAAAACTTATTCAAATACAAAAAGTATATGGGCGCACATTTATACAACTAAAATGCGATAACATTTATCTTAGAAAAAAAGAATTTTATGAAATCTATCGTAATATAAATTTGACTGCACCACGCCAAGGCAGGTAGACCTCCAAGTAAGACATTACGAAAATGATTTTTGGTGTGTGAATAAATATATAAAGTGCTTACCTTGAATATCTTGATAGTGACCTTAGTTTTTCCACCTGTTGCCTCTATAGTATCTCCTGGAGTAATAGGGGCATAATTTACAGGCACAAAACCATCACATTCCAAGTTTATGCATCCAGTCGATTTATACCCATCAGCCTATTTATATACATAATAAAATATCACAAAAAGCACGATAACATGATTTTTACTAAGGCATACATGTAGCAAAGTAGTTACCGTCCATTCCATAAAGAAATGTGTTTTGCTATCACCATACCTAGATGGGTTAACCTGTATTGAATTTAAACAATTGGGAAAACAAAACAGGGTCATAGATATATAAATTCATGCCATCTTTGGGGCGCATGAACTTTCAACATGCCAAATAGGGCAATAATGTTGACAAACTAACTTACTTCTAATCCAGCTACCGCGGTATTGGTGGTACTATCGTCATCACCTTCTGTATTTGATACCCATATTGCTGACGCGCTTATTTGGTCCTTCTTATTTTGCAGAATCCATATATTAAATGTTGCCATGCCACCGGTAAGCACAGATTCATGGAACGTGTTTGACGTATAGGTTGCATACTGCAAAACATTTACATAAATCCACATGTATACAAACACGATAAACATATGATTACTCAAATATAACAATGAAGGCTTCTTTGTCCAAAATGACTTGAAAATTCAGATGACATATTGTAATCTATTACTGGCCTACATGAAGGAATAGTTTTTGGTGTATTTGATTAAAAAGTGTTGCGGATACATAGATCCTTGTAAAACAATAAGGTATGATATACTAAGTTTTCTGATGTAATATTCAAACTTCAACTTACATGGGTTATCTTACTCTTCATGCCAGCCTTCATGAGTAGCGGGCTGCTATACGAGGATGGTTGTTTCTCGGATAGAGCTATATCCCAAGTATATGGATTGTGTAACCATGATATCGCACTAACTTGGTCTGAACATACCATGAACACTAGAAGTAAAAGTTGTGGAAGGCACATAGCTTATCGTTGTTCCTTTTTTCTTCTATGAAGATATGGTGAGGCAATGGGTGCTCGTATGAAGAACACTCTTATATAACCATAGACAAAGGTAGTTTCTCTTGAAAGAATTTATTGTGTATCTAGAATATATATATAATTAATCAATTTAATGACTATATATAGATAAAAAAAATCATCGCATCAATGAGAGAGATTATTATGTATCGTCAAAGATATGTTGTAATTAATGATTCTAATATATATATATATATATATATATATATATATATATATATATATATATATATATATATTGATCCGTGCATAGAGGATATATTGTATGTCCAAATATTGGTGGGAGTCAAGCAACTATTCTAGAATCATGAGAATTCATTCTCTCTCTCCATCTGCGCACACACACACACACACACTAATTGACCACTCCAGATATAAAGTAGATAAAATTTATCGTTTCAATGAGAAGCTTTATTGTAAATATGCAAAGATATGAATTATATATATATATATATATATTATATGGATTTAATATAGAGATTATGCTGTATATATAAAGATTGCTAGGAGTCAATTAAGTATATAATCATGGGGATATTTTGCATGTATTGATCAGTTTAGATATAGATAATACTTGCTTGTTCCACCGACAGACTTTATTACATATCAACAAATATATGTACTCCCTCCTTGAAGAAATATATGAGCGTTTAGATCACTAAAGAAATTTTATATTTCTTTCCGGAGAAAGTAGTAATAATCTATCTATGTCTACTAGATGGGCCGATACGCTGATGTGCCATTGGCATCAAGACCAATTGCAAGTATTTACCATATTAAATATATTTTTTACATAATAAATTAGTATGTGCTAGTTACAAATGCACGACAATTATTTAGTACACTTAAAAAAGGGCGGTGATATGTGTCAGTCAACCGATCAAAGCGCATGATCAGCCGCCTTGCGCACCATCTGATTCGGAAGCACATAACCAATCAATCATGGCACTCGGTCATCTCGTTCTCCTTTGCCTCTCCTCGTCGTGATGCCGTTAGTACCCCATCCTTGCATAGTCTCACGGAAACACGGTGTTGTCCTTGTCATTGCGCAGCCCCATCCCGACCAACTCACGGCGGCGTTGACACGTGCTCGCAACACCTTGTCCTCGTGCTCCCAGTAGCAATGTCTAGCAGCACCCATGTTGTAACATTGTCTCGCACTGATTCCCAGGTTGGTGGCCATCTCTCCTGGCACAACATCGGCGTCATCGGTCCAAGAGGCACTCGTGTCGTAGCATCGACCCCCGTCGATTTCAGCATTGTGCCACACCCAGCATGGCGTCCCTAGATCTAGTAGCAACTGCGTCGTAGCACAAACTCCTGTTGATTGTAGCACTCGTGGCCACCGCTCCTAACATGGAGTCGGGGCCTTGCTGCACACATCGCAACGCCGGCCCCCGTGCCCACAAGACTCCTCCATGCCGATTGCAGCACAATTGGCTACTGCTCCCAACACGGACCATGACCCTCGCTGATCAGAGCATCCCGTGTGACACTCTGGTTTTTGCCACTTTTCTCTCTCTGGAGTTTATTGCATATTTTGTTTGAATTTGGATTTTGGAATTAACTCCTTTGGACTTAGCACTTGGGCATTCTTTTGATTTTCACCCAAGTGACTCCTACCACTCTCAAAAACATCTCTTGCCCTCTTATGTCTCAAAATAATGCCATGGAAATATTTTCTCAAAGGCAAAGTATTCATTTTCCCTTTGGAAATGAACGATTTTCACTTCTGCTCCAAAGCAACCCCTATTTTTCTTGCCTCCAAAAATCTTAGAAAATTCCCAAATATTCTTTGAATCGTGTCTCAACTTCCTACACAAAAATATTTCAAGGTTATGAGGAATATTTTTGCTGTATAAAATCATTTCTCTTCTGGACAGGAAAAGTACTTTGTGAAGGGAGTGTATTTTTGCCTATCTTTTTGAGCTGAGATTTTTATGGCTTGATGACCCTCCTAGCAAACCCTTAACCTCCAAGTTTCAGCTCCTAACTCCTTCTAGATTTCTCTCAAATGGCACCTACATTTTTTGTCCAGAAACTTGCCAGGAAGCTCAAGTCACCTCCTGTCGGCCTAGCAATGAACCAACACCTCAAGGTGACTTGACACTGCAAGGAATCAATGCTAGACATGATTTCATAGCTCGGGTGCACCGTGTTGCACCAATGCACGTGGTGACCGCGTGAGTCCAGGGCGCCTGGCATGCGTTCGGCGCGCTCTGCACGTCGGCATCGCTACTGTCCAGCCCGTGTGTCCATCTCCGGCCAAGCCAGCATGTCGATCGCCATCGTGTGCCTCGAGTCGTCCCTCCTGACCTCTCCCTAGAGCTCCCTGACGCGGGCGACAACTGCTGCAGACGCGAACACGATGGAGCAGAGGGCACAGTGCACTCGTGTGACCGTGCCGTCTCTCTCCCGCGTCATGTGCTTGGCGCCACCTCTCCACTGTGTTCCGTGATCATCTATGACCTCTCCCATCGCCCTGAGCCCCTCTTGTCGCCGCTCGCCACTCCAGAACCCTCTCTGGTGATCTCGAGCACTGCCTCGCGCGCTCCTATAAATAGGACCCTTCCCGCACCTCTCTGGCCATCCCAAACTCCTCTACTGACCTGAAATCACCTAGTAGAGCTCTGTGGCCAGGCCGGGCGGACCTCTGGTCATCGTTCTATACCGGAGGTCGCCGCAGATCCTCCTTAGCGTTCCACTCCCTCAGGCGCTCTTCGACCTCTCCCAACCTCTCAGGCGTGCTCGTGGCTTCCTCCTGGTCGAAACGGTGGTGCTGGAGCTCTTCTACCTCACCGAAAATGTGAACTCTGACGAGCCTCTCGACCGCCACCTCTGGAGAAGAACACCGCGACTCCCTCCGTCCACCTTCGCCCAAGCTGCCGGTACATAGGTTTTAGCCGTACTGAGACACGTTCATCCATCCCTTCGCCGGCGGCCGCCGTGGCCTCCTCACCGGAGAACCACCGGCGATAGAGCCACCGTCCTCTATGTCTCCCTCTCTCTCTCCTCTAACCCTGGTAGCAGGTCCCACACGCCAGCCCCTCTCTCTCTCTCCTGAAGCGGTATAAGTGGAGGCGTAAACTCAAAATACGCTTTCGACGTCATCCCTCTTGTTTATTCAGAAAATTCAATTTAATTCAGAACTTTGACCGAACTTTGACCAGCTATAAATCTTATTTTATAAGTCCAAATCAGTTGATTCTTTTTGCATTGGTTTTGCCTTGAGCTCGTCTATCAACATGCAAATTTTGAGATTTTTGTTTACTGTCCAGAATTTCTGGTGCATTTAAATGTGTTATGTGACATTTTTCTTTATGCCATTTTGATTATATGCAAGATGCCGTAGGGATCGTGGTGGACATGCTGACCAAGGTAGCCCACTTCGTTCCAATCCGAACCACATACCGGGCAGATCAATTAGCCCAACTCTATGTGTCCAGATTCGTCAGTTTGCATGGAGTGCCAAGAACCATCACGTCCGACCAAGGATCTCTTTTCACCTCGGCATTATGGTCCCGTCTTCATCAAGCCTTGGGAACGACACTGTAGTGCAATACGGCTTATCACACTCAAACAGATGGGAAGACGGAGCGAGTAAACCAGATACTCAAAGACATGCTCCGAGCGTGTGCTCTTGCTCAAGGACACAAATGGCAAGATAGTCTACCTTACACGGAGTTTTCCTACAACAATAGCTATCAGGCCAGCCTCAAGATGTCACCTTATGAAGCCTTGTATGGACGTAAGTGCCGTACTCCGTTAAACTAGTCTCAAACCGGAGATAGCCGCATCTTCAGGACTGACTTGATGATGGAAGCTAAGAAACAAGTAAGGTAAATCCGAGACAGACTTCAAGTAGCCAAGTCTCGACAAAAGAGTTACTACGATTCCAAACATCGAGAGATCAGTTTTGAACCAGGTGAATATGCGTACCTCTGAGTCACACCGATGAAAGGAGTTAGAAGATTTTAGACTCGAGGAAAGCTTGCACCAAGGTATATTGGCCCGTTCCTGTCATGTCCAAGGTTGGTGCAGTGGCAAATCGACTGGAGCTTCCACCCGAATTGTTTGAAGTACACAATGTCTTTCACATATCGCAGTTGCGAAGGTGTATCTCATGCCAGAGAAATAGACTGATATGGTAGAGATAGAGCTTGCTAAGGATCCGACTTATGAAGAGAAACCTTTCCGAATACTGGCTGAGATGGAAAGAGTCACCCACATCAAGACAGTTAAGTTCTACAAGGTGCAGTGGGAACACCATACCGAGGATGAAGCTACCTGGGAAAGTGGGGACTTTTTTAGGACAACATATCCTGAATTGTTTCCCAAGTAACTGAATCTCGAGGACAAGATTCATCCTAAGGGGGGAGGTTTGTGACACCATGGTTTTTGCCACTTCTCTGGAATTTATTGCATATTTGGTCTGATTTTGGATTTTTGAATTAGCTACTCTGGACTTAGCACTTGGGCACTCTTTTCATTTTCAGCCAAGTGACTCCTACCACTCTCAAAAACATCTCTACCCTCTTCTCTCTCACAATAATGGCATGGGGATATATTTCTCAAAGGCAAAGTATTCATTTTCCCTTTGAAAATGAATGATTTTCACTTATGCTCCAAAGCGACCCCTATTTTTCTTGCCTCCAAAAATCTAAGAAAATTCCCAAATATTCTTTGAATCATGTCTCAACTTCCTATGCAAAAATATTTCATAGTTATGAGGAATATTTTTGCCGTAGAATATCATTTCTGTTCTGTTCAGGAAAAGCACTTTGTGAAGGAAGGGTATTTTTGACTGACCTTTTTGAGCTGAGATTTTTATGGATTGATGACCCTCCCGGAAAACCCTTAACCTCCAAGTTTCAGCTCCTAACTCCTTATAGATTTATCTCAAATGGTAGCTACATTTTCTGTCCAGAAACTTGCCAGGAAGCTCAAGTCACCTCCTATCGGTCTGGCAATGAAACAACACCTCATGGTGACTTAACACTGCAAGTACTCGATGCTAGACATGATTTCACAGCTCGGGTCCACCGCGTTGCACCAGTGCATGTGGTGCCTGGCATGTGTTCGACGCGCTCTGCGCATCGGCACCACCACTGTACAACCCATGCATCCACCCCCGGCCAAGCCAGCACGTCTATCGCCATTGCCTGCCTTGACTCGTCCCTCTTGACCTCTCGCTGGAGCTCCCCGACGCAGACATGGCGGAGCAGAGGGCACAATGCACTTGTGTGACTGTGTCGTATCCCTCCCGTGTCTTGTGCTTGGCGCCACCTCTCCACTGTGTTTGTGTGATCATCTATGACCTCTCCCATTGCCTTGAGCTCCTCTCGTCGCTGCTCGCCCCTCCAGAAACCTCTTTGGGCTCTCGAGCACTGCCTCGCCCGCTCATATAAATAGGACCCCTCCCGCACCTCTCTTGCCATCCCAAACTCCTCCACTGACCTCAAATCGTCTAGTAGAGCTCCGCGGCCAGACCGCGTGGACCTCTGGCTGTCATTTTGCAAGGATCTCGCCAAGGATCCCCCTCAGAATTCCACTCCCTACGACGCTCTTTGACCTCTCCCAACCTCTCAGGTGTGCTCATGGTTTCCTCCTGGTCGAGAAGGTGCTCCTGGAGCTCTTCTAACTTGCCAAAAACATGAACTCTGACGAGCCTCTCCGCCGCTACCTCTGGAGAAGAACACCACAACACCCTCTGTCCTCCTCCGCCCAAGATGCCGGTACGTACGTGTTCGCCGTACTGAGATGTGTGCATTCATCCCTTCACGGGCGTCATCGTGACCTCCTCGTCGGAGAACCACCGGCGACACAGCCGTCATCCTCAGTCTCTCTCTCTCTCCTCTACACGTGGCAGCGGGTCCCACCCATCAGCCTCTCTCTCTCTCTCTCTCCCGAAGCGGTATAAGTGGAGGTGTAAACGCAAAATATGCTTTTGACGGCATCCCTTCTGTTTATTCTGAAAATTCAATTTAATTCAGAAATTTGACCCAACTTTGACCAGCTATAACCCTTATTTTATAAGCCCAAATTAGTTGATTCTTTTTGCATTGGTTTTTTCTTGAGCTCCTCTATCAGCATGCAAATTTTGAGATTTTTATTTGCTGTTCAGAATTTCTAGTGCATTTAAATGTGTTATGTGACATTTTTCTTTATGCCATTTTGATTATTTTCAGAGGGATCTTGCTGCCTGGAGGAAAACCAGGAGGATTGTGACCCTCCTCTGAACTAAGGAAAGCCACCCCAAATATTTGCAAGAGTGACATTTCAGTGACTATTATTTTTACTTGAATATAAACTCATATAATGCATACACTTATTTTACTAATTTCACTTATGGTAGTTTTCCATTCATACTATGCTTATAGTGGTACTTGAGTTGTTTGGTCAAGTTTATGCAGTAGAGTTAATATGGTCATGAGCATGTTTATGTTAATACCGGCATTATGTTGAAATGGTGCATATGCATAGCATGGTATTTTTCATGGCATACTATGGCGCGAGTATATTTCATTTCAAGTTAAACATGATTATAATTCAACTTGAACTTGCTGTCGATTGAGTCACGGCGCCATCGAATCGAGCCTCTCAGTGCAACCACATTTACCTTTATGGGGAGTCCCTTACTCGGACTGTTTTCATGCTTCTTGCCGGTGGCTCCAACTAGGGAAGGTTATGCGCTTGCACTACCCTGGCCCGGTAGGCAGGCATAGCCTTGTGTGCCCGTACTTGTTTTGGTACCACTGCCCCCGTTTGGGACCATTCTATTTTGCCACGACGGTGGCCGTTGGATGTCCGGAGTGGCATCGGGGCCACCCATGGCTTAGCCCAAAGGCGAGTTGGTCGGATGGCCGAGAGAGTGTCATGCAATGGATTTGGTTCTATCGGAATCCCGTTGGTCCACCCGAATGGGAACATGAGGCCATGGGTTTCGTGGTGTGGTTAAAGTGTACTAACCTCTCACGTGTATAGGGACCTGCTATACAAATGGATTGTAACCCCTTTCCGCAACGGCGATTGGAACCATCGCCAAGTGATTGTGGGCGATAAGGGGGTCCTTCCCACACAACCCAGAAACCATCGGGGATAGGCCCTCCTGGCACACAGGCTGGGGCAAAATGAGCTCGTGGGAGATCTGGCGGGGCATCGAAATCCATTTATTTCCGTTCATATGTACATCCCACATGACGAATTGTCACACCCTAATTTTTGGCCCTTTCTTATTATTTAAATTTTCTGAGGTTTTTGCTTGAGTTTTATTTTTTCCGTGGCTATGTGGTCTGGAAACTGGAGAAGGTGACCTCTTCTTCCTTTCTAGAGTGACTTGCCATCCTCATATCCATCCCAAGACCTTTCCATTTACATCTTGGACCAACCCCAATATTCTTTTTCTTGGGAATATTCCTTTTTCTATTAAAGGAATAACCCAATTTGCCCTAGGCTGTGAAGCAACCTATATTTCCATCACTCCTAAAATTCCAAAATAATTCTCCTAAATTGTTTGGGTAATATCTTCTTCAAATATGGCAAAATAATTCATTGCCATGTTCAAAAATAATCCTCAAATAATTATTTTCCTATTCTACCCTAAATGGTACATTGTGAAGCAAGTGTTATTTATCTTTGCCCATTTGATCCCAAACTTTTTGGACACCTTTTCCTGTCCAAATAATTACCTTGTGCCTAAATTCAACTTCATTTGCCTAGCCAAGCTTCCTTAGTGATTTTTCAAAGTTCCTGTCTTAGGGAAGCCTTTGTGAAGGAAGTATTAGATAGGGTTATCCAAATGACTTGGAATTTTGCACATACCTTAAGGTGCTCATATCATAACCCTCCTCAAATTTTCAGCCCTATCCAATCATCTATGTGAGCACAACTTCAAATCTTTGATTCTGGCAATATTTTTCAGGTTGTGTAGGAAGTATAATCTATAATTTTCATTAATTTTGAAAAATAAACAAATCATGCTCCTATCCATAAAACACCTCTCCACCAAATTTGGGATCATTTCCTTTATCCATTTTCCCTCCAAAATTATTGCAAGTTTCTGGTCAGTGGGGATGTTTGTGAAGCAAGTACTATTTTGGCATGTCCATTTGGTATGAAACTTTTACAGCATCTTCATATGACCAAATAACTCTATCTTGCACAATTTCAGCTCAAGTGGCCACTCCTAGTGAGTGCTTCTTCATGTTCTTGTTTCTAGACCAATTTATGTAGTTGTAAAGCAACTATATTAAATATTGGTCAAATTAATCTCAAACTTAACAGGATGATCACTCCTTCAACCCTAAGCATCCTAGACATCCCCTCTTGTCCTTATCACCTCCCTGCTCTCCACAGTTTCAACAAACAGTTGCTGCATTGTCGCTGTTGTCGTCGTTGTCATTGTTTCCCTGGAGCCATCTCCCCCTTCATTTGCTTCTCCGGTGACCCATCCCCATCGCCAAACAGTTAGCGTCCACAAGCTAACTGTAGCCGATCGGCTCTGTTCACGCCGCAGTGTCTTCCTTCACGTGCCTCTCGACCTCCTCTGCCCCCGTGAACCCTCCCCTGTGCCTTCCTCGTTGCCTACCATAGAGCAAGCTCGCGTGCCCATGTGTCCGCGGCTCCGGCGACGTGTCACGCAGCCGAGCTCGACCTCCCTCGTCACCCCACCAATTTAAGGCCAGCCGAGCCCCTCCCGAGCACCTCATCAGCCTCATCTCACTCCCCCAATCCTCCCTAGTTTCTTCCCCGAGCTCCAGGAGCTCTCCTCGCCCTCCAATGCCGCCACAGCCGCCAGCCTCCTCCACCAAAATTTGGTCGGGCCAAGCCCTCTCCCTCCGTTCCACCACCACCACCAGCATCTACGACCTCACCAGATCCTCCCCGCGACTTGCCTCCCTTCTCCCCATGGTCGTAGCATCACGGTCGACCCCTCCGTAGATGCCGTCTGCCGCGGCTCAGGCCATGCCCTCTCTCAAGGTCTCCGGCAAGCGTGCTAGCTCCAGGGAGATGCGCCTCGTTTCCCTGCACCCGTCGGAAGGCCGGGAACCGCCTGCGGTGACCCGTGCCGCCGTCCAGCACCGTCGAGGCCGGCTCTGTCTCCGTCCAAGCGCGAGCAGGGCTTGAAGATGATGGCTTGGTCGGGTGTGCCCCATCTCACCTTGTGTCCCACCGGTCAGCCTAACAAGGGCGTTGACCATGGGCCCGCGCAGATTTAAGTGGAGGTGTACTAAGTTTTTACGTGTTCAGTAAGTGAAAACATATTCTGCTGCGGTTTTGAGATGGAATGTGCTTTCTCTGACCCAGATACGTATTTTCCAGAAGTACGCTTTCTGCTTATCCCCGCCGGTGAAGTGGTTATACTATGAACGTTCGCTGTTTAGCCCCTTTTCTGTTTAAAAAGTGAACGGCCACAACTTTTTGCTCGAGACTCCGATTGAGGTGAATCCAATGCCCAAGTCTTCATCTCGTCGAGCCAGTTCTATTCTTATCAGTTTCAATATGTTTTAACATACTTAAAGTGACCTTGATGCCCTTGCCCTAATCAGCCCCCATCAACAGAGAAACCTTTCCGGTGATTCGTTCCGTGATCTTTCCTCATTTCTTCCTAGTGTATACTTCATCCCCAGGCAAGCCACAACCACCATTTGCATGATAGCCATGCAGTAGCATTGGTTTTCAACTTGAATCTTTAATAACTGTCTATTTGTTTTGCTATTGCTATCATTATTTCGGTTATGCTTATGGATCGGTGGTTACCGTCATGCTATATTTTCTTGCACTCTGTTATCATGTTCTACCTGCTAGTATTACTTTCATATTTTCCATGCTTGGTGCTACCTATTGAGCACTGTGTTGGTTTTCCCTTGAAGAGGAAAGGGTGATGCAGCAAAGTAGCGTAAGTATTTCCCTCAGTTTTTGAGAACCAAGGTATCAATCCAGTAGGAGGCTACACGCAAGTCCCTCGTACCTACATAAACAAACAAGAACCTCGCAACCAACGTGATAAAGGGGTTGTCAATCCCATCACAGTAACATGCAAAAGTGAGATCTGATAGAGATAATAAGACAAGATAAATATTTTTGGTATTTTTATGATATAGATTGAAAAGTAAAGATTGCAAAATAAAGTAGATCGGAAACATATATGATAAAAAATAGACCCGAGGGCCATAGGGTTCACTAGTGGCTTCTCTCAAGATAGCATAAGTATTACGGTGGGTGAACAAATTACTGTCGAGCAATTGATAGAAAAGTGCATAGTTATGAGAATATCTAGGCATGATCATGTATATAGGCATCACGTCCGCGACAAGTAGACTGACTCCTACCCGCATCTACTATTATTACTCCACACATCGACCGCTATCCAGCATGCATCTAGAGTATTAAGTTCATAAGAACAGAGTAATGCATTAAGAAACATGACATGATGTAGAGGGATAAACTCAAGCAATATGATATAAACCCCATCTTTTTATCCTTGATGGCAACAATACAATACGTGCCTTGCTGCCCCTGCTGTCACTGGGAAAGGACACCGCAAGATTGAACCCAAAGCTAAGCACTTCTCCCATTGCAAGAAAGATCAATCTAGTAGGCCAAACCAAACTGATAATTCGAAGAGACTTGCAAAGATAAGCAATCATACATAAAAGAATTCAGAAGAGATTCAAATATTTCTCATAGATAAACTTGATCGTAAACCCACAATTCATCAGATCTCGACAAACACACCACACAAAGAGTTACATCGAATAGATCTCCAAGAAGATCGAGGAGAACTTTGTATTGAGATTGAAAGAGAGAGAAGAAGGCATCTAGCTAATAACTATGGACCCGAAGGTCTGTGGTAAACTACTCACAACTCATCGAAGAGGCTATGGTGTTGATGTAGAAGCCCTTCGTGATCGGTTCCCCCTCTGGCGGAGCGCCGGTGAAGGCTCCAAGATGGGATCTCGCTGATACAGAAGGTTGCGGCGGTGGAAATAGGCTTTCGTGGTGCTCCTGGATGTTTTTGGGGTACATAGATATATATAGGCAAAAGAAGTCAATGAGCGGAGCCACGAGGGGCCCACGAGGGTGGGGGGCGCGCCCACCCCCGCCTCGGCCTTGCACCCTCGTGGCCGCCTCGGCTGCTTCTTGACGTCCACTCCAAGTCTCCTGGATTGCGTTTGTTCCAAAAAGATTGCTCCTGAAGGTTTCATTCCGTTTGAACTCCCTTTGATATTCCTTTTCTTCAAAACACTGAAATAGGCAAAAAAACAGCAATTCGGGCTGGGCCTCCGGTTAATAGGTTAGTCCCAAAAATGATATAAAAGTGTAAAGTAAAGCCCATAAACATCCAAACGGGTAATATAATAGCATGGAACAATAAAAAATTATAGATACGTTGGAGACGTATCAAGCATCCCCAAGCTTAATTCCTGCTCCTCCTCGAGTATGTAAATGATAAAAACAGAATTTTTGATGTGGAATGCTACCTAGCATAATTCTCAATGTAATTTTCTTTGTTGTGGCATGAATGTTCAGATCAAAATGATTCAAGATAAAAGTTCATATTAACATAAAAATAGTAATACTTCAAGCATACCAGCAAGTAATCATGTCTTATCAAAATAGCATAGCCAAGAAAGCTTATCCCTACAAAATCATATAGTTAGGCTATGCTTCGTTTTCATCAGACAAAATACTCCCATCATGCACAACCCCAGTTTCAGCCAAACAATTGGTCCATACTTTTTAACGCGCTTCAGCTTTTTCAACTCTCATGCAATACATGAGCGCAAGGCATGGATATATCACTATATGTGGAATAGGATGGTGGTTGTGAAGAAGACAAAAAAGGGAGAAGATAGTCTCACATCAACTAGGCGTATCAACGGGCTATGGAGATGCCCATTAATAGATATCAATGTGAGTGAGTAGGGATTGCCATGCAACGGATGCACTAGAGCTATAAATATATGAAATCTCAACAAAAGAAACTAAGTGGGTGTGCATCCAACTTGCTTGCTCATGAAGACCTAGGGCATTTTGAGGAAGGCCATCTTTGGAATATTCAAGCCAAGTTCTATAATGAAAGATTCCCACTAGTATATGGAAGTGACAACATAGGAGACTCTCTATCATGAAGATCATGGTGCTACGTTGAAGCACAAGTGTGGAAAAAGGATAGTAACATTGTCCCTTCTCTCTTTTTCTCTCATATTTTTTTGGTGGGCTTATTTGGCCTCTTTTTTTGGGGCTTCTTTGGCCTCTTTTATTTTTATAAAGTCCGAAGTCTCATCCCGACTTGTGGGGGAATCATAGTCTCCATCATCCTTTCCTCACTTTGTACAATGCTCTAATAATGAAGATCATCACACTTTTATTGATTTACAACTCAAGAATTACAACTCAATACTTAGAACAAAATATGACTCTATGTGAATGCCTCTGGTGGTGTACCGGGATATGCAATGAATCAAGAGTGACATGTATGAAAAAATTATGAAGGTGGCCTTGCCACAAATACGATGTCAAATACATGATCATACAGAAGCAATATGACAATGATGGAGCGCGTCATAATAAACAAAACGGTGGAAAGTTGTATGGCAAATATCTTGGAATGGCTATGGAAATGCCATAATAGGTAGGTATGGTGGCTGTTTTGAGGAAGGTAAATGGTGGGTGTATGATACCGGCGAAAGTTGCGCGGCATAAGAGAGGCTAGCAATGGTGGAAGGGTGAGAGTGTGTATAATCCATGGACTCACATTAGTCATAAAGAACTCATATACTTATTGCAAAACTTTATTAGCCCTCGAAGCAAAGTACTACTACGCATGCTCCTAGGGGAAGGGTTGGTAGGAGTTAACCGTCGCGCGATCCCGACCTCCACACATAAGGAAGGCAATCAAAAGAGCACCCCATGCAACAAATTTGTTACACAACTTTTACCATACGTGCATGCTACGGGACTTGCCAACTTTAACACAAGTATTTCTCAATTTCATAATTACCCAACTAGTATGACTCTAACATTACCACCTTTATATTCTCAACACAATTATCAAGCATCTAATTGATCATAGTGTTTAATGCACTACCTATGATAGTTTTTATTATACCCAACTTGGATGCCCATCATTCTAGGACCAATTTTATAACCATAGCAAATACCATGCTGTTCTAAAAGAATCTCAAAATAATATAAGTGAAGCATGAGAGATCAATAATTTCTACAAAATTAAGCGACCGCCGTGCTCTAAAAAGATATAAGTGAAGCACTAGAGCAAAATTGTCTAGCTCAAAAGATATAAGTGAAGCACATAGAGTATTCTAATAGATTCTGAATCATGTGTGTCTCTCCCAAAAGGTGTGTACAGCAAGTATGATTGTGGTAAACTAAAAATCAAAGACTCATATCATAGAAGACGCTCCAAGCAAAACACATATCATGTGGTGAATAAAAATATAGCTCTAAGTAAAGTTACCGATAGACGAAGACGAAAGAGGGGATGCCTTCCGGGGCATCCCCAAGCTTAGGCTTTTGGTTGTCCTTGAATTATATTGGGGTGCCATGGGCATACCCAAGCTTAGGCTCTTGCCACTCCTTATTCCATAGTCCATCAAACCTTTACCCAAAATTTGAAAACTTCACAACACAAAACTCAACAGGAAATCTCATAAGCTCCGTTAGTGCAAGAAAGAAAAACCACCACTTAAGGTACTGTAATGAACTCGTTCTTTATTTATATAGGTGTAAACCTACTGTATTCCAACTTCTCTATGGTTCATACCCCCCGATACTAGCCATAGATTCATCAAAATAAGCAAACAACACACGAAAAACAGAATCTGTCAAAAACAGAACAATCTGTAGTAATCTGTAACTTTCGAATACTTATAGAACCTTAAAAATCCTACCAAAATATGAAGTCCTTGGAAATTTGTCTATTAATCTTCTTCAAAACTAATAAAATAAAAATAATGTTTCTGTGATTTACTAAAATTATTCTCGTGAGTGCAAAAGTTTCTGTTTTTCAGCAATATCAAATTAACTATCACCCAAGATGATCCTATAGGTTCTACTTGGAACAAACACTAATTAAAATATAAAACCACATCTAACCAGAGGATAGATGAATTGTTTATTACTAAACAGGAACAAAAAGCAAGGAACAAAAATAAAATTGGGTTGCCTCCCAACAAGCGCTATTGTTTAACGCCCCTAGCTAGGCATAAAAGCGAGAATAGATCTAAGTATTGCCATCTTTGGTATTTGGAAAGAAAAGAGAAAATTTCTTATCTATAGCATTTATCCTTCTATTTTGGGAAAGCACATGGCCATTAATGGAGGAATAAATATTAAGCACGTTACAGAAATTTGCATCTAAGCTAGCCTTCATCTCCTTGATAATTTCGTTTTGATAAAAGCATAAGAGAGTGGTGGATTCAACCTTATCATTCATGGGGTACCCAAATATAGTTTTCATTTTTTCATAGGTATCTATAGCATCCCCCTCAAGTAAACCTTCTTCAAAAATAGAATCTAAAACTTGCTTCAATGAAGAGGGTAAGCCAACATAAAAGCTTTTTAGGTATATCTCAATTTGATATTGTGGCACATAGCTAGCTCGAATCCTTAATAGCCTATCCCAATCATCTTTTAAAGACTCATCAAGTAAATAACGAAAAATTCCGGAGTGATCTTCATCAAAATTATTAAAACCCTCATTGGTAACCTCGGTAGGTCTTTCCATAGCATCATTATTTATGAGCTTACAGAGGACAGAGGAACTATCTAAAGTACTAAAACTCGGGAGAGAACCCTTAGGTCTATTCGACTCAGCCATGGCAAAGGGAAGGCAAACGGAAAAGAGAGGGGGAATAAAATGGCAAGGGTGAAATGGGGGAGAGGAAAACGAGAGGCAAATGGCAAATAATGTAATGCGAGGGAGATGAGTTTGTGATGGGTACTTGGTATGTCTTGACTTGTGCAAAGACCTCCCCGGTAACGGCGCCAGAAATCCTTCTTGCTACCTCTTAAGCACTGCGTTGGTTTTCCCTTGAAGAGGAAAGGGTGATGCAGCAAAGTAGCGTAAGTATTTCCCTCAGTTTTTGAGAACCAAGGTATCAATCCAGTAGGAGGCTACACGCAAGTCCCTCGTACCTACACAAACAAACAAGAACCTCGCAACCAACGCGATAAAGGGGTTGTCAATCCCTTCACGGTAACTTGCGAAAGTGAGATCTGATAGAGATAATAAGATAAGATAAATATTTTTGGTATTTTTATGATATAGATTGAAAAGTAAAGATTGCAAAATAAAGTAGATCGGAAACGTATATGATAGAAAATAGACCCGGGGGCCATAGGTTTCACTAGTGGCTTCTCTCAAGATAGCATAAGTATTACAGTGGGTGAACAAATTACTGTCGAGCAATTGATAGAAAAGTGCATAGTTATGATAATATCTAGGCATGATCATGTATATAGGCATCACGTCCGTGACAAGTAGACCGACTCCTACCTGCATCTACTACTATTACTCCACACACCGACCGCTATCCAGCATGCATCTAGAGTATTAAGTTCATAAGAACATAGTAACGCATTAAGAAAGATGACATGATGTAGAGGGATACACTCAAGCAATATGATATAAACCCCATCTTTTTATCCTCGATGGCAACCATACAATACGTGCCTTGCTGCCCCTGCTGTCACTGGGAAAGGACACCGCAAGAATGAACCCAAAGCTAAGCACTTCTCCCATTACAAGAAAGATCAAGCTAGTAGGCCAAACCAAACTGATAATTCGAAGAGACTTGCAAATATAAGCAATCATACATAAAAGAATTCAGAGGAGATTCAAATATTCCTCATAGATAACCTTGATCATAAACCCACAATTCATCGGATCTCGACAAACACACCGCAAAAAGAGTTACATCGAATAGATCTCCAAGAAGATCGAGGAGAACTTTTTATTGAGATTCAAAGAGAGAGAAGAAGCCATCTAGCTAATAACTATGGACCCGAAGGCATGTGGTAAACTACTCACAACTCATCGGAGAGGCTATGGTGTTGATGTGGAAGCCCTCCGTGATCGATTCCCCCTCCGGCGAAGCGCCGGTGAAGGCTCCAAGATTTGATCTCGCGAATACAGAAGGTTGCGGCGGTGGAAATAGGGTTTCATGGTGCTCCTGGATGTTTTCGGGGTACGTAGATATATATAGGCAAAAGAAGTCGATCAGGGGAGCCACGAGGGGCCCACGAGGGTGGGGGGGAGGGGGCGTGCCCACCCCCCTAGGGTGCACCTTGCACCCTCGTGGCCGCCTCGGCTGCTTCTTGACGTCCACACCAAGTCTCCTGGATTGCATTTGTTCCAAAAAGATCGCTCCCAAAGGTTTCATTCCGTTTGGACTCCGTTTGATATTCCTTTTCTTCGAAACACTGAAATAGGCACAAAAAATAGCATTTCGGGCTGGGCCTCCGGTTAGTAGATTAGTCCCAAAAATGATATAAAAGTGTAAAGTAAAGCCCATAAACATCCAAAACGGGTAATATAATAGCATGGAACAATCAAAAATTATAGATACGTTGGAGATGTATCACTTGGTAGTAGTACATGTTGGGTTGGTCATGTTCTTCGGTGCATGACTATCGTCGGTTATCAAATACCGTTGAATTGCATGTTTCTTTGCTGTTAGTTGGTTAAGTATTTACTCGGTAATGTTATTGATGTGTTCTTGCATGGTATTTATTGTTGATTCTAGTGGTCATGTTATGCTATGGGTAGTGTTATACTTGTGATATTCATGCTCGTCATTATGCCATGCTCAGTTGGATATGATTCATTGTTGATATGGTTGATAGTTATGTTGTACCCCCATGCTTATGTTGACATCATGCTCATACATCGTAGTTGCATCATGTTATTTTCTTTTGGCTCAGCTTATTGCATTCAAATTTAACCGGACTTAAATGAGCTTGCACAACTATTGGCTGAGTGATGGTGCCACCATATCGAGTTGACTAGTGCAACCACATTTGCCTTTTATGGTAAGGTCCTAACTGGGTCTGTTGTCGTGCCTCTCACTGGTGCCTCCAAAGAGGGAAAGTTATGCGTGGACGCTATCTTGGCCGGGTACAATGACAGATGCATTGTGTGCCCGTTGTCGTGTTGTACCCGGGTTGTCCCCGTTTGGGACCGTTTATTGTTTTGCCACGATGGTGGCCGTTGGGGTCTTTGGTAGACACGGGGCCACCCAGGACCTAGCCTAGAGGGGAGTTGGTCGGAGTGGCCGGGAGAGTGTCATGGGCAATATATCAGTTTTGTCGGAACGCCGTTGGTCCACACGTATGGGAGTGCGAGGCCATGGGCTTCGTGATGTGGGTACAATGTGCTAACCTCTGCAGAGTGTGTGTTTAAATCTATCGATAGCCGCGCCCGCGGATAAGGGCCCAGTTCGTAGTTGGTCACACTATGAGTCAATAGTAACAATAATCATAACTTGCTTAATAACAACCCAGGTTCGATGATCAGATAAGTTGGTTATGTGATCGTGAGAGGATCATCGTGGTATCGAGGATACCGAGTTGTTGGATATTTGTGGAGTTATGCAAGGGTCAAGGGTAAAGGTCAAGCTCCTTGTGGTCATGTAATGATTACTATGGTATTGTTTATACCAAGCTTGATTGGATCCTGAGATGATCGTGTGAGGTCCAAAGTTGGTAAGTGATGCTTGTGATGGTTAATTACGAGGTAACCTGAGCAGAGTAAGTTGGTGCATGATAGTGTTATCATGTTGCATGCTAGAATCATTATGTTCATATGTTCATGCCATGCTCATATTGTTCTAGCGGTGTCATGTTCATCTTGTTCATGCTATGATTGATCTAATAGTATCATGTTAACTTGTAATTGCCATGCTGTTGTTTGTCTTGATTGCTCTTGGTTGCTGTGAGCTTGTAAGTATATTCAATGTACTGACCTGGCGTGTCATGCCAGTCTGCAGGTCATGCCGAATTTGATTGCTTGTTTGCTGTGGATCCCTTGTTTGCGAGCTAGGATACGTGTTCCAGCTAGACTCCCTGCAGAGTGGAGTTCACCACCATCATCGGTGTTCTGCTGCTTCGTGTTGTTCTGCTGCTTGCATAGAGCAACCATGGCAGGAGTAGCGTCGTTGTTCCGATGTAATCCCTTGTACCCATATAGATTGTAATAAAGAGCTTATTGTTCTATGCTAAGCAGTGCCGTATTCCAGAAGACTTCTCCTTGATCTCTGGGCCGGAATACGGGGTGTTCCAGTTTCTCTGAGCTAGGGTGCCACATGCTTGGTATCAGAGTAGGTCTAGCTGTAGGACGCCCTAGCCCACGCGATCGTTAGAATGTGGTAGTATAGAGTCTGGTTGGTTTGTTTCATTTTATTGCTGCATTTGTTTGCTACATAGCATGCATATAGACTCATTATCTTGTCGCTAATGATTAATCTTGTGAGTGTAGGTGGTATCGGTTTTGATCCACTACCTGCACCCTCCTTCTTAGCATGCCTGCTCTTTGGTGTCCGGTGTCAACTCTATCCCAGCAGAGTGATGCCCTGGTACCAAGTGTTCCAAACACCATTTGCAAGAGTTATATTCGAGTATCGCGTCGATATACTTCCGCCACCCACCCATATCATTTCGGTGATAGATTTGTCTCTATCCCGAATCGTGCCTTCCATCTCGTCCCTTTGGCAACCCTTACTGGTCTTCATTATAAGAAAAGGGCAATGCCAGCAAGCCTTGCTTTTCCTCCCCTATCTTGCCCTGTCATTCCAATTCTTTGGACGTGTACGGTTCCCTCCGTACGCTTGATGATGATGTGGTCGTGACCTTTGTGTTCTACTACTTGATCACCAATTCTGGCCTCGCCTCCGTATCTATCCAGATGTAACCGGAGTTCAGCCACCGCTTGGTGTAGCCTTGGTTACACCAACTCCTTTCACACATGGATTTCACTTTCTGCACACCGCCACAGCATATTAGATCGTAATACCGGAGTCTCCACGAGATTTGTGTGCTTAAGTGTGCATGCATATTGTTGTTGTGAGTAGCTTAATATGTGATGTTGATTGATATTATTTATATTGTTTGTATGCTTGTGTTCTTTAGTTTTTGTCATTTCTTGTGCTTCTTTCTTTGGGCCTTCGTTGTTGCCATATTTCCTCCTTATTAAAGTTGCTCGTCAACCGACACCCGACCCGAGAATTAGTAAGGAATGCAAATATTTGGAACGTCGGCTAAACAGAATGAAGTTATCAGCAGACTGCAGTGAAATTGGGAATATCTCGTCTGAATGCAAAAGAAATCCTGGATAGACTGTCAGTATCAAGTTTGCATTAGTGTGCACTCCTCACAACAGTGTGGAATTCTCGGCCGACTGCATTGAGATTGGGGATATCTGATCATGATACTGATAATCCAGTTTGCCTGAGTGTGCCCTCTTCATAGCAGAAATGATCAAATCAGCAAGAAAATAAATTGTGTGCAAGATCAACAGTATATTATCAGTCGAAGGTATGGTTCAAATGCAAGGTTTGATTCTTCGTTGAGGATGATTTTGAAGCATGATATACCTGGATGCAAGCAAGAATGTGCCATATACTCAGAAAGGAGGATAATCCAGCAAAACCCCGTTTCATACAAGCAATAAACGGCAGAAATATTAAGATGGTATGTATATCGGTCCGCATATCACAATGAGAAGCTTCTGGTGTAAGAAACCTAGTCGCCCCTCACGAGCTACCAGAAAAGCTTCCAGTGCAAGATTCCTCTATCTTCCTTAGTAAGATATATGGATGACTTCCCGCCAAGATACTCAGGCTTCTTCCGTAAGCTGCTACAAAAGCTTCTGGCATAAGGAACCAAGTTTCCCCTAGCAAGTCTTTAAGGGGGGAAGCTTCTGAAGCACGATACCCAGTCTTCCTCAACAAGTTGTCCTGATGAAAGCTTCGAGCACAAGACATCAAATCTTCCTCAGTACAACATTGGTACAAGATGGTACACCATGAGTTGGCAGCATTTGGTAGTGCATCCCTGGAACCGGATCAACAACAGTTGGGTCTGAAGCAAGAATCGGTCAGAAAATAAGTCTGCCTCAGGAATCAAATTCTCATATATATTGTGAGCATCCTGCCAAGTTGTTGCAAGTCAGTGGTATGATGGTGAAGTCAAGGTGAGAATCCACAAATCTCACGAATCATGCAAGGATAATAAAGCCAGTTATACACCTCAGTAGGGTGATGCAAGAACTGACAAGTTCTGGAGACAGACAACATGGGACAACAAAGATTCTCAGTACTTAGCAAGACCAGTTTGCTCATCCCCGACAAAGTGATATCATTTACCCTTGTCACCACCTTGTATGACGATAACAATGAGTTACATGCACGTACGTGTGAGCCTGGTATAGTTCCTATCACACGATACATGAACAAGGATAATGTTACGATTGTCGAAATATCGCACCCGACAGTACCTATGGTCACACACAGAAGCAATATCACCAAGCTCTTTCAGGCAAGGATCTAGACAAAGAGAACAATAATGAAGGAGCAAGACCAGAAATACAGGTATGATAATTGTTGCATGAGCCACATGGTGCAGATACCCCGACAGTCTGAGTCGGTATCGATCAACATGGATATTCACCTAAGGGGGTCTACTCAATTTTTGGTAAGGACCCCATATCAAGGCAACCCGCTCAGTCGACAAAACATGTTCAGATTTGTCAGTATCAAATATCTAAGTCTGCCAAGTAAGACCAAAGGTCAATTTAGCGGTTTGATTCAAGCGACTATGGTAAAGCATCACACGACCTACTATCCCATGGATATGCTAACAGAATGAATGATCAGTATGTGGGATAACAGTCTTAAAACATGTGCCCTCAATTATGTGAATCATCAAGGATAGCAAGTCATGAACAAAATTCTTCTACCAGAATCACCGTCAGTCAAGTCTGCGGATATTATCATATAAGGCCGTACCCCTTATACTGGCCACGACAGGCGACAAGCAAATATTTGGTATAGATCCGATGCTCAAGACAGTGGAGCCAGTCAAGATGATTCAGAAGCTCCTACGATAAGTCAGAATCCGTCAGGAAAACGGTTATGCCTCAATTCACTGTTTGGAACCCGAAGGAACTGCATTTAGTGGAGGAACACAATGCAAGGAGTTAGAGATTGGGTGTTCATCAGGAAAATCTGATCACCACTTCATGGAAGGTTGTCAGTACAGGCACAACAATCCGAAATCACTCTCGGCTTTGTGAGGCAGACATATATTTCAGTCATGACATGAACATGTGAGGTAAGATCCGTCAGGATGTGGATACAGTGAAGCAAACCACCCCAAAGCCAGTCATCCTAGTCATATGAAAAAGTCAGTGGGAACAACAATAAAGGAAAAAAGGATACCAGAGTTGGAAATGGTTTCCTTAAGGTCAGATATATTCATACGTGTTCCCTGAGCAACCAAATCTCGAGGATGAGATTTCTTTAAGGGGGAAGGTTTGTCACACCCTGATTATTGGCCCTTTCGTTTCTTTCAATTTTCTGAGGTTTTTGCTTGAGTTTTCTTTTTTCCGTGGCTATGTGGTCTGGAAACTGGAGAACATGACCTCTTCTTCCTTTCCAGAGTGGCTTGCCATCCTCATATCCATCCCATGACCTTTCCATTTACATCTCGGACCAACCCCAATATTCTTTTTCTTGGGAATATTCCTTTTTCTATTAAAGGAATAACCCAATTTGCCCTAGGTTGTCAAGCAACCTATATTTCCATCACTCCTAAAATTCCAAAATAATTCTCCTAAATTCTTTGGGTAATATCTTCTTAAAATATGGCAAAAAAATTCATTGCCATGTTCAAAAGTAATCCTCAAATAATTCTTTTCCTATTCTGCCCTAAATGGCACATTGTGAAGCAAGTGTTATTTATCTTTGGCCATTTGATCCCAAACTTTTTGGACACCTTTTCCTGTCCAAATAATTACCTTGTGCCTAAATTCAACTTCATTTGCCTAGCCAAGCTTCCTTAGTGATTTTTCAAAGTTCCTGTCTGAGGGGAGCCTTTGTGAAGGAAGTATTAGATAGGGTTATCCAAATGACTTGGAATTTTGCACACTCCTTAAGGTGCTCATATCATAACCCTCCTCCAATTTTCAGCCCTATCTAATCATCTATGTGAGCACAGCTTCAAATCTTTGATTCTGGCAATATTTTCAGGTTGTGAAGGAAGTATAATCTATAATTTTCATTAATTTTGAAAAATAAACAGATCATGCTCCTATCCATAAAACACCTCTCCACCAAATTTGGGATCATTTCCTTTAGCCATTTTCCCTCCAAAATTATTGCAAGTTTCTGGTCAGTGGGGATGTTTGTGAAGCAAGTACTATTTTGGCATGTCCATTTGGTATGAAACTTTTACAACATCTTCATATGACCAAATCTGTCTTGCTCAATTTCAGCTCAAGTGGCCACTCCTAGTGAGTGCTTCTTCATGTTCTTGTTTTTGGACCAATTTATGTAGTTGTAAAGCAACTATATTAAATATTGGTCAAATTAATCTCAAACTTAATAGGATGATCACTCCTTCGACCCTAAGCATCCCAGACATCCCCTCTTGTCCTCATCACCTCCCTGCTCTCCATAGTTGTAACCAAACTGTCACTACATCAATGTTTCAGTGATAACTCCAATTGATCCAGAGCCCCTCTGCTTCATGTCTGCTCCTAGTAGAAAGGACTACACCGTAGACATGTTTTGCCAGCTCGTTGTGTCCCCTCCATGCCAGCCTGTGCAGTGACCATCGTTTGGGCATGACATCTACATGCTCTGGGGCTTCCATCTTCTTCTCCCTCTCCCTGCTCATCGTTCCAGCGAGCACGGGCATGTCTAGCATGTTCTCTGCGTTGTCATCGTTCCCTTGGAGCCATCTCCCCCTTCATTTGCTTCTCCGGTGACCCGTCCCCGTCGCCGAACAGTGAGAATCCACGGGCGAACTGTAGCCAACCGGCTGTGTTCGCGCCGTGGTGTATTCCTCTTCATGCCTCTCAGCCTCCTCTGACCCCGTGAACCCTCCCATGTGCCTCCGCTGTCGCCTGCCATCGAGCAAGCTCGCGTGCCCACGCTTCCGCGGCTCCGCCGACGTGCCACGTGGCCCAGCTCGACCTCCCTTGTCACCCCGCCTATTTAAGGCCACCCAAGCCCCTCCCGAGCACCTCATCAGCCTCATCTCACTCCTCCAGTCCTCCCTAGTTTCTTCCACGAGCTCCAGGAGCTCTCCTCGCCCTCCAATGCCGCCACGGCCGCCGACCTCCTTCGCCAAAATTTGGCCAGGCCAAGCCCTCTCCCTCTGTTCCACCACCACCAGCAGCATCTACCACCTCACCAGATCCTCCCTGCGACTTGCCTCCCTCCTTCCCGTGGCCGTTGGATCGTGGTCGACCCCGCCGTAGTTGCTGTCCGCCGCGGCTGAGGCCATGCCCGCTCTAGAGGTCTCCGGCGAGCGTGCTAGCTCTAGGGAGGTGTACCTCGTTTCCCCGCACCCGTCGGTAGGCTGGGCACCGCCTGCGGTGACCCATGCCGGCGGCCAGCGCTGTCGAGGCTGGCTCTGTCTCCGGCCAAGCGTGAGCGGGGGTTGAATACGATGGCTTGGTCGGGTGGGCCCGATCTCACCTTGTGTCCCACCGGTTAGCCTAACAAGGGCGTTGACCCCAGGCCCGCGCAGATTTAAGTGGAGGCGTACTAAGTTTTTATGTGTTCGGTAAGTGAAATTGTATTCTTCTGCGGTTTTGAGCTGGAATGCACTTTCTCTCACCCGAATACATATTTTCCAAAAATACGCTTTCTGCTTATCCCCGCCAGCCGAAGTGGTTATATTGTGAACGTTCACTGTTTAGCCCCTTTTCTGCCTAAAAAGTGAACGGCCACAACTTTTGCTCGAGACTCCGATTGAGGTGAATCCAACGCCCACGTCTTTGTCTCGTCGAGTCTGTTCTGTTCTCATCATTTTCATTATGTTTTAACTTTCTAAAAATGACCTTGATGCCCTTGCCCCTAATCAGCTCCCTTCGAGAGAGAAACCTTTCCGACGATTTGTTCCGTGATCTTTTTGCATTTCTTCCCGGTGTATCCTTCATCCCCAGGCAAGCCACAACCACCATTTGCATGATAGCCATGCAGTACCATTGGTTTTCAACTTGAATCTTTAATAACTGTCTGTTTGTTTTGCTACTAAAGTCATTATTTCGGTTATCCTTATGGATCGGTGGTTACCGTCATGCTATATTTTCTTGCACTCTGTTATCATGTTCTACCTGCTAGTTACTCTGATATTGGCCATGCTTGGTAGTAATACATGTTGGGTTGGTCATGTTCTTTGGTGCATGACTATCGTCGGTTACCGAGTACCGCTGATTTGCACATTTCTTTCCTGTTTGTTGGTTAAGTGTTTACTCGGTAATGTTATTGATGTGTTCTTGCATGGTATTTATTGTTGATGCTAGTGGTCATGTTATGCTATGAGTAGTGTTATACTTGTGATATTCATGCTCGTCATTATGCGATGCTTAGTTGGATATGATTCATTGTTGATATGGTTCATAGTTATGTTGTGCCCCCATGCTTATGTTGACATCATGCTCATGCATTGTAGTTGCATCATGTTATTTTCTTATGGCTCAGCTTATTGCATTCAAGTTTAACCGGACTTAAATGAACTTGAGTAACTATTGGTTGAGTCATGGTGCCACCATATCGAGCTGACCAGTGCAACCACATTTTCCTTTTATGGGAAGGTCCTAACTAGGTCTATTGTCATGCCTCTCACCGATGCCTACAAAGAGGGAAAGTTATGCGTGGACGCTACCTTGGCCGGGTACGACGACAGATGCATTGTGTGCCCGTTGTCGTGTTGTACCCGGGTTGTCCCTGTTTGGGACCATTTATTGTTTTGCCACGACGGTGGCCGTTGGAGTATTTGGTAGACACGGGGCCACCCAAGACCTAGCCTAGAGGGGAGTTGGTCGGAGTGGCCGGGAGAGTATCATGGGCAATATATCAGTTTTGTCAGAATGTTGTTGGTCCACACGTATGGGAGTGCGAGTCCATGGGTTTCCTGATGTGGGTATAGTGTGCTAACCTCTACAGAGTGTGTGTTTAAATTTATCGATAGCCGCGCCCGCGGATAAGGGCCCAGTTCATAGTTGGTCACACTATGAGTCAACAGTAATAATAATGATAACTTGCTTAATAACAACCCTAGTTCGATGATGAGATAAGTTGGTTATGTGATCGTGAGAGGATCACCGTGGTATCAAGGATACTGAGTTGTTGGATATTTGTGGAGTTATGCGAGACTCAAGGGTAAAGGTCAAGCTCCTTGTGGTCATGTAATGATTACTACGGTATTGTTTATACCAAGCTTGATTGGATCCTGAGATGATCGTGTGAGTTCCGAGGTTGGTAAGTGATGCATGTGTTGGTTATGAGGTAATCCGAGCAGAGTAAGTTGGTGCATGATAGTGTTATCATGTTGCATGCTAGAATCATTATGTTCATATGTTCATGTCATGCTCATATTGTTCTAACGGTATCATGTTCATCTTGTTCATGCTATGATTGATCTGATAGCATCATGTTAACTTGTAATTGCCATGTTGTGTTTGTCTTGATTGATCTTGGTTGTTGTGAGCTTGCAAGTACATTCAATGTACTGACATGGCGTGTCATGCCAGTCTGCAAGTCATGCCGGATTTGATTGCTTGTTTGCCATGGATCCCTTGTTTGCGAGCTAGGATACGCGTTCCAGCCAGAGTCCCTGCGGAGTGGAGTTCACCACCATCGTTGTTGTTCTGCTGCTCGAGTTACTCTGCTGCTTCATATTGTTCTGCTGCTTGCATAGAGCAACTGTGGCAGGCGTAGCGTCTCCGTGCCGATGTAATCCCTTGTACCCATATACATTGTAATAAAGAGTTGATTTGTTCTATGCTAAGTAGTGCCATATTCCAGAAGACTTCTCCTCGATCTCTGGGCTGGAATACAGGGAGTTCCTGTTTCTCTGAGGCGGGGTGCCACTTGAATCCCAGAAAAACATTTCCGTTTGTATGTATATCACACACAGTTTTTTGTGTGGAAAGTTTGTGCAAGGTGGCCTAACGCAATCTGCCGGAAGCCGTGTGTGCTTGTTAGTTGATCGAACACGCCTACTTTCTAGAAACCGTGTGGGTTGTTTGAGTTCATCACCCATGGTGCTGTCTAAGTAACCGTCTGGAATAGAAAACCCCAATAAGCATGGTAATTAGCATATTATTGATAATCAATGTACTAATCAAATTGATATTTCTTATAAAACACACCAGATATTTCATACCTGTATAATAGCAACCATGATTTCATAATCGAATTATATCAGATAGCTTCGGCACTCAGTTACGCCATTACACAACAGCACCAAGTTTCACATGCAACATCGAAAACCTTTGGGAAGTAGCATCATACACAGTAAATAGACTGAAGAATCTCATCTAGGAAACTACAGAAGCGGGGGGGAGGGGGCAAATATTGAGCCTTCAGTGATGTTGAATGTCCTTGCAACTTTAGGCCAGTGGCTATGGATAATTGCTAACCCAACCTTCGTCCTCTTCAGGAAGACTTCAATATTGTACCGTGGGTGTTGAATGAATACCTTCCTCGCCTCTTGACCATGCAGGTGGTTTCAGAGGTAATCATCGGTGAACTGCTTTGAAAAGTACTGAAAACAAAGATATGCATAAATCGATGTTATAAATTTTGAAATTGTGCAAGGTGTGAAAACAAGGTAAAAGAGTTAGTACCATCCTATAGTTGACTCATGTCTTCTTCACTCTACAAACAAATATCTTGTTGTTATTCATTGCAAGTTTCTTCATCCTAACAATCTTTTTGAGTTTCTTGACTTGACTGATATTCATGGACATCTCATTTCCCCATATGCAAAATGGGTCGAACAGTGGGTCTAAGCCTCTGACAGCAGGACCTACATGTGCAAGACCAAATTGTAAGAAACCTAAATATTAGAATGATTCCTGCAACTGCACGATCATGTGCTTTTAGCGAAAGGACCATGCTTGAGCAAACCTCGATGGTAAACCGTAGTGTCTCCCATTGTTTCCCTGCAACACACATAAGGAAGATCTTGATCAGGTTAACTGAGAGTTTCCATACTATCAGTAGAATATGTATTGAGTACATCCAAATTCGATTTATTTCACATGCATAACAATACAAAATTGTACCCATAGCAAATGAAAATCAAATTACAGAACTGAACCAAACAGTTAAATGGATAGCAGACCAAACGAACCAAAATAGTTAACTGAGCATGACATTGCAGAATAGGAACATGTACTAGAAGATAAGACATATAACAAAACAAAGAATGCTAGAGAACAGTACTACAAAATGTAGCAATTGTTGGACCAAATTGTTAACTAAACATTACATTTGAGAGGACCAAACTGTTGACTGAACATTACATTTTAGAGGACCAAACTGTTATCTGAACATTAGATTGCATATTAATATTACAGAGGACAAATCACGAGAAGGCACTGGCGGTGGCCTCGAGAAAAAGACACGAACTACATTTTAAAGTAGACAACCACATGGCGCTATCGATGGTGGCCTCGAAGATGAGGTGCTCCCCCAAGATCTGGCGGTCGGCACGCATGGCAGCCATAGCGACCTCGTGCGTGCGTGCGGCTGTGATTTGCTTTTCCACTGCTAGATGCTACTGAGCTCCACATTATACTATGGTCAAAATGGTTGTGGGTGGCGCTTAAGAGGAGGGGGACAGTGATTTCGATGGAAGGTGTCGCATCGTCGGTCGGGACATGTGGGACGGGAAAGGAGGAGGATGGTGTGGGTGGGGTGTGGATTACCTGACCATATCAACGAGGCCGCGCAGCAAGAAGAAGGGTCAGCGGCGAGGAGGCCGCGCAGCAAGAAGAAGGCTCACCAGCGAGGAGGCGGCACTATAAGAAGAAGGGTCGTCGGTGAGGAGGCGGCGCTGCAAGAAGATGGGTAGCCGTCGGGGAGGTGGCGCTGCAAGAAGAAGGGTCGCCGGCGAGGAGGCTAAGCTGCCAGTAAGCAGTAGCGAAGGTTTGAACTTGGAAAGCAAGGAGGAATAGTGGAAATGTGTTTTGGTTGGAGGGAGGGGGCGGGGAGATAGATATTTCCGCGGTGGCAGAATAATTTCGCTCGGTGTTGTGAGAAATTGGTGCGAAAGTGTGGTTCAAGCGGGGGCGGTGGACTATAGATGACGAAGCTTCCTGCGTAAGCCAGACAAGACGGTGCGCCAATATATTTTGTATCGCATCCCACACGATCTTTCTAGTAAACTGTTTGTGGTATACCTGATTTTTTTCATTATGTTTTGAAAGACAAAATGGTGTTACAGAGGGAAAGGATGGTGTTTGAATTGCTAGAACATTTATGTACAGTGAACATGCAACTACATGAGTGCCATGTTTAAATTTGCAGTTATTCTGGGTTTGTTTGGCATTTTTATGCATTAATTGAGTTTCTAGGCATTTAATGTGCATAATTCAAATTTGAACTACAAGCACATGCTCAAGTGCACTAAAGTTTGTTCAAAATCACATGTGTGTCTTTGGGTGAATTTATAGGTCCCATGAAAGTAATGGGAATGAAATTCAAACATCTGGGCGTCGTGGCTCGACCAGGAACATTGAGAAACTTGGTTTTTAAATTCCTGGAAATTCAAAACTCGCCTAAAAATCATGAAACTTGGCATGGTGTCATTTCATGGAACCAACATGTCGTGGTAAAAAATTGGCCGCATTTGGACAAGTTTTTGGTATAAGCTTCTTGCAAACCGGTGCTTCTCTCAAGAAGACTCATGGTTCCCGAGGGGGGCGTCTCACCTTTGTGTGCGAAATGATATACCCTGCCTCCCCCCCATGATTTTTTACAGAGGCAACATAGAAATATATGAGTGCCATGTTAAAATTTGGAATTATTCCAGGTTCGCTTGGACTTTCTTATACATTAATTGAATTTCTGGTCATTTAATGTGCATAATTCAAATTTGAACTACAAGCACATGCTCCAGTGCACCAAAGTTGGTTGAAAAATCACATGTGTGTCCTTGGGTGAATTTCTAGGTCCCATGCAAGAAATGGGAATGAAATTCAAACATCTGGGCATCGTGGCTCGGCCGGAAAGATTGGGAAAATTGGTTTCTAAATTCATGTAAATCCAAAACACGCCTGAAAATCATGAAACTTGGCATGGTGTCATGACATGGCACCAACATGTTGTTGTAAATTTTTTGGACGAATTGGGACAAGCTTTGGTATAAGCTTCTTGCAAAATGGAGCTTCTCTCAAGAAGGCTCGTGGTTCCGAGAGGGAACGTGTCACCTCCATGTGCGAAATGACATACATACACAGTCTTCTCCCACCTTAATTTTTTATACACGCATATTAGACCAAATAGAAGTATCGTGCTAAATTTTGGAATTATTCCGAGTTCGTTTGGCCTTTTTTTATACATTAATTGAATTTCTGGGCATTTAATGTGCATAATTCAAATTTGAACTACAAGCACATGCTCCAGTGCACCAAAGTTGGTTGAAAAATCACATGTGTGTCCTTGGGTGAATTTCTAGGTCTCATGCAAGAAATGGGAATGAAATTCAAACATCTAGGCGTCGTGGCTCAGTCGGAAAGATTGAAAACTTGGTTTTTTAATTGCTGTAAATCCAAAACACGCCTGAAAATCATCAAACTTGGCATGGTGTCATGACATGGTACCAACATGCTATTGTAAAAAAATTTGGCCGTATTGGGACAAGCTTTGGTATAAGCTTCTTGCAAATCGGAGCTTCTCTCAAAAAGGCTCGTGGTTCCGAGAGGGAACGTGTCACCTCTGTGTGTGAAACGACATACACTGCCTCACATTTTTTTACATCGGCAGATTAGACCAAATAGAAGTATCGTGCTTAATTTTGGAATTATTTTGGGTTCATTTGGCCTTTTTTATACATTAATTGAATTCCTGGGCATTTAATGTGCATAATTCAAATTTGAACTTCAAGCACATGCTCCAGTGCACCAAAGTTAGTTGAAAAATCACATGTGTGTCCTTGGGTGAGTTTGTGATGACCCTCAAGTGTAGGGGATCTATCATAGTCCTTTCGATAAGTAAGAGTGTCAAACCCAACGAGGAGCTGAAAGAAATGACAAGCGGTTTTCTGCAAGGTATTCTCTGCAAGCACTGAAATTATCGGTAATAGATAGTTGTGTGATAAGATAATTAGTAGCGAGTAACAAGTAACAAACGTAAACAAGGCGCAACAAGGTGGCCCAATCCTTTTTGTAGCAAAGGACAATCCTGGACGAACTCTTATATAAAGCAAAGCGCTCCCGAGGACACATGGGAATTGTTGTCAAGTTAGCTTTCATCATGCTCATAAGATTCGCGTTCGTTACTTTGATAATTTGATATGTGGATGGACCGGTACTTGGGTGCTGTCGTTCCTTGGATAACCCTCCCACTTATGATTAACCCCTCTTGCAAGCATCCGCAACTACGAAAGAATAATTAAGGTAAACCAAACCATAGCTTGAAACATATGGATCCAAATCAGCCCCTTATGAAGCAACACATAAACTAGGGTTTAAGCTTCTATCACTCTAGCAATCCATCATCTACTTATTACTTCCCAATGCCTTCCCCTAGGCCCAAATCACAGTGAAGTGTCATGTAGTCGATGTTCACATAACACCACTAGAGAAAAGATAACATACATCTCATCAAAATATCAAAAGAATACCAAATTCACATGATTACTTATAACAAGACTGCTCCCATGTCCTCAGGAACAAACATAACTACTCACAAAGCATATTCATGTTCATAATCAAAGGAGTATTAATTATCATTAAGGATCTAAACATATGATCTTCCATCGAATAAACCGACTAGCATCAACTACAAGGACTAATCAACACTACTAGCAACCCACAAGTACCAATATGAGGTTTTGAGACAAAGATCTTGATATCTTTGCAAGTCACTTTGAATTATCAGTTTAGTGTTGCCAACTAGATTGGTTTTTCTTGCAATGGGAGAAGTGCTTAGCTTTGCGTTCAATCTTGCGGTGTCCTTTCCCATTGACAGTAGGGGCAGCAAGGCACGTATTGTATTCTTGCCATCAAGGATAAAAAGATGGGGTTTTCATCATATTGCTTGAGTTAATGCCTCTACATCATGTCATCTTACTTAATGCGTTACTCTGTTCTTCATGAACTTAATACTCTAGATGCAGACAGGAGTCGGTCGATGTGTGGAGTAATAGTAGTAGATGTAGAATCGTTTCGGTCAACTTGACACGGATGTGATGCCTATGTTCATGATCATTGCCTTAGATATCATCATAATTATGCGCTCTTCTATCAATTGCTCGGTAGTAATTTGTTCACCCACCGTATTATTTTCTATCTTGAGAGAAGCCACTAGTGAAACCTATGGCCCCCGGGTATTTTTTCCATCATATAAGTTATATTTTCCATCATACTAGTTTCCAATCTACTATTTTGTAATCTTTTACTTTCTGATCTATAACCAAAAATACCAAAAATATTTACTTTACTCTTTATCTATCTCTATCAGATCTCACTTTTGAAAGTAACCGTGAAGGGATTGACAACCCCTTTATCGCGTTGGGTGCAAGTTGTTGATTGTTTGTGCAGGTATTCGGTGACTTGTGTGTTGTCTCCTACTGGATTGACACCTTGGTTCTCAAACTAAGGGAAATACTTACTCTACTTTGTTGCATCACCCTTTCCTCTTCAAGGGAAAAACCAACACAAGCTCAAGAGGTAGCAGGAAGAATTTCTTGCGCCGTTGCCGGGGAGATCTACGTCAAGTCAAGCCATACCAAGTACCCATCATAAACTCTCATCTCTTGCATTACATTATTTGCCATTCTCCTCTCGTTTTCCTCTCCCCCACCTTTAAAACGATTTTCTAAAAGATTTATCTTTTCTTCTCCCTTCTCTCTTTTGCTTTCTCCTTCCTTATCGTTTATCCATGACTAGCTATTTTATCCCTCTGTTGTCTCCTGACTTGAAGTTCTTCACTTCAAGCAGAAACAAGGAGAAAATTTGAAAGATGTTTGGTATAGGATGATAGAATCTTATCGTAATAGCACCAAAGGGAGATTTTAAAATACTACTCCGTAATTTTTATGCTGGGTTGACCATGCCCCATAGGCAACTCTTGGATTTTGCTGCCACAGGAAATTATGTCGAAATTGATCCCAATATTGCTTATGAAATAATAGAAGGAGTAGTTGGAATATCGCTTCCACATTAGGGTTTACCTCCAGCTCACAAGGGAACTCAAGTTTTTGAGAAACTATGTGAATTGAAAAAAATACTTGCAAAAATCCCTTGAGCAAAAATGTCAGTGGGAATATCCACCATATGAATATGTTGATTACTCTTTGCAATAAACTGTTGGATGTTTTAGACTTGAAAATTTCTGAATATGAGGGGAAACACAAAGACCTCCCAGATATGAACATAATTCCCTCAAAAGAATAAAGACCAAAGATGACAATACTTAGATATATTCGCGTTTTTATGCCTAGCTAAGGCCGTTAAACAATAGCACTTGTTAGGAGGCAACCCAATTTTATTTTTGTTCTTTACTTTTGGTTCCTGTTTAGTAATAAGTAATTCATATAGCCTCTGGTTAGATGTGGTTTTATGTTTTAATTAGTGTTTCTGCCAAGTTAAACCTTTAGGATAGCTTACGATGATAGTTGTGTTGATCCGGCTGAAAATCAGAAACTTTTGTGCCCAAGAAAATAATTTTAAAAATTCACAGACATGTGATTTTGATATGATTCTTTTTTCTACGGATTGGTACACAAATTTATCAGGTAGTCCTAACTTTTAAGAATTTGTGGAGTTACAAAAGTATTCGAGAGTTACAGATTGCTACAGACTGTTCTGTTTTTGACCGATTCTGTTTTTTGTGTGTTCTTTGCTTATTTTGATGAATCTATGGGTAGTACTGGGGGGTATGAACCATGGAAAAGTTGGAATACATTAGATATTAAATATAAATAAAGAATGAGTTTGCAACAGTACCTTAAAGTGGTGATTTATTTTCTTATGCTAACGGAGCTCATGAGATTTTCTGTTGAGTTTTGTGTTGTGAAGTTTTCAAGTTTTGGGTAAGGATTTGACGGACTACGGAATAAGGAGTGGCAAGAGCCTAAGCTTGGGGATGCCCAAGGCACCCCAAGGTAATATTTAAGGACAACTAAAATCCTAAGCTTGCGGATGCCCCGGAAGGCATCCCCTATTTCGTCTTTGTCTATCGGTAACTTTACTTGAGGCTATATTTTTATTCACCACATGATATGTGTTTTGCTTGGAGCGTCTTGTATGATTTGAGTCTTTGCTTTTTAGTTTTCCACAGTCATCCTTTTCGTACACACCTTTTGGGAGAGACACTCATGAATCGTGATTTATTAGAATACTCTATGTGCTTCACTTATATCTTTTGAGTTAAGCAATATTGCTCTAGCACTTCACTTATATATTTTTAGAGCATGGTAGTGGATTTATTTTATAGAAATTTTTGAACTCTCTTGGTTCACTTATATTATTTAGAGAGTCTTTTAGAACAACATGGTAATTTGCTTTGGTTATAAATTTAGTCCTAATATGATAGCATCCAAGAGGGATATGATAAAAACTTTCATATAGAGTGCGTTGAATACTATGATAAGTTTGATTCTCTATGATTGTTTTGAGATATGAAGATGGTGATATTAGAGTCATGCTAGTGGAGTAATTGTGAATTTGAGAAATACTTGTGTTGAGGTTTGTGAGTCCCGTAGCATGCACGTATGGTGAACCATTGTGTAACGAAGTTGGAGCATGAAGTATTTATTGATTGTCTTCCTTATGAGTGGTGGTTGGGGATGAGAGATGGTATTTTCCTACCAATCTACCCCCTAGGAGCATGCGCGTAGTACTTTGTTCAATGACTAATAGATTTTTGCAAAAAGTATGTGAGTTCTTTTTGACTAATGTTGAGTCCATGGATTATACGCACTCTCACCCTTCTACCATTGCTAGCCTCTCTTGTGTCGCAACTTTCGCCGGTACCATATACCTTCCTCAAAATAGCCACCATACCTACCTATTATGGCATTTCTATAGCCATTCCGAGATATATTGCCATGCAACTTTCCACTGTTCCGTTTATTATGACACGCTTCATCATTGTCATAGTACTTTGCATGATCATGTAGTTGACATAGTATTTGTGGCAAAGCCACCTTTCATTATTCTTTCATACATGTCACTCTTGATTCATTGCATATCCCGGTACACCACCGAAGGCATTCACATAGAGTCATATTTTGTTCTAAGCATTGAGTTGTAATTTTTTGAGTTGTAAGTAAATAGATGTGTGATGATCATCATTATTAGAGCATTGTCCCATGTGAGGAAATAAAAAAAGGCCATAAAAAATTAAAGGCCAAACAAAAAAATGAGAGAAAAAGAGAGAAGGGGCAATGTTACTATCATTTTTCCACACTTGCGCTTCCCCTTTCTGTGACGGCATTTGGAACTGTCACCAAGTGAGTGTGCGCAATAGGGGGGTCCTTCCCACACGACCTAGAAACCGTCGGGATAGGGAGCCAAGATGCATGTACAGTACTCCTACTCGTTTGTGCTCGCATTGCCATCGCAGTCGGTATTCTGTGGTGCTACGTTTACGATATGCGGCCCATCACAAATGGTTCACTATTATAGAACGTGTATGACAAGCATAGAATCACACACATTCGCTTTCACAAACCGTATGCAATAACTAATTAAGAAGATTAGCTAATCATCGTACGAGTGTCAGATAGGAGTACAAAACGTCGGACCATCGTAACATCATCGTACGCGACAACTATCACACACGCTATTCTGTGGTGCAACGTTTATGATGCATACTTCATCAGCAACAGTTCATGGTTGTGAATCGTGTACGATAAGGCAACTATCGCACACTCTATTCTGTGGTGAAACGTTTACAATGCATACTTCATCAGAAACAATTCATGGTTGCGAATCATGTATGATAAGGCAACTATCGCAAACGGTTAGTTTTCCAGCACTGTTTGTGATATTGTCTGACATCGCACACGGTTTGCAAACGGCAATTGTGTGCATGCTTGCACACGTTTCCTCTCTGTGAACCGTCTCGGATTATGGTTTATATCGCAAATTTTTGTGTTTTACCAATCGTGTGTGCCGTAACAACCTGGAGAGCGTAATTTCACCGTAATTTAATTGCTGCTATATCAAACTGAAATTGAAATTGAATGTATGCAATAGCTTTATTCATATCCATCAGGTTCAGACAACCAATGCATTATTCGATTCATAGGTACACATCAAGAATTATGAACAAAATAAAGAATGATGAACCATAGTTGTATACATGTACTATTAAAGACGGTAAAGAAAGAAGCGATATACATTCTGGTTGCTGAACAAGGTGAAGCGGAATGCCCATATTGTTCCCTCCTCCATACAGAAGGCACGCATGACTCTAGTCCAACCCATTGTGATGGCCGACTGCCCATCCTTCATGGTCTTCATGAAAACATCTAGATAATCATCGTGTTCTGGTAGAAATACTTTAACCTTTGTATGCCCACCAATCATGTAGTTTGAGAGGTAATCTTGAGTACACTACTTTGGTAACCACTACAAAGGAAAAAAGATTCAGACACTGTCATCAAACACAACTCATTATGGGCAGTAAAAAGAGGGCTGCAGAATTCTTACTTACCATCCTACAGTTCGCTGTTGTATTGGATAAAGTGTAAACAAATAGTTTAATTGCCCTCTTTTAACCCATTTTACTAACAATCTCTATCAGCTTCCTCACTTGATGCTAGTTCATCGATATTTCATTTCCCCATACGCAGAAAGGGTTGAAGCGCAGATCTTTACCAATGACATATGTACCTAAAAGCACCAAGTTAATATTAGAAGCTAAACACCAATTGCACAATGATGTAGCACAACACTCTTTTATAATATCTTATGACATCCAATATACTCGCATATTAGATGAATTAACATCTTATATTATGGGCCAAAAGGAGTTTATTGCATTCTTACAAATTATCGGTTGATTAACTGTTGCTGTATCCATGGGTTAGAGTTAGTTTGAGCTAGTTTGGGCTCAAATAGCCCTAAAGTATATCTAAACATGAGGCCTAGTTTGAGATAGTTGCATCTATAACCCACCCAAAAAAACTATCCAACCCAAGAGGTGCTAATTGGAGCTAGTTCTCCTAGTGCATTTATTGTCAATCTAAGTATTTAACCCTGTCATGCAAACACCTCTTTGGATGGAGTTAGTTCAGGGTTAGTCATGAGCTAGAAACTAACTCTAACCTCTATGCTAAGTTGAGTATCCAAACAGGGTTGTGTTGCTGTTGTTGTTGTTGCTGCTGCTCTTCTACGTGTATCTAGACATCATCAGAACATTAAGGTAACACTCTTCCTTGTTGCTATGTAGCCTAGCATTGCATATGTAGACATTAAGTACAGTGCATGTTGCTATGTAGCCTCAGATATATTGCATATGGCCCTAGTTAACCTAACGATAAATGGGTTGCAAATATATTCAGTTAAAAGTCCGATTTACCGATTAGTCCCTTATCAGCCCCCGGTCTATATGGTACCAGCTACCGATATCCTGAACAGTGAGCATATATAAGCCATGGGATGAAACTAACCTCGATGGAGAACAACAGTCATTCGCAAAAATGTCCTGTGTAGGTACATCGAGAAGCATGTTAAGCACAATAGGCTAAACATCAACCAAAATTATCCATGGCAGACAAAATAATCGCCAAAAGATAGCTTCAGTGTGCAGGTTTAAGCAAGCTAGTAAAGCAAAACAAGTGAAAAGGTGTGTTAACTGCAACAGGCCTAAAATTTAACAATAAGCAAACATAGTCATTCAAACTGGTATTGTGCCAGTCTAAGTACACTGCTTATTGTTAAATAAAAATGTAAAGGTGTGTTTAACGACAAGATGGAGCAACCAAATGTAGTCATTCATGCCCTGTTTGTTTCAGCTTCGCTTGGATTTTAATCACCTATGGATTCGCTTCAGTGGCGAAGCTGTTTCTGCGAATCAACTTCACCATAGAAGTACACTTTGAGGTGCTTCAGGAAATCGCACTAAAAATGATCCAAATCCAGATTCAGCTTCACTAGCAAAGCTGGTTCCAAATAGCTATTTGTTTCGGATTCCAGATTCGGCTTCACTGGCAAAGCTAAATCTGGTCCCAGAATCCGAAAAAAAGGGCCATAGTGGTATTATTGAAACTGGTACTGATGAAATTGAACTACACCGTTCATACTTGCACATATAGAACATCATGTTCTGAATAACTGGAATAAACAAGGCATACTACAAAAAACCAAAGATAGCATTTGAAATTGGACATATGCTAACTACAAACAACAGAACAATCAAAAAAATTTAAAAGAGGCATATGCTAGCTATAACAGGCTTAACAACAGGCAAATATATGCATTCCTATCGGTATGTTTAAAAATGGATTGATGAAATGTACTGAATAGTAAATAATTGCACATAAAGAGCATCGCATTGTGAACAACTGAAATAAACAAGGCATACTGCAAACAACCAGATATAGCAACTAGAACTGGACATATTCTCACTACACTACAAAAGGGACTCGACAAAAGAAATCATGGGTTTCCCCCTGTGAAGAGGCATGGCAAAACAAATCATGGGTTTCCTCACTTGTCACAGATGGGCTCATTCCCGTTGGAAGAGCACGGACCCTGGATGCGCTCCATGTTGTCATAGATGGGCTCCTTCCCTTTGGAAGAGCACGGCTGTAGGGTTCCCTCCCTGATGTCGCAGACGGGCTCTTTCCCCTTGGAAGAGCAGATGGGCTCTTTCCCCTTGGAAGAGCCGGAGAGAGTACACTCCTCGTGGTCGCTGTCGGTGTCAAAACCGGCGGATCTCGGGTAGGGGGTCCCAAACTGTGCGTCTAAGGCTAATGGTAACAGGAGGCAGGGGACACGATGTTTACCCAGGTTCGGGCCCTCTCTATGGAGGTAATACCATACTTCCTGCTTGATTGATCTTGATGATATGAGTATTACAAGAGTTGATCTACCACGAGATCGTAGAGGCTAAACCCTAGAAGCTAGCCTATGATTATGATTGTTGTTGTCCTATGGACTAAACCCTCCGGTTTATATAGACACGAGGGGGCTAGGGTTACACAAAGTCGGTTACAAAGAAGGAAATCTATATATCCGAATTGCCAAGCTTGCCTTCCACGCAAAGGAGAGTCCCACCCAGACACGGGACAAAGTCTTGAATCTTGTATCTTCATAGTCCAACAGTCCGGCATAAGCATATAGTCCGGTTGTCCGAGGACCCCCTAATCTAGGACTCCCTCAGTAGCCCCTGAACCAGCCTTCAATGACGATGAGTCCGGTGCACAGATTGTCTTCGGCATTGAAGGTGGGTTCCTTCTCCGAATACTCCAAAGAAGATCTTGAACACAAGGATCGTGTCCGGCTCTGTAAAACAAATTCCACATACCACCGTAGAGAGCACAATATTCCACGAGCCTAATCTATTGACAACTTTTCCATAGCATGACATCACGCCGCGGCCCGATCATTATTCAAACCGTTTTCTCAACCTGCTACTGCACGTCTGGCGAGGCAGTTTTATTGGCACGTCTTGTCGAAGCAGAGATTGTGTCCCCTTATCACGGGATTCCCATCAATACGGGTGTGGGTAGCCCCACCCGTGCCAACAACACGGCGCTTGGGGAATAAGCGAGTTTCGAGGGCAAGTAGGGAGGCGCATAGTTTCTACTGACTTTATAAAGAGATAAGGATTCCCCTTTTTCACCCACGCCTTCTTCTTCCTCTGCTCATCCGTTCTCGAGCTCCAACACCCAAGCTTTCACCTTATCCGCAAAGTCATTCCGAACATGTCCGGAGCAGGAGGCAAGTGGATGGCCTCCTCTGTCACGAAGGAGGACATCAAGAAGCTTCGGGGAGGCCGGATACCTGTCCGCAAACATCGTGCATCGGCTTTCGACAGAAGGGCAGATCATCCCTACCATGAAACCCCAAGAAAGGGTAGTATTCCTCTCTCACTTCGTTCGCGGGCTGGGATTCCCCCTCCACCCGTTAGTCCACGGACTAATGTTCTACTACGGGCTGGACATTCATGATTTGTCCCCCAACTTCATCCTCAACATCTCGGCGTTTATCGTCGTGTGTGAGGCCTTCCTCCACATCACGCCCCACTTCGGCCTATGGCTGAAGACCTTCAACGTGAATCCAAAGGTGGTGGGCGGCCAACAAGCGGAGTGCGGGGGCGCCATGGTGGGAAAGATGCCCAACATCACCTGGTCTGACGGCTCCTTTGTGGAGACTATGAAGGGGTGGCAATCGGAGTGCTTCTATATCACCGAGCCGCGCGGCGCTAACTGGGCAGCGACCCCCGAATTTCGATCTGGCGTCCCCATGCGGCTCACCTCCTGGAGACAAGGGCTTAGCTTGGGGCTCAACAGAAGAACTGACCGGACTTCACACCTGTGTACAAAACATGATAAGCAACAAAATCAAGCTCGTCAACGTGGTTCAGGTTATGCTCCTCTGCTGGATCCTTCTATGTCAAAGACGGGTTTGCAATCTGTGGGAGTTCGACCCGACCAAACACCAGACGCTGCAAGAGCTCTTCAGCACGACGCACGAAGACGTCTGGAAGGTGCTTTTCAAGGCCACCGAGGTACCACCGCCCATAACCGAAGATCGCGGACTCAGCGCAAAACGCCGAGCCAATCCGGTAACACTACTAGGGAAAAGCCTATACACAGAGGTATAGCAGTAGCGCTGGTTAAAAAAGGGCGCTACTGCTATTGTAGTAGCACTTTCATGTAAAGCGCGCTATAGCTCAAACGTTAGCAGTAGCGCATGTTAGGAAACAAGCGCTACCACTATAATTCCCACGGCTTAGCCGATAGGCTACACGTAGTAGTAGCGATCCATATAGAACCGCGCTACTGCTACTTACTTTGTAGCAGCGCGTTTTCGTCTAAACACGCTACTGCTAAAGTATATAAAATTAAATGGAAAGCAAATAGAAAGGTAATTGAAAACGAAAGAAATAGAATAAGGTGAAAGGAAAAAAATAAAATGTGAATAAAAATAAGTGAAAAGGGGAAAAAGAGAAAGGAGTAGCAGTAGCATGTATACAAGAACACGCTGTAGCTAACATAGCAGTAGTGCTCTTTATGGAACGCGCTACTGCTACTTCTTAATTAACCACCCCCACAGCTCAAAATTTGGCTAAGTCCTCCATTCCCCCCTTTCCCCTACTCCTCTGTCGCCATCGCCCGAGCCTGTCCTCACCACTGCCGCCTGCCTTCAACCTCAGCGCCGCCGCCCACCACCGCTCTCGACCTCACCGTCGCCGCCCTCGACCTCACCGCCGCCGCCCGAGCCCGCCCAACATAGCCGCCTCCCGATCCCGAGCCCGCCCTCGCCGCCCCTACCTCTTCGTCGCTGAGCACCTCCCCGCCACCGTCTCTCCCCTCTCTGTAAGCCCCCCACCCCTCCCCACCCCCTTTCTCTCTGCTTAATTAGTTAGTACTAGATGTTTTTAGTAGTAGTAGATGTTAATTTAGGGTTCATAGATAATGATTTTCAGTAGTTGAACTAGTTTAGTTTTAGTTGAACTAGTTTAGTTTTAGTTGAACTAGTTTAGATTTAGTTGAACTAGGTTAGTTTTAGTTGAACTAGTTTAGTAACTAAATTAATAAACTAGTTGAACTAGTTGAATTAATAGAACTAATGTATTTTTAGTAAGTAAATTAATAAACTAGTTGAACTAGTTTAGTTTTAGTTGAACTAGTTTAGTAAGTAAATTAATATAACTAGTTGAACTACTTTATTTTTAGAAAGAACTGGTTTTTTTCTATTTATACTAAGTTTATATTTAGTAAAAACTAGTTGAATTAATAGAACTAGTTGAACATGTCATATTTGTTGTTATTTTTTTAGTTTAAGCAATTATTCGGGATGTATTAGTGATAACTTATAGGGTTTTTGCTTTTGCAGAAGTCAAGGAGCCCCTCCATCATCCTCGTCGTCGTCCCCGTCACCGACCACCTCCGACCTCGAGGTGAGACCTGCCAAATCTCCATGTATATCTTGTGTTGCTCATATAGGATATGTGGTTGCCCAAGTGGCTGGTCATGTTCATGTTACACCTCCGAGTGGCCTATGTTTTGTCGGAGTGTTGATTAATTTCCGTTCCGGCAAATTTTAGGCGCTCGATATGTCCTGTTTTAGCAAAGGTCATGCCGGATTTTTCCGTGAATTCTAGCATGACTTGTGCTAGAATATGTACAAGTTTAATCTTTGAATTATGAACATAGGAAATGTCGTACCCGGACGATGACAATCTCCAAGAGGAGTGCAGTTGGTACCACGACGATCGAGGTATGTGCGACATGTTTGTTGAGCTGGAAGAAGATCGGCGCTTCAGCATTAAGCTGGAGGAGACATTCTATGTTGAAACAGTACACAACAATGACAAGTGTTTTTTTCGTAATTAAGCATGACTTCAACTATTTCAACGTCTAATTTTCATCTTTTACAATTCGACTAGCTTATCCCATGCCATGCAAGACGCTATGTCTTGGAGAGGATGGGTTTTGAAGACCATGAAAATTTTGAAACAAAGAAAATACACCTAAGGACCCATCATGATATGGATTTTGAAGTAAATCTGTGCAATGCTTAGAGCATAACCCATTTTGGTTGCCAAAATTGGGAAGCACTTTGCAAAATGTATGGTTTTTATGATGGTATGATTGTCACCATGGATCTTGGTGATCCTGACATTGAGCAAGACAATATGGACATTTGGGTCCTTGTTGATACGCTTCTGATTCTACCGCAATGTGAGTTTCTCAAACATAGTTATTAACTAATTTATATTGTTTATTTCAAAATAGTTGACAGCTTATTTCCATTGACAACTTATTTTGATTCTTCAAAGAATGTGCGGAAGTTGGTAGACAAAACCCACTACACTGATGGCTCCGAATTAACTTATAAGGAGAAAAGTTATCTGGTCGCTTATTGTACTTATCTTGAGGATTACAATACCTATTATCGAACTCCTCCAAATTATGGTGAATACGTGCCACTAGTGCACGTGTTGAACCACGGTAACTTCTATGGAGATACCCTGGTAAGATTTTTTACTATTACGACATCCGTGCATCTTTTGCATACTTCTAAAACTAGTACATCATTGTTAACTATGAAGTTATTACTATGTTTTTCAACACGAAAATCCCGATGGATTGTGTGCCTCATCTGATGTATCTGAATGGTCGCCTTAGAGTTCTGAACATACTACCAGGTCAATCTAGGGAGCTCACCTGTGCATATCGGATTTCTAAAACCGGTGATCACATGCTCATCAAAGAATGAAAAAAATGTTTGGACATTCGCAAGGAGGTTCTTGGAAGTAACATTAAGCGAAAGGCAAGAATTGGACACAGGATAATCTCCATTCTCCATAATGGAGAGTCAGGGGCTATCTTCTTTTTTGCTATTTTACCTTAGAGAATGTAGTAGGTCCTTAGAGAATGTAGTAGGTCCTATGAGGTACAATATGTTTATTATGTGGTACAATGTGTTAGAATTGATGATGAGGAGTACTTGTGATTACGACTAGTGACCAATTTGCTATGTGATGTCATTGATGAAAATGATGATCTTGAGGAGGTGTATTATGATGATAAGTTGTTAATGATATGATGATGATGATGATATTTATTATATCATTGGGTGAAAGAACCGCAGATTAGTTTCAAGTGGATGGACATCCACTTGAAACTAGTCCACGGTTCTTTCACCCCGTGATGTAATAACTCATTATGATGTAAAAACAATCTCTAAATTCCTGTTGTATGAAAACTTGTGTAAAGGTGTATGAATACAACATGAAATAAAAAAGAAATAAAATAAAAAATAATAGTAGTAGCGGGGGAAGGGAGAAGCGCTCTACTAACTACGAGTAGCGCCCCTCTGGGAAATCACTACTACTAAGTCAATTTAGCAGTAGCGTGGGTTGAGGCACGCTACTCTTAAGCTTTAGCTGTAGCGCCGTACCAGTAGCGCCCTAGCCCGTGCTACTGATAGGCCTAAAACCCTCGCTGCTGCTAGGCTTTTCGCTAGTAGTGTAAGTTTTCATATTTTGCAACATATGCCTTTTACCAGCACATCCGTGGGAGGAATCTAAGCCTCCATGCCGATTTTACAGGCCTAGGTAGCGATAGCGGAGCAGATCGACTGTCTGGCTCCGCTACCTGGGGATCCAGAATCGCCTCTTCTAATGAAGATGTTGTTTCTGGCACCCTATGAGGTGCCGGAAAAGAAGGTCAAGAAGACGGCCGCGGGGACCAGAGAAGGTCTCCGGTGCAATGTTGCATCGGACGTGATGTCCGAAGTCACCAAGACGCACTCCTCCTTCAAAGACGAGGAGGAGGAGGAGGAAATCCCTCCCCCCCCCCCCCCACCAGGGGGAGAAAGAAGAGGAAGGCTGCTACGCATGGGGAGGCCGAGCTGTCCAAGAAGGGAAAAACCTTCCTTCCAGACCACTCCACCATGGCCACCAAAAGTGGTGAGGAGTGGGATCCCAGGGACAAGCCCCTGGCTAAGTCGTAAGTATCCGGACACAATAATACTTCCGCTGTGTTTGCTTTATCGTTTCTTAACATGCCAGACGTGCTCCTGCAGTCCGGCCAAATCCCACATCGAGGTATCCTCCTCTTCGGAGGGGTCTCTGGGCCCGTCGGCAAGGAACAGCGATTCGCTCCCGACAGCCTCCTCCCCCAGGCCTGCGGATGACACTGAGGTTTTGTCCCGAAGGATACCGGGCCAACGGGAGATAGTTCCGGAGACGCCCCTAGGCAAAAACCCAGTCGCCGGGCACATGGGGGAGAAGACCCCCATGGACCCCGAATATGCGGTCCGCGGCTAGTTTGGCCCCCAGCCGAATACGGCTTCGGAAACCCAAGTGGTTCCAAACTCAGGCAGGCAACCTCTCTCTAAGGAGGGCGAGCCGCCTGTACCGATGACCTCTATCCATCCAGAGGCACCGGACAACTTGCTGGAAGCGCTTCGCATGAGTACGGTGATTGAGAAGGTCTGGTCCACCAAAAGCGGATTGACCAAAGCCTGCGCTAGCCTTCTAACAGGCTTTGAGGTAAGTAATAAAATTGTGAGAGAATATCACAGTGTAGATAGTAGCCCCTGATCCTCTATTTAGTGTTCGGAAAGAAAAGCCAAAACAGAGGATCAAATAATATTCGCAGGAGTCTAATAGAAGATGTTAATGTGAATAAGCAAGCGTCGCTACTGGCCACTGCCGCTCATACTGCGGAGGTCTCTGGACTAAAGCAGGACCGGGAGCGGACCGAGGGAGAGCTCGGCCTTGCGAAGAGGCAACTCAAGGAAAGTCAAGGTACGCAATACCCCATCTGTATATTTGTAAAGGATAAATGGTTTCTGCTGATAGAAGCGCCATGAACTTTGATAGGGGCCACAACTGAAGTAGCGGCCCTTAAGAAGGCGTTGGCCGAGGCCGATGACAAAGCGGCCAAGGAACGCGCTGAGCGTGAGAAGCAAGAGGCCCGGCTCTGCGAGGTCCAGCAAGAGCTCCAGGATTTCGTCCAGAAATATGAGTCCTTGGAGCGTGACTCTAAGACTCAAGAGCCCGAGCTTGCTAAGGCCCTCCAGAACATGCAAGATGCCAAAGCCGAAGCCCAGAAGGCCCTCCAGGAGATTCAGGCGGCCAAGAAGATTGCGGCGGGTAAGGCATTCATTATGCAAAGCAAGCATGTAAAGGAGACATTTTTTTACTTACCCGAATTTGGAGCTCTCCTGGAGCGTTCGCAGATCTGCCGTGTAGCATATCTGACGCCACAGAGTTCTACCGAGCCGAAGAAGGGAGCTCGACGGAGAAGTTGTTTTGGTCTCAATATCTTGGGACAAAACATCCGATGCCTTTGAGCGACCAGCTGAAGCATCTGGTCAAGCAGCACAAGGCAGCCGAACTGGCCATGCAGGACCTCATAGTCCAGCTGTGGCCTGCCGAGCCTATACCCAGCAGCTACTTCGGTCTCGTGAAGCGGCTTGTGAGTGCCTACCCACGACTTGAAGTCATAAAGTGGTCAGTTTGCATTGAAGGTGCGCGAATGGCCTTCGCCAGCGCAAAAGTGCACTAGGCGAAGATGGATGCCGAAAAGCTGATGACCGAGGGGCCACCAAAGGGAAAGGAGCACTGCCGGCCCGAAAATTATTATGACAGTGTCCTGAAGGGCTCCTGCCTTGTGGCAGAGCAATGTGCTAAGGATGTAATCTTTGAATGAATGCACTCATTTTATCATGTAATATGAAACAAGTTCATTTGTGCAATATAATGCTTGTTGATTTAAAATTTTACCTCACGTGCGGCCGTTTACAAAATCTGAGAGTTGGCCAGTCGTCGGCTTCTGCCCCCATGTAACTAGTACAGGGGTGTTTGGGGTAAATCTAAACAGTCTTTATCCAATTTTTTGGTCCATTAAGGAGGTGTTTAGCGCAACGAACAAGGCTATCGGACTATACAACTTTATCACCCTCACTTAGCTATAGAAGTTCCATAATTTTAAATTTTGGCGTAGCCCCTGGTATTCAGAAGGCCGAACTTGGGGCACTATACTCGCCTAACTCGTACAAAGATCGACTCCTCGCATGAAGGGAAAAAAATCTTTAAGGATTTGAAACCTCTCGAACAGCGACCAGCTCTCGCCGCATCATGATATTCAGTTTTTGGCTTTCTCTACTAAGGTGCTCGTCCGGAAGAACCGGGACACAATTGCAGTAGTTCTCCCTTTACTACCCTAGCCGATATAGCGGAACATAGGGTAGCAAGCACAGGAGCCGAGCAACCCAACTATTGACCCAAGACATGATTCAGAGCTGATGCATATAGTGCTATAAGCTCGGGGTGCCGCACTATCAAAAGTGTTCGGACTTTATTGCCGTGTTATGGGGTACACTGAAGCCCCTGGCGAACTGAACATACCAGAGTGTATGGGTGCGACTTGTAATAAATAAACAATCAAGGAAAAAGGAAATGAAGTAATAAGTTGACGCTGTAATTATTTTCCATTGTTATTTGAGTTATACATCAAGGCATATGTATACAAGTAGCGCGGTATGCAAATAGGACTATTTGACATGTCCTAACCAAGAGCGAGCTGCGTGTGGGTATGTAAAACAGGTATAGCGGTCGTTATCAGAGACCACCTGGGGATTCCCTTGTACGTCAAAGCTCCTTGCCTCCTTGGTGTTTCTGTCCCGTGATGGGTCTGAAAATTAGGTTATCGGAAGAGCCTCAAGAAGAGAGGGACCTAAAAGAAAGAAAAAGGTGACGGATGCGGATCCTGGGGCGGTTGAGCCGCATTGTGGACCGCAGTCTAGCTGTGCCTCCGTCTATGTCCATGGTATTTTAAGTGCATAATTGTGTACGTGTGGCACAAATTTCACCGCTTGACTGGTACTAAGACGAAGGACGAATTGCTAGGCGAGCTCTGGACAGGCCGGATGATCCTGTTGCAGAGTACTTCGGACTCGCTTGACGGTGTCCGGGGGCTTTATTACCGAATTGAAGGTCTGCCTAAGGAGGCTGCTCTGTATTTATGCTGCGAGGGCCGCAGTGTGCTCCTTCGTACGGAGGGAGCGCTCTGTGTTTCCACTGACTGTTATAACCCCACGAGGTCCGGGCATCTTGAGCTTGAGGTAGGCATAGTGCGGCACCGCATTGAATCAAGGAATGCGGTTCGTCCTAGCAGTGCGTGATAACCACTGCGGAAGGGGACAATGTCGAAGATTAAATCCTTGATTCGGAAATTGTCCGGGGATCCGAAGACTACTTCCAGTGTGATTGAGCCCGTACAACAGGCCTCTACACCTGGTATGACACCTTTGAAGGTGGTTTTGATGGGTTTGATCCTTGAGGGATCGATACCCATTTTGCACACTGTATCCTGATAGAGCAGGCTCAGGCTGCTACCACCGTCCATGAGGACTCGTGTGAGGTGGAATCCGTCAATGATAGGGTCAAGGACCAGTGGGGCCTAGCCGCCATGACGGATACTGGTCGGGTGGTCCCTACGATCAAAGGTGATCGGACAGGAAGACCATGGGTTGAACTTTGGGGCGACTGGCTCCATCGCGTAGACGTCCCTTAGTGCACGCTTCCGCTCCCGCTTGGGAATATGAGTGGCGTATATCATATTTACCATTTTCACATGGGGGGGGGAGGGGGAATTTCTTCTGTCCCCCTGTGTTCGGCGGCCGGGGCTCCTCGTCGTCATCACTATGCGGCCCCTTTTCCTTATTTTCGGCATTCAACTTGCCAGCCTGTTTAAATACCCAACATTCTATGTTGGTGTGGTTGGTTGGTTTATCAGGGGTGCCGTGGATTTGACATGAGCAGTCGAGTATGCGGTCCAGACTGGACGGGCCCGGATTGTTTATTTTAAATGGTTTTTTCCGTTGACTGGACTTGGAGCCACTGAATCCGGCATTGACATCCGTGTCTTCGGTGTTATCGCCATTATTGCAGCGCTTGTGTCTGTTGCACCGGGGCTTGCCGTTTCTATCTCTGGCATCTGAAGTGTCGGGATTTCTTGATGTGTTGTTGCTACAAGCCAACCAACTGTCCTCGACCGCACAAAAGTGGGTTACTAGTGTCGTAAGGGCTGCCATGGATTTCGGCTTCTCTTGGCCGAGGTGTCGGGCAAGCCACTCGTCATGGATGTTATGCTTAGAGGCCGCTAGGGCTTCGACATCCGGACAGTCGAAAATTTTGTTCTTTTTAGTGAGGAACCAAGTCCAGAATTTCCCGGCTGACTCTTCAGGCTGTTGGGTTATGTGACTTAACTCATCAGCGTCCGGTGGTCGCACATAAGTTCCCTGGAAGTTGTCGAGGAATGCATATTCCAGGTTCTCCCAGCTGCCAATGGAGTTTGCCGGCAGACTATTCAGCCAATGCCCAACTGGTCCCTTGAGTTTTAGTGGGAGGTACTTGATGGCATGCAGATCATCGCCGCGGGCCATGTGAATCTGGAGAAGGAAATCTTCAATCCATACCGCGGGGTCTGTTGTCCCATCATATGGTTCGATGTTTACGGGTTTAAACCCTTCTGGGAATTCATGCTCCACTACTTCATCGGTGAAGCATATGGGGTGTGAGGCGCCTCTGTGCCGGGCTACATCGCGACGCACTTCCGATGAGTCTGGTCTGCTGTATTCGGCCCGAACGGATATGTATTTAGTATATCTGGCATGGCGGTCATCGTCACATGTTGTGGCGCGCCCCCACGATCCGTAGATCGATTTTGACTATCCCGCTTTGTTTTTGAATCATCTCACAGGTCATGGGTGTAGCCCCGGGCCTTCGTGTTTTTGTTTGATTGGCGACGGGGTACGTGCTGGTGTTCAGACTGATATGACAATTTATCTCGGCCACGAGGTGGTCGGTCAGCCGCATCCTGCGCTGGTAGTACATGCTCTAGTGCATCATCCTCGAATTGAGGTAACAACCCGCGCCTCGGGTAACTTTTGGTTGGGCGCTCGAGTCTGTATTCCTCGGCTGCCAGGATCTCAGTCCATCTGTCAGTTAGCAGATCTTGATTATCTTGAAGCTGCTGCTGTTTTTTCTTCAAGCTCTTTGCAGTGGCTATAAGCCGGCGCCTGAAGCGCTCCTGCTCGACGGGATCCTCAGGCATGATAAATTCTTCGTCGCCGAGGCTCACCTCATCTTCAGAGCGGGGCATGTAATTGTCATCCTCCGAGTCTTCATCCTCCCGTCCGGCCTGCTCGAAGCTTGGCTGGGCGGGATTTTTTTTGTCTTCGGCATCATACGAAGTGCTATTGTCTCTTGTGTCGGTATCGTTGTTTTTGCTATGGCGGGGTTTAAAGCGGCGCTGATGACGTCGGTGCTTAGGTTGCTTCTCAAGAGGATCACCCTCCGTTGCATCCTTTTGATCCTCGCCATCATTTTCTTTGGGTGTGTCCACCATATATATGTCGTATGATGAGGTGGCTGTCCAACACCCTGTGGGTGGTGGTTCCTGTTCTTCTCCGGCATCGTCATCCATACCGCCGATGTCTTCGGAGTCGAAATCAAGCTTGTCGGTTAAGTTGTCGACAATGGCTATTAAGTGGGTGGTGGGTGGGTAATGAATTTCTTCGTTGTCCGCTTCCCACTCAAGTCGGTCATAGTTCGGCCAAGAGTCTCCTAACAGGGAGAGAGATTTTAATGAGTTAAGCACATCGCCCAAGGGTGAGTGCTGAAAGATATCTGCGGAGCTGAACTCCATGATCGGTGCCCAGTTAGATCCGATGGGCACGGATGCACACGGTTCGGAGCCTATTGCCGAAGACGAGTCCGAGGGTCCGATGACACAAACCTCCTTAGAAGTGAAATCTATGTTCGACTCTATTGCCACTGAGTGTGCGGCCTCCACGGCGGGGTCCATCTTCCCGTCCTCGGATGGCATGATCTGCACTAGATTTAAAGCCAGCGCAGCTTCAGGTGTGATCTCCTAAACACCGTCCGATGGCAGATCTAGGTCATGCTCGTCGCGACTGTAGGGTGCACCTGTCATGATCTCGGAATCGTCGAAGATCAAGTCTCCGCAGATGTCGGCAGTGTAATTCAGGCTTCCAAACCTGACCTGATGGCCAGGGGCGTAGCTATCGATCTGCTCTAGATGGCCAAGCGAATTGGCCCGCTGTGCAAAGCCGCCGAATACAAAGGTCTGTCCGGGGAGGAAAACCTCACCCTGGACGGCATAGTTGTAGATGGTCGAAGGGGCCATCAAGCCTTATGGTGACGACACAGTGGAACTCTCAATGAAAGCACCAATGTTGGTGTCAAAACCGGCGGATCTCGGATAGGGGGTCCCGAACTGTGCGTCTAAGGCTAATGGTAACAGCAGGCGGGGGACACGATGTTTACCCAGGTTCGGGTCCTCTCTATGGAGGTAATACCCTACTTTATGCTTGATTGATCTTGATGATATGAGTATTACAAGAGTTGATCTACCACGAGATCATAGAGGCTAAACCCTATAAGCTAGCCTATGATTATGATTGTTGTTGTCCTACGGACTAAACCCTCTGGTTTATATAGACATCGGAGGGGGCTAGGGTTACACAGAGTCGGTTATAGAGAAGGAAGTCTATATATACGAATTGCCAAGCTTTCCTTCCACGCAAAGGAGAGTCCCAGCCGGACACGGGGCGAAGTCTTGAATCTTGTATCTTCATAGTCCAACAGTCCGGCTGTCCGAGGACCCCCTAATCCAGGACTCCCTCAGTCGCCGTTGATGAGGTCTGGCTTGGAACCTATGGATCCCAAGCCAGCATCGCAGAACATGTCCTTCAGAAATGAAAAAAGGGGATTGATGGCAATGTAGGATGGCAAGTTGTTGACAGCGAGCCAGAGGAGATCAGTGGCGGGACCATGGAAGAGATCGACGGCGGTTGAACTCAAGGGGTTGGGGGTGGGCCACTTAACCTGTGACATAGCCCGCCTCAGGCCATCGCTGTCGACGGCCTTGATGTCATAGCCGGCGGCCGAGACATGCCCGCATACTCTAGCCCACTGCTTGAGTGCCTGCCGCAAGTAATGGTTGTCAGCTTCCTCGGCGACGTCGGGTGAAGAGACCGCGATACACCTCTTTTGGGCCAGTCGCTCCTCGAGCTCCATGGGAAGCATAGCCGGGCTTAGGCTGTGACGCTCTAGAGTGGGGGATAGGGATGGGGATCTGAGGGAAAAGGGGCGTTTGGCAGGCATCATCTAAGAAACTCAGGGCGGCCTTGGTATGGAGATAGGTGGGTAAGCTGCACGGTCAAACCAGCAGATGTTGTCGGCATCCTGGATATGGGGGTATCCAGCCCTTCCTGCCTGCGGCCCACCACGTGGCTCCATCGACGGCCTGGTACGGCCCAGCTTTAGCATCACCAACTCAAGACCCACGCGAGGGGCCAAGCCTCGCAAGGCGGACAACGCCAAGACCCCCGAGGGGATCGGCCTCATCAGGCTGGCTCACGAGGGGCGGAGAGTTCTATGCAAGGTTTACCTCACGAGGCTTCAGCTAATGTGAGCCATGACGACCAAGGCCAGGCGGGCGTAGAGCACGGGTTTCCTCTTCGATGCAAAGGAGGCAAGCCACAGGCGCGGAGTTCCGAGGAATCAGCCAAAGGTTTCCATTCAGGTGCAACGAGACCAAGACCGCCAGGACGGTAGGACGGAGGTCATCGACGAGCCCACCGTAGCGTCACAACCAGAGTCTTTTCGCAGGTGAAGACTACTTTTATCAGGATAAGTTGTGCTACTTGTCCCCTTTCAAATCCGGTCGTTGTGGGATCCCTTCCAGTCAACATTTGGGAAGAGGAACAAGACCACTATAAATAGGACTAGCCACCACCATAGAGGCAGGACAAGTCGAACTAGCACACACCTCACCAGCCCCCTTGAGCTCAAGAACACCTCACCTCCTGAGGCTAGTGTCGGCATTCTGGGAATGGGGGTCCCTAGACTTGCCTGCCTGCGGCCTGCGAAGTGGCTCAAGTGGGGGCCCAGTGCAGCCCAACTTCATCAGCTCAAGCTCAAGACCCTCGCGAGGGGCCAAGCCTTGCGGGGCAGATGACAGGAAGCTTCCTCAGGAGCAGCCTCATCAGGCAGGCTCGCGAGGAGGCGGAGAGATCAAGGCAAGGGCACCTCACGAGGAGCCCATGACGCAAGCCATGACGATCGAGACCGGGCGGGTGCCAGCCTGCGCAATGTCCTTGTTTCCCCTTCGGTGCAAAGGGGCAAGCATAGGCCAAGGCATCAGGCAAAGGTTACCGTTTCGGTGCAACAAGACCAAGACCAGCAGAACGGCAGGATGGAGGTCATCGTGGAGCCTACGACGGCGTCACCGCCAGAGTCTTTGGCAGTCAAAGACCAACTTTAGTTAGGATAAGTGTACTAGATGTTCCCCTTCAAAATGGCCAATTGTTGGCGCCCTTCCCGCTCGTTATTTGGGAAGAGGCCCAGGGCCTCCCTCTATAAATAGGACTAGCCACCATAGTAGAAGGGGCATCGACGAATCAACCAGAGAGAGAGAGAGAAGCGGTCGAACTCACCCAAGAAGTTTATTGCACCAGCTCAAGAACAGCCCCTCGCGAGGCTGTTCTCCCTTTGTATTGTTCATCATCAGCCCCTGAGGCAATCCACCACACCACACACTGGAGTAGGGTATTACACCACAATGGTGGCCTGAACCAGTATAAACCTCGTGTCCCTTGTGTGTTCTTCTTTCTAGCCTAGATTCCTTGCAAGGCTTCAAAACGTGAGCTGGTAGGGGAAAGATCTTCGTGGGCACCCCAGAGTTCGAACCTTAAGGGTCTGCCGGAACCCAAAATCTGACATTTGGCGCGCCAGGTAGGGGTGCACCAGAATCTTTCTTCCGCTGGTCGCGTGTGATCTTCTATCGTGTCCATGGCTGACGCTCGTTGAGCCCGAGCCGAGCGTCGGGCTGCTCTCGCCACCCGCGTCGCCCAAACGGCGCCCGTCGGCGGTCGCCCCCGTCGTTCCCCATTGCTTGCCACCAATGCTGCCACCGGCCCGGCGGGCAACGAGCAGCAGGCCTCGTCCCTGCATCCTTCGGTGCAGCGAGAAGGCCGCACCGCCACCCCGTCGCTGACTCCAGCCGGTTCGTCGTCCCACGCCCATCGCGCCCCCACGGATGTGCACGCTACACTGCTCCTGGCGCGTGAGCTCCTGCACTACCGTCCCGTCAATGACTTCTACGAGGACTGGCTCGCCCGCATCACCGAGCTCGTCAGCGCCGCATGGGGCTCTCCTATGCCATCTCTCTCGCTGCCTCGCCCTCCATCCTGCGCAGGAGGCGTGGATCAAGAGGTGCCTCCGCCACCTCCTCCCCAAGAAGGTGCCCTGGCTCCAAGGCGCGCGGCCCCAGGATGAGACCCTCCGCATCCGGCGCCCGTGTGACAAGAAAGGAGCTGCCAAGAAATCCCTTGTCCCCAAGAAGGTGCTCGCGTGCTCCCGGCACCGGTGCACCAACACCGCATCCCTGCACCACCACGTCAAGACCCCGCGGTGCTCCAGGCAGCGGTGCACGGGAATCCCCAGGAGCAAGCCCTGCATCAGCAGAGAGCTCTAGCGGCCACTGGAGGCTGCCGCCCCTTCACCGCCGAGCTGTGTAGCGTCGCATGGCCTGGCAAGTTCAAGTCGGACCTGCCTCCTCGTTACGACGGCACTGCCGATCCCGTGGAGTTCCTACAGCTCTACGAGCTGGGCATCGAAGCCGCCAACGGGGACGAAAAGGTCATGGCGAATTGGTTTCCCATGGCGCTCAAGGACGGTGCCTGCACCTGGCTCCTGAACCTAGCTCCTGGCACGATCTCCTCCTGGGATGAGATGTGCACTCGCTTCATCGCCAACTTCCAAGGCACTCGTGACCGGCCCCCGGCCATGAGTGACCTGCGCCGCATCAAGCAACAGCCAGGAGAGACCCTGCAGAAGTACATCCAGCGCTTCAACAACGCCCGCCTCAAGATCCCCAGGGTGACTGAGTCATCCATCATCTTAGCCTTCTCTGATGGTGTGTGTGACATCAAGGTGAAAGAGGAGCTAGCAATCCATGAAGACCTATGCACATCCCTGGAGCTGTTCAACTTGGCGACCAAGTGCGCCAGGGCTGAGGAAGGGCGCCTCTCCCTCCTCGAGTTGTCGACTGTCAATCTAGAAGAGATGAAGCCCAAGGTTAAGGACGTGAAGCATAAGGGAGATGTTGTGCTCACGGCGGGGCCAGACACCAAGCGAGGCAGGGATCAGCCTGAATCATCCAAGGGTAGCCGGTACTTCGTGTACCACGACCTCCACACCCACAACACCAACGACGAATGCCAACAGCTCAGGGCCATGCGAGATGGGCGTATCGGCCGACGCCCCGAGCACAACGATCGGGGCTATGGCCGAGGAGGAGGAAGAGGTGGAGGACGATGGGAAGACCGTGGCCCTCGCCAAGGCTGGCGCGACCGACCTCGCGAGGACCGTTGGCAGGACCAGCCTCGCGAGGGAGGTTGGAGGGATCAGCCTCGTGAGGATCGCCCGCACGGCAACGCAGGCATCCCTCCTCTGCCACCACTGCCAAGGAGGAATGAAGACCAGCATCAGGACGAGGGGGCTGGGGGCTTTCAGGAGCTGCGCGCAATCGCTTGCATCCTGGGCGGCACTCAAGCCCCAGCCTCTCAGCGCATCCTCAAGCAGTTTGCTCGCGAGGTGAATGCAGTCCTCCCCAAGCTTGAGGCCACGCGCCCTCTCAAGTGGTCAGCATGCGCTATCACGTTCAGCTCAGCGGATCAGCTCAAGTGCGCAGCAACGGCCAGAGTCCTCCCAATGCTTTGTTCCCCAGTCATCAGCAATGTGCAAGTCACCAGGACCCTCATCAATGGCGGAGCAGGACTGAACGTCCTGTCCGTCGAGACATTCAACAATCTCCAAGTGCCATACAATCAGCTTCAGCCGACCAAGCCTTTCTCAGGAGTCACTGATGGTTCCACTGTTCCGATAGGGCAGGTTCGCCTTCCAGTCACCTTTGGGCAGCGCAACAACTACCGCACCGAGCTCATTGACTTCGACGTCGCCCACATTCTCCTACCATACAACGCCATCCTCAGGTACCCATCCCTGGCCAAGTTCATGGTAGTGACTCACCATGGCTACAATGTCCTCAAGATGTCAGGAAGCGGTGGAGTCATCACAGTGCCTTGTGAGGAAAGGGATGCAGTGTGTTCTCTTGAGCGTGCCTTCCAAGCCGCGGCAATCGAAGACCCAGATCACAGGAGCGGGAGACTTCTCGAGGCAGTCCCAAAGAAGAAGAAGGCTTCACCTGGCCAAAACCCTCACGAGGCGGGAACCTCCAGAGGCATCGCGTTACGATCCGCACCCGTTCAGGGGGCGCCACCCTCTGTCGCATAGGAAGGCACGCCCGGCGCCCTCCTCGGGTAGGGCTTGGGGGCTCTTTCTTGGAGAGCCACCGACTTTGCCAAGGTCACGAGGGAGGCACTCGGGCACCACTTGGAGGCATTCTTAAAAGCATGTTTCCCTCAGGAAGGTATGAAGCAAGGAGGGCCAAACCCTCAGGAATTCAGGAGCTACATGTTGGGGAACGTAGCAGAAATTCAAAATTTTCCTATGTGTCACCAAGATCTATCTATGGAGAAACCAGCAACGAGGGGAAGGAGAGTGCATCTACATACCCTTGTAGTTCGCTAAGCAGAAGCGTTCAAGAGAACGGGGTTGAAGGAGTCGTAGTCGTCGTGATCCAAATCACCGGAGATCCTAGTGCCGAACGGACGGCACCTCCGCGTTCAACACACGTACAACCCGGTGACATCTCCCATGCCTTGATCCAGCAAGGAGAGAGGGAGAGGTTGAGGAAGACTCCATCCAGCAGCAGCACACCGGCGTGGTGGTGGTGGAGGAGCGTGGTGATCCAGCAGGGCTTCGCCAAGCACCGCGAGATATGAGGAGAAAGAGAGGTAGGGCTGCGCCAATAGGAGAAGAACTTCGTGTGTTGGGCTGCTCCTATGCCTCCACTATATATAGGGGGAGAGGGGGATGCGCCCCCACCTAGGTTTCCACCCCCTAGGGGCGGCGGCCAGCCCTAGATCCCATCTAGCGGGGCGGCCAAGGGGGGAGAGGGGAAACTTGCCCCCCAAGCAAGGTGGGGCGCCCCCTCCCCAAACCCTAGGCGCCTTGGGCCCTTGTGGGGGGTGCACCAGCCCACCAGGGGCTGGTCCCCTCCCACACTTAGCCCATTCTGCCCTTCGGGGATGGTGGCCCCACTTGGTGGACCCCCGGGAACCTCCCGGTGGTCCCGGTACGTTACCGATAAAACCCAAAACTTTTCCGGTGACCAAAACAGGACTTCCCATATATAAATCTTTACCTCCAGACCATTCTGGAACTCCTCGTGATGTCCGGGATCTCATCCGGGACTCCGAACAACATTCGGTAACCACATACAAACTTTCTTTATAACCCTAGCGTCATCGAACCTTAAGTGTGTAGACCCTACGGGTTCGGGAACCATGCAGACATGACCGAGACGTTCTCCTGTCAATAACCAACAGCGGGATCTGGATACCCATGTTGGCTCCCACATGTTCCATGATGATCTCATCGGATGAACCACAATGTCAAGGACTCAATCAATCCCGTATACAATTCCCTTTGTCTAACGGTATTGTACTTGCCCGAGATTCGATCGTCGGTATACCGATACATTGTTCAATCTCGTTACTGACAAGTCTCTTTACTCGTTCCGTAACACATCATCCCGCGATCAACTCTTTGATCACATTGTGCACATTATGATGATGTCCTACCGAGTGGGCCCAGAGATACCTCTCCGTCACACGGAGTGACAAATCCCAGTCTCGATTCGTGCCAACCCAACAGACGCTTTCGGAGATACCTATAGTGCACCTTTATAGCCACCCAGTTACGTTGTGATGTTTGGTACACCCAAAGCATTCCTACGTTATCCGGGAGTTACACAATCTCATGGTCTAAGGAAATGATACTTGACATTAGAAAAGCTTTAGCATATGAACTACACGATCTTTGTGCTAGGCTTAGGATTGGGTCTTGTCCATCACATCATTCTCCTAATGATGTGATCCCGTTATCAACGACATCCAATGTCCATGGTCAGGAAACCGTAACCATCTATTGATCAACGAGCTAGTCAACTAGCGGCTTACTAGGGACATGGTGTTGTCTATGTACCCACACATGTATCTGAGTTTCCTATCAATAAAACTATAGCATGGATAATAAACGATTAGCATGATAAAGGAAATATAATAATAACTAATTTATTATTGCTTCTAGGGCATATTTCCAACAGTCTCCCACTTGCACTAGAGTCAATAATCTTATTCACATCGCCATGTGATTAACACTCACAGGTCACATCGCCATGTGACCAACATCCAAAGAGTTTACTAGTGTCACTAAACTAGTTGACATCATTATGTGATTAAGACTCAATGAGTTCTGGGGTTTGATCATGTTTTGCTTGTAAGAGAGGTTTTAGTCAACGGATCTGTAACATTCAGATCCGTATGTACTTCGCAAATCTCTAGGTCATATTGTAAATGCTGCTTCTACGCTCCACTTGGAGCTGTTCCAAATGGTCGCTCCACTATACGTATCCGGTTTGCTATTCAGAGCCATTCGGATAGGTGTTAAAGCTTGCATCGATGCAACTCTTTACGTCGAACTCTTTATCACCTCCATAACCGAGAAACATATCCTTATTCCTCTAAGGATAATTTTGACCGCTATCTGGTGATCTACTCCTTGATCAACTTTGTACCCTCTTGCCAGGTATGTAGAAAGGCACACATCAGGTGCGGTACTTAGCATAGCATACTGTAGAGCCTACGTCTAAAGCATAGGGGACGACCTTCGTCCTTTCTCTCCCTTTTCTGCCGTGGTCGAGCTTTAAGTCTTAACTTCGTTCCTTACAACTCAGGCAAGAACTCCTTCTTTGACTGATCCATCTTGAACACCTTCAAGATCATGTCAAGGTACGTGCTCATTTGGAAGTACCATTAAGCGTTTTTGATCCATCCTCATAGATCTTGATGCTCAATGTTCAAGTAGCTTAATCCAGGTTTTCCCTTGAAAAACACTTTTCAAATAACCCTATATGCTTTCTAGAAATTCTACATCATTTCTGATCAACAATATGTTTACAACATATACTTATCAGAAATTCTATAGTGCTCCCACTCACTTCTTTGGAAATACAAGTTTCTCATAAACATTGTATTAACCCAAAATCTTTGATCATATTATCAAAGTGTATATTCCAACTCCGAGATGCTTACTCCAGTCCATGGAAGGATCGCTGGAGCTAGCATACCTTTTAGCATCCTTAGGATCGACAAAACCTTTCAGATTGTATCACATACAACCTTTCCTTACGAAAACTGGTAACGAAACTCGTTTTGACATCCATCTGCCAGATTTCATAAATGCAGCTATTGCTAACATGATTCCGACGGACTTAAGCATCGCTACGGATGAGAAAATCTCATCGTAGTCAACTCCTTGAACTTGTGAAAAACTCTTCGCCACAAGTCGAGCGTCATAGACGGTGACATTACCGTCCACGTCTGTCTTCTTCTTAAAGATCCATTTATCTTAATGTCTTGCTGATCATCGGGCAAGTACACCAAAGTCCATGCTTTGTTTTGATACATGGATCCTATCTCGGATTTCATGGCTTCTAACCATTTGTCGGAATTTGGGCCCACCATCGCTTCTCCATAGCTCGTAGGTTCATTGTTGTCTAGCAACATGACCTTCAAGACAGGATTATTGTACCACTCTGAAGTAGTATGCATCCTTGTCACCCTATGAGGTACGGTAGTGACTTGATCTGAAACTCCATGATCACTGTCATAAGCTTCTACTTCAATTGGCGTAGGTGCCACAGGAACAACTTCCTGTGCCCTGCTACACACTAGTTGAAGTGATGGTTCAATAACCTCATCAAGTCTCCACCATCCTCCCACTCAATTTTCGAGACAAACCTTTTTCTCGAGAAAGGACCCGATTCAAGAAACAATCCCTATTGCTTTCGGATCTGAATTAGGAGGTATACCCAACTGTTTTGGGTGTCCTATGAAGATGCATTTTATCCGCTTTGGGTTCGAGCTTATCAAGCTGAAACTTTTTCACATAAGCGTCGCAGCCCCAAACTTTTAAGAAACGACAACTTAGGTTTCTCCAAACGGTGTCGTCTCAACGGAATTACGTGGTACCCTATTAAAGTGAGTGCGGTTGTCTCTAATGCCTAACCCATGAATGATAGTGGTAATTCGATAAGAGACATCATGGTACGCACCATATCCAATAGGGTGCAACTATGATGTTCGGACACACCATCACACTATGATGTTCCAGGCGGCATTAATTGTGAAACAATTTCCACAATGTCTTAATTGCGTGCCAAAGCTCGTAACTCAGATACTCATCTCTATGATCATATCATAGACATTTTATCCTCTTGTCACGATGATCTTCAACTTCACTCTGAAATTACTTGAACCATTCAATAATTCAGACTTGTGTTTCATCAAGTAAATATACTCAACATCTACTCGAATCATCTGTGAAGTAAGAACATAACGATATTCACTGCATGCCTCAGCACTCATTGGACTGCACACATCAAAATGTGTTACTTCCAACAAGTTGCTATCTTGTTCCATCATACTAAAAACGAGGCTTTTCAGTCATCTTGCCCATGTGGTATGATTTGCATGTCTCAAGTGATTCAAAATCAAATGAGTCCAAACGATCCATCTGCATGGAGTTTCTACATGCGTATACACCAATAGACATGGTTCGCATGTCTCAAACTTTTCGAAAATGAGTGAGTCCAAAGATCCATCAATATGGAGCTTCTTCATGCGTTTTATACCAATATGACTTACATGGCAGTGCCACAAGTAAGTGGTACTATCATTACTATCTTATATCTTTTGGCATGAAAATGTGTATCACTACGATCGAGATTCAATAAACCATTCCTTTAGGTGCAAGACCATTGAAGGTATTATTCAAATAAATAGAGTAACCATTATTCTCCTTAAATGAATAACCGTATTGCGATAGACATAATCCAATCATGTCTATGCTCAACGCAAACACCAAATGACAATTATTCAGGTTTAATACTAATCTTGATGGTAGAGGGAGCATGCAATGTTTGATCACATCAAACTTGGAAACACTTCCAACACATATCGTCAGCTCACCTTTAGCTAGTCTCCGTTTATTCCGTAGCCTTTTATTTTGAGTTACTAACACTTAGCAACCGAACCGGTATCTAATACCCTGGTGCTACTAGGAGTACTAGTAAAGTACACATTAACTTAATGTATATCCAATATACTTTTATCGACCTTGCCAGCCTTCTCATCTACCAAGTATCTAGGGTAATTCTGCTCCAGTGGTTGTTCCCTTTATTACAGAAGCACTGAGTCTCGGGTTTGGGTTCAACCTTGGGTTTCTTCACTAGAGCAGCAGCTGATTTGCCGTTTCATGAAGTATCCCTTCTTGCCCTTGACCTTCTTGAAACTAGTGGTTTCACTAACCATCAACAATTGATGCTCCTTCTTGATTTCTACTTTCGCGGTGTCAAACATCGCGAACACTTCAAGGATCATCATATCTATCCCTGATATGTTATAGTTCATCACGAAGCTCTAGTAGCTTGGTGGTAATGACTTTGGAGAAACATCACTATCTCATCTGGAAGATAACTCCCAATCGATTCAAGTGATTGTTGCACTCAGACAATCTGAGCACAAGCTCAACGATTGAGCTTTTCTCCCTTAGTTTGCAGGCTAAGAAAATCGTCGGAGGTCTTATACCTCTTGACGTGGGCACGAGCCTGAAATCCCAATTTCAGCCCTCGAAACATCTCATATGTTCCGCGACGTTTCGAAAACATCTTTGGTGCCTCAACTCTAAACCGTTTAACTGAACTATCACGTAGTTATCAAAATGTGTATGTTCGATGTACGCAACATCCACAGATGACGTTTGGGGTTCAGCACACTGAGCGGTGCATTAAGGACATAAGCTTTCTACTGTCCGCATAATCGCTACTGTCAACTATATTTTCTCCAGGAACATATCTAAAACTGTAGAACTAAAGCGCAATCTATGACATAATTTGCAAAGGGTTTTTGAGTATGTTCAGGATAATTAAGTTTGTCTCATGAACTCCCACTCAGATAGACATCCCTCTAGTCATCTAAGTGATTACTTGATCCGAGTCAACTAGGCCGTGTCCGATCATCACGTGAGATGGACTAGTCATCATCGGTGAACATCTTCATGTTGATCGTATCCACCATACGACTCATGCTCGACCTTTAGGTCTCTTGTGTTCCGAGGCCATGTCTGTACATGCTAGGCTCGTCAAGTCAACCTAAGTGTTCCGCGTGTGTAAGTCTCACTTACACCCGTTGTATGTGAACGTTAGAATCTATCACACCCGATCATCACGTGGTGCTTCAAAACGACGAACTTTCGCAATGGTGCACAGTTAGGGGGAACACTTTCTTGAAATTTTAATGAGGATCATCTTATTTACTACCGTCGTTCTAAGCAAATAAGATGCATAAACATGATAAACATCACATGCAATCAAATAGTGACATGATATGGCCAATATCATTTTGCTCCTTTTGATCTCCATCTTCGGGGCTCCATGATCATCATCATCACCGGCATGACACCATGATCTTCATCATCATGATCTCCATCATCGTGTCTTCATGAAGTTGTCTCACCAACTATTACTTCTACTACTATGGCTACCAGTTAGCAATAAAGTATAGTAATTACATGGCGTTGTTTAATGACACGCAGGTCATACAATAAATTAAGACAACTCCTATGGCTCCTGCCGGTTGTCATACTCATCGACATGCAAGTCGTGATTCCTATTACAAGAACATGATCAATCTCATACATCACATATCATTCATCACATTCTTCTTGGCCATATCACATCACATAGCATACCCTGCAAAAACAAGTTAGACGTCCTCTAATTGTTGGTTGCATGTTTTACGTGGCTGCTATGGGTTTCTAGCAAGAACGTTTCTTACCTACGCAAAACCACAACGTGATATGCCAATTGCTATTTACGCTTCATAAGGACCCTTTTCATCGAATCCATTCCGACTAAAGTGGGAGAGACCGGCACCCGCTAGCCACCTTATGCACCAAGTGCATGTCAGTCGGTGGAACCTGTCTCACATAAGAGTACGTGTAAGGTCGGTCCGGGCTGCTTCATCCCACAATACCGTCGAAACAAGATTGGAATAGTAATGGTAAGCATATTGAACAAGATCTACGCCCACAACTACTTTCTGTTCTACTCGTGCAAAGAATCTACGCAATAGACCTAGCTCATGATGCCACTGTTGGGGAACGTAGCAGAAATTCAAAATTTTCCTACGTGTCACCAAGATCTATCTATGGAGAAACCAGCAACGAGGGGAAGGAGAGTGCATCTACATACCCTTGTAGATCGCTAAGCGGAAGCGTTCAAGAGAACGGGGTTGAAGGAGTCGTACTCGTCGTGATCCAAATCACCGGAGATCCTAGTGCCGAACGGACGGCACCTCCACGTTCAACACACGTATAGCCCGGTGACGTCTCCCATGCCTTGATCCAGCAAGGAGAGAGGGAGAGGTTGAGGAAGACTCCATCCAGCAGCAGCACAATGGCGTGGAGGTGGTGGAGGAGCGTGGTGATCCAGTAGGGCTTCGCCAAGCACCGCGAGATATGAGGAGAAAGAGAGGTAGGGCTGCGCCAACAGGAGAAGAACTTCATGTGTTGGGCTGCTCCTATGCCTCCACTATATATAGGGGGAGAGGGGGCTGCGCCCCAACCTAGGTTTCCACCCCGTAGGGGCGGCGGCCAGCCCTAGATCCCATCTAGGGGGGCGGCCAAGGGGGGGAGAGGGGAAACTTGCCCCCCAAGCAAGGTGGGCGCCCCCTCCCCAAACCCTAGGCGCCTTGGGCCCTTGTGGGGGGCGCACCAGCCCACCAGGGGCTGGCCCCTCCCACACTTGGCCCATGCTGCCCTCCGGGGATGGTGGCCCCACTTGGTGGACCCCCGGGACCCTCCCGGTGGTCCCGGTACGTTACCGATAAAACCCGAAACTTTTCCGGTGACCAAAACAGGACTTTCCATATATAAATCTTTACCTCCAGACCATTTCGGAACTCCTCGTGACGTCCGGGATCTCATCCGGGACTCCGAACAACATTCGGTAACCACATACAAACTTTCTTTATAACCCTAGCGTCATCGAACCTTAAGTGTGTAGACCCTACGGGTTCGAGAACCATGCAGACATGGCCGAGACATTCTCCTGTCAATAACCAACAGCGGGATCTGGATACCCATGTTGGCTCCCACATGTTCCACGATTTTCTCATCGGATGAACCACGATGTCAAGGACTCAATCAATCCCATATACAATTCCCTTTGTCTAACGGTATTGTACTTGCCCGAGATTCGATCGTCGGTATACCGATACCTTGTTCAATCTCGTTACCGACAAGTCTCTTTACTCGTTCCGTAACACATCATCCCGCGATCAACTCTTTGATCACATTGTGCACATTATGATGATGTCCTACCGAGTGGGCCCAGAGATACCTCTCTGTCACACGGAGTGACAAATCCCACTCTCGAATCGTGCCAACCCAACAGACACTTTCGGAGATACCTGTAGTGCACCTTTATAGCCACCCAGTTATGTTGTGACGTTTGGTACACCCAAAGCATTCCTATGGTATCCGGGAGTTACACAATCTCATGGTCTAAGGAAATGATACTTGACATTAGAAAAGCTTTAGCATATGAACTACACGATCTTTGTTCTAGGCTTAGGATTGGGTCTTGTCCATCACACCATTCTCCTAATTATGTGATCCCGTTATCAACGACATCCAATGTCCATGGTCAGGAAACCGTAACCATCTATTCATCAACGAGCTCGTCAACTAGAGGCTTACTAGGGACATGGTGTTGTCTATGTACCCACACATGTATCTGAGTTTCCTATCAATACAATTATAGCATGGATAATAAACGATTATCATGAACAAGGAAATATAATAATAACTAATTTATTATTGCCTCTAGGGCATATTTCCAACACTACAGGAGTCAAGAGTCATGCGCGGCAGCCGCCGCTTGCCCGCCGTAGCCCCACATCCAGGCGAGGATGGTGGGTTGCACGTCTGCATCGACGTACCATGGCTCAACCGAGCTGTGTCTCAGGAGCGCCTCTGGCCTTCGCGCGTGGGGTGCTGCGAGGGACCACCTCACAGCTACGTTCGCATGCCTTTCGGCCTGCCGAACGCGGTCGCCGCTCATCAGCGCCTGCTGAGGAGCATTCTGGAGGCACAGGAGGTCAGGCATCACGCGGTCCTGGCGGAGATGGAGATGGCCCTTGAAGATCCACCCGTACCCCCGGAGCCTCCCGAGGCTCCAGGTCCCGGGAGCTCGTGAGGGTCGGCTTCCTCACCACGCATTTTTCGCTACTTCAGCATCCCTTCATCTTCAACCGAATCAGGTGACAGCTTTCAAAGTTCCATTTTTAGCTGGGAGCGCCCACAGGGTTGCATCATTCCCAGGTCGTGTGGGTCCGTCCCTGCGGCATGTATCCGTTTTGCTTATGCTCCTTACCTACCTTTTTGGGGGCGCCCCTCGGGCTGCATTATCCCCAAGCTGCTCAGGCCTGACCCAGTAGCGTCTGCTTTTTCCGCATCTATCTAAAATGGGTTTACTCCTCCCCGCTTAACCTGATTCCCATGGTTATCATCTGCTGCTTATCACGAAGCACTCTGCTCTCATGCAAAGCACTTGCACGTTAAAAGGGGGCGCCTGAGCATCACGACTCATGGGCTCTTACTGGCTCTCTAGCCCTCACCCCCTGGCCTTCACCCATGACATCGCGACCTGTCGTACCAGCGGCGGCTGAGCTCGCTCGAGGGCCGGGACCTGAGGACGTAGAGAATTTGCATTCTAACCACCCTGCAGGAACACACCATTGATAAAGGCCCAGAGCCAGGCGCAACCCGCCTCGAGGTAGGGCCTCGTGAGTCCCGCGCTGGCTCACGGGTGCACAGATACACCTCTCCTAGCCCTACCGTGCCGGCCACGCATCAGGGCGGGGATGTACACGCCCCGGGGGCTCCTCCCAAAGGGGAGCCCCCCTCCCACGCACCAGTGGAAGCACCATGCTCCGCGCTGGCTGACGACATTGCCGAGGAGCGGCTATGCCCGTGCACATACGGAAGCACTATGCTCCGCGCTAGTGATAAACAACTGAGGGCGGCCCACGGCCGTACCAACCTCAGGGAGCCCAGAGCTCAGTGTCTGGCACCATCGCAACGCCTCCCCTCGGGAGTGCTGCGTGAGGGGGGCTGGACATGGGGGCTGCGCCTGGGCCACGCCCGAACGCACGCCACCCAGCCAGGTCTGTCGGACCTGGTCGTCGCGCGCCCCTCCCCGAGCGGAGCCAAGGTACGAAAACTCGTTTGAACGTCAAGGGGGACTCCTGAGCATCGCGACTCAGGAGCCTAACTGGTCACGTAGCCCCTCACTCCTTAGTTCCGTCCTGGTTTTCGGTCGAGGCTAATGGTGGCTGAGGTATGCGCGGGGCCGGGCCCTGCCGACGTAGAACGACAAATCCACTCCTATGCCTCCCTTCCCTACTTGTTGTTCGCGCGTCAATGGGGACTCCTGACCATCGTGACTCAGGAGCCTAACTTGCCACGTAGCCCCTCACTCCATAGTCCCGTCCTGGTTTCCGGTCAGGGCTAACAGCGACTGAGGTATGCGCGGGGTCGGGCCCTGCCGACGTAGAACACAAGCAAATAGGAGGGAAAATGCAAATTATAGGGAATTCAAAAGCAAATATTACAAGCCATGGATTGTTTCACAATGCCAATCACAAGTTTAAACGCCTCCACGAGGCATGGTGCATGTTGCAGGAATTAAAACAGGACGAAAGCCGCGAAGGGATCACTTTCCAGTGGTGCCGCCGCCTGTGGTGGAGTCACGCTGGGCGGCTCCGCCTCCTGAGGCCGCGGAGCTGGCAGCATCGCGCCCGGGCAAGGTACTAAAGGCGCGGAACCTCCCTAGCAAAACCTCGGCTCGGCCTTTTACGGCCTCAGCAGCAGCAGCGGCAAGGTCGCCGCTCACGGGTTCCAGCAGGCTGTCGAGGTCAACACTGGGGTCGTGAAGGTAGACGTGGCTAAGGACACGCGTCAGCGCTGCGGAAGACATGGCATGCGCCTCGGCCTCGGCCTTAGGACCAAGGCCGTCCGTGACATCTTCAAGTGCATGGACTAGGAAGGGAAGCAGCTCAGCAGGGCCGTCCTCTGCGCCAGCCAACGGCTTCTCTAAGCCGCCCTCATAAAGCGTCTTCAGCGTGGCGCGAGCTTTCTCCTCCAGCTTCGCGAAGGCCACTCGATCCTCGGCCAGGACCTTCGCCTTGCTGTCTAGCTCGGTCCTCTCCACCTTCAGCACCTGCTCCAGCATCTCCAACCGGCCACGGCGGTCATCAAGCTCGGCGTCCCGATCCCTGACGACAGCCTCCCGAGCCTCCATCTCCTTCTCCTTCTCCTGGCGGTCGCGGACCTCCTTGGCGAGCTCATCACGCAGGCCTTGCAGCTCGACCTCCAGCGCCTTGCAGCGGCCCCGGGCATCCGCAACGTCGCCCTGGGCAGCATCGCGAGCGGCCTTGGCCTAGTAGGCGGCTTGCTTGTCCCCATCAGAGGCCGACATGACCTGGCTCAGCGCTGCTCGGACGGAGGTGGCAAAACGGGCCTAGCCAGAAGCTAGCTCCAGGCGCCTGACCGCCAGGCGGGGATCCGCGCTCCAAAGATCCTCCCGCAGCCGGCTCAATTCGTTGGCAGCCTGGTCCAGGACGGCAGAGGGATCAGAAGAGACGAGAGCCGGCAGAGCAGGCGGAGAGGACGGCAGTGTGATCACGGCTTGGGAGGAAGGAGCCCCCTGGGCCTTGGACACCCCAATGACAGCATCAAGCGCAGGCGCTTCCAGAGTCAGTGGGGCCACGGGGGCTGACTCCTCGTCGGAGTGTCCCTGCTGGGCTCGCAAAGATGACCGGGCAGGGGAGGCACGAGCCTCGCTGCCTCCTTTCCCCGCGGGCGAGGGCGCTACCCCAGCAGACGAACTCGCCTCAAGCAGGGCCGCAGAAGCCCCTTTCAACCTTTTCGCTGCAGGTGCTGGCCTGGCCAAAAGAATGCAGACGTCAAGCCTCGGCGGCAGAAACAAAGCAAAGTGCGGATCGATCACTTACTGGTCGTCGTTCGAGGACTCAAGCAGCCTCCGGCCAAACTTGAAGCCCGAGAGCCTACAGCTGGGATCGGCTTTGGGAGGCCCGGAGGCAGAAGGCGCGTCGGGAGGGCCGGAGCTGGCCCCAGATCACCCCGGGACGAGAGCAGACCCTGGTAGAACCAGCCCCGACCTGCCCTTCCTCGAGACCAGGGAGAATCCTCCCCTCCTCGCCTCGCACCAGCCTCGTCATTGTCCGGCATGGAGCGGAGGGCGCAGGACCTGCACCGAGGGAAGGAATCCCCCCGACTCCTCGCTGGTCGCCTCAGAGTTAGACTCTTCTTCCTCCTCCTCCTCTTCTTCCTCCTCACTCCCGCTGGAGTCGCTGGAGGACACGTTCACCGTCGCCAACGCCGCCAGATCCCCGGGAGCTTCCGCGGGCACCAGCCCTTCACCGTTGAAGGTGGGCATGGCGTTCACCACCTGCTCGTAGTCGCATCGAAGGAACAGGGATACGGGAGCGCCCACCGGGCTCGCCACGTCTCCCCCGACCAAGGAGTGGAGATCCGCGACCAGATATTCATCAGCCAGGGCCTCGGAGCTTAGGCGAAGGGTGGTGTCCGCTTCCCCAGGCCTCCACAATGGGAGCGAGTGTCCCCGGAGTGGAGCCACCCGGTGCTCTAGGAACTCCCTCAGGAGCGTAGCCCCGGTCAGCTTCGCCACCCCCAAGTTGCCTGGCCTCAGGTCCGCATTCATCCTCTTCAGCACCGCCTTTGCACGAGGGTCGACAAGCTCCGCGTGAGATCATGCATCAACGGCCTTGGGCTGCCCCGTAGGAAGCACTAGTCGGGGGTGGATGCGCCCGACATCCACCATGACCCACTTGCTCCGGAAGCCTTCGATCCTCTTCCCAGGCTTCGAGATGGCATTGGAGTTGGAGTATGCGATAAAGCTCGCGCATGCAGTGATATGGGCACGAGAAACCCGGAGGTAAAAGTAATGACGCAGCAAGGCCACTGAGGGACTCACTCCAACGTGAGCCTCACAATAGTAGGCGAAAATCGCCAGGAGAAGAACAGAGTTGGGGTGGAGGTGCAGAGCTTGCAAGTTGTATTGGCGAAGAACAACAAAGAAGAACTCGGAAAAAGGAGGCACCAGACCGGTGATGATGGCGCTCACAAAGAGCGGGTAGAAGGTGCTCCCCTTGCCTTCAGGCTGGTCGGAGCCGGCCTTTAGCACAGTCGCTCCCTCGTTGCCCTGCGCCACCATCATCAGGCGTGTGTTGGCATTCTGGGAACAGGGGTCCCCAGACTTGCCTACCTGCGGCCTGCGGCGTGGCTCAAGTGGGGGGCCAGTGCAGCCCAGCTTCATCAGCTCAAGCTCAAGACCCTCGCGAGGGGCCAAGCCTCGCGGGGCGGACGACAGGAAGCTTCCTCAGGAGCAGCCTCATCAGGCAGGCTCGCGAGGAGACGAAGAGGTCAAGGCAAGGGCACCTCGCGAGGAGCCCGTGACGCAAGCCATGACGATCGAGACCAGGCGAGCGCCGGCCTGCGCAATGTCCTTGTTTCCCTTCGGCGCAAAGGGGGCAAGCACAGGCCAAGGTTACCGTTTTGGTGCAACAAGACCAAGACCAGCAGAACGGCGGGATGGAGGTCATCGTGGAGCCCAGGACGGCGTCAATGCCAGAGTCTTTGGCAGTCGAAGACCAACTTTAGTCAGGATAAGTGTACTAGATGTTCCCCTTCAAAATGGCCAATTGTTGGCGCCCTTCCCGCTAGTTATTTGGGAACAGGCCCAGGGCCTCCCTCTATAAATAGGACTAGCCACCACAGTAGAAGGGGCATCGACGAATCAACCAGAGAGAGAGAGAAGCGGTCGAACTCACCCAAGAAGTTCATCGCACCAGCTCAAGAATAGCCCCTCGCGAGGCTGTTCTCCCTTTGTATTGTTCATCATCAGCCCCTTCGGCAATCCACCACACCACACACTGGAGTAGGGTATTACACCACAATGGTGGCCTGAACCAGTATAAACCTCGTGTCCCTTGTGTGTTCTTCTTTCTAGCCTAGATTCCTTGCAAGGCTTCAAAACGTGAGCTGGTAGGGGAAAGATCTTCGTGCGCACCCCAGAGTTCGAACCTGGGTCTGCCGGAACCCGAATTCCGACAGCCAGTTCATCCACTGTAGTAGTTCATCCTCAGCCCACCAACACAATCCACCAAAACACTGGAGTGGGGTATTACACTGCAAGGTGGCCCGAACAGGATAAACTGTTGTGTCTCTTTGTCCCCTTGAGCTCGACACGCTTGGCTTAGGAGAGTCGCGAGTAGGCAGGCTGTGTAGGTTGAGATCTCCGCACGCACCCTAGAGTTCGAATCTCTCAAGGGTTTGTGGATCCCGTAATCTAACATTTGGCGCTCCAGGCAGGGGTGCATCAGATCTTCTCTTCCATCTACCAGTCCTCCACCGCTCCACCGACGCCATGGTCGATGCCCCGAGGGCGCACGTCGAGCACTGGGTCATCCAGGCCTCCTCGGCAGTGCCCACCAACAAGGAAGACCTCCACTCCACTCTTCTCGCGGCCCGCGCTCCGCCGGGGGGCGACCGGCCGTGGGGGGCGCGTGGCGCAACATTCTCCACTGGCGCCGCGCGGCAGCCGCGCCGCCGCGAGATCTGCAAATTATGCTGCAGCAATAGCTCCACACACATGCAGGGAACAAGCAAACATGCGGGCATCGGTCACCGTGGCCCGAGGGCTCTTACTGTGCAGGCTAATGGAAAGTGGCCGCGACGCCCTGCTGGAACGGGTCGTCGAGCTGCTGGATGCGGCGTGTAGGGGGGCGGCACCGTTCTGCACCCTGCCCACATCGCAGGCGGTGGTGGGAGCGCGCGCTCATCCCCGACACAACCGTGTGCCCCCTCCCAGGGCCCCTGGAGAGCCTCTCGGTGCGACTAACCCCGCGGAGCAGCCCCCACCCGTACAAACTTGCTTCCATGATGCGGGGTTGCTCCAGGAGACATCACCAGGGGCCGCACTGGAGTATCGGCCCCTGGCCGACAGGACTAGAGGGAGACTAAAGAAGACAGGAATGTGAGGCAGCCGAGCGGCGCTTATGGTGCGGCCAGCCCAGAAGCCTACGTCCCCATCGCGATGGATCCAAGGCACGCACTGGGAGAGGGCCCCAGCCGATCCCCCATGCTAGGCTGGGTGCTGTATATACACGAGGCCGATGTCTCCTTCAAGCCGCCACCAAGCCCCGCCAAAATCTCCAATGGCGACAGTCTCTGGGTACAGCTAACGCCTCATGAGCATGCTTACGCTGACCATGGATCGTAGGTGAACCAGGGTGCATCTGCCACCAGGACTCTCAGGATGATGGATCCCCCGCAGGAGCGCGAAGGATGTTGGGAGCAGCATGGGGGAAGCCCGTCGGCAGGTCCCTCCTCGCGCTGCATGGAGTAGGGCCCTGCCTGGAGGTAGGTTCCCCGCCAGGGAAGGCGCCGGCGCCTTTCTTCCCGGTGGGGGGCCTGCGCTCGCCGAGGACGCCGCCAGCGTCCCCCTGGCCCCTTGGTCTTGTCCTAGTTTCTGGTCTCCCCAACAGTGGTCAGGGGCGGCGCATAGCGGGGTCCTCGTCGAGCGACATGAAGCAAGGCTCTGGCCTGTGAAGGTCTCCGCTCGTGACACTCTCACGTAATAATGAGTGGGGTTGTACACGCCCCAGAGTCTCCTAAGTGCCGCCCTGGGGCGTCACGGGGGCTCCCGCCCACATCCTAGTGGAAGCACCATGCTCCGTGCTAGCCGTCGACACTGTCCCCAATGACTATGCCCAGCCAGTGGAAGCACTTACCTCCGCGCTGGTGAGAAGACTTGAAGACTAGCTAGGCGCCAGACGCGGCCGTTTGCTTTTGCCTCTTTTTTGTACTTGCTTGACGACTTCTTGTAGTATTTTAACTCTCGTGTGTTTATAAAAATTGGTGAGTTTTCTCGTTTCGTGTCGCTCTCTTGCCTTTAGTTCTTGCGTTCTTTCTTGAGCTCATGACTGTTGCCCTGCCCTCAAGCGCCTCGCGAGCGGGGGCTGGGTACGGTGCACGCGTTGGTGCCGATCCCCCCCCCCAGGGGGGGCTCAAGGGTGCGGCCGCCTCGTGCTCTCACCTCGCCACGGTCTGGCAGTTGGTTCCTCACAAGGCACTCTACGACAGGCCACCAGGCCCCTTGGGAGGCACAGAACCTCGCGAGCTCGCGACAGGCTTGATACGTCTCCAACGTATCTATAATTTTCGATAGTTCCATGCTATTATATTATCTGTTTTGGGTGTTTAATGGGCTTTACTATGCACTTTTATATTATTTTTGGGACTAACCTATTAACCGGAGGCCCAGCCCAATTGTTGTTTTCTTGCCTATTTTAGTGTTTCGCAGAAAAGGAATATCAAACAGAGTCCAAACAGAATGAAACCTTCGGGAGAGTTATTTTTGGAACAAACGCAATCTAGGAGACTTGGAGTAGATGTCACGTAAGCAACAAGGTGGCCACGAGGGTCCAGGGTGCGCCCTACCCCCTGGGCGTGCCCCCCACCCACGTGGGCCCCTCGTGGCTCCCCTGACCGACTTATTTCGCCTATATATACCCATATACCCCGAAAACATCTAGGAGCACAATAGATCGGGAGTTCCGCCGCCGCAAGCCTATGTAGCCACCAAAAACCAATTGGGACCCTGTTCCGGCACCCTGCCGAAGGGGGGATCCATCACCGATGGCCATCTTCATCATCCCAGTGCTCTGCATGATGAGGAGGGAGTAGTTCACATTCGGGGCTGAGGGTATGTACCAGTAGCTATGTGTTTGATCTATCTCTCTCGTGTTCTTGCACGATCTTGATGTATCGTGAGCTTTGCTATTATAGTTCGATCTTATGATGTTTCTCCCCCTCTACTCTCTTGTAATGGATTGAGTTTTCCCTTTGAAGTTATCTTATCGGATTGAGTCCTTAAGGATTTGAGAACCCTTGATGTATGTCTTGCATGTGCTTATCTGTGGTGACAATGGGATATTCACGTGATCTACTTGATGTATGTTTTGGTGATCAACTTGAGGGTTCAGTGACCTTGTGAACTTATGCATAGGGGTTGGCACACGTTTTCGTCTTGACTTTCTGGTAGAAACTTTGGGGCACTCTTTGAAGTTCTTTGTGTTGGTTGAATAGATGAATCTGAGATTGTGTGATGCATATCATATAACCATACCCATGGATACTTGAGGTGACATTGGAGTATCTAGGTGACATTAGGGTTTTGGTTGATTTGTGTCTTAAGGTGTTATTTTAGTACGAACTCTAGGATAGATCAAACGGAAAGAATAGCTTCGTGTTATTTTACTACGGACTCTTGAATAGATCGATCAGAAAGAATAACTTTGAGGTGGTTTTGTACCCTACAATAATCTCTTCATTTGTTCTCCGTTATTAGTGACTTTGGAGTGACTCTTTGTTGCATGTTGAGGGATTGCTATATGATCTAATTATGTTATCCTTGTTGAGAGAACTTGCACTAGTGAAAGTATGAACCCTAGGCCTTCTTTCCTAGCATTGCAATATCATTTGTGCTCACTTTTATCATTAGTTATCTTGCTGTTTTTATACTTTCAGATAACAAAAAACTATATCTACCATCCATATTACACTTGTATCACCATCTCTTTGCCGAACTAGTGCACCTATACAATTTGCCATTGTATTGGGTGTGTTGGGAACACTAGAAGAAGAATTACATAGAATGCTTGGCATATGATATGTGAATGAGGAGCATGATTGCAATGTTGTTAGTATGAACTCTTTGAATATCCATGGTACTAATGATGATTGCACTAGTCATGATGAAAATGTCTCTTATAAGCATCTCAATTTTTGTGGAGTGCATAGAGTTTGCAAGTACACACCAAATAGGGAAGATAGATTTTTCAAGAGCCATAAGTATTTAGAAACCAAATGGTTGCAAGGAAGGCTAGATGTTTGTGCTGAAAATTTAAATTTTCTTAGTCATCCTTGTGAACTTTGCAATGATCATGGTCATTTAAATATCCAATGCAAATTGTTTCATGATCGTATCGTGTCCAAAAATTGTGATGACTTGATTTCCCTTGCACATCATAATGATTTTAGCTTGCTTTTGGGTTATGAAGAAATGAAAGGTATAACTAAGGATATGCCAAAATTTGTCCTTGATAATGTTCTTGCTTTTGATCGAGAAGAATTTTTTATGTATTGTGCGGTGAATTGCATTGAAAATCCTTATATTGCCAATTACATAAAGAAAAGAAAACAAATAGAAGATGAAGAGAATACTAATGAAAGGGAAGATACTTCCCAATATCCTCCTATTATTTCTTATGATGAATCAGGTAACGAGGAGGAGCTTTCTATTCAACCAATCTCATTAATAAGGAGCTCAAAAAATAGGGTTAAACCCACACATGATGTGAAAAAGAAAAAGAAAAGACGGAGAAGCAAAAGTAGAAATGTATCCCTCCCAAATGATGTCGCTCCTATTACTCATTGTGATGATGATAATTGCTATACTGTTGGTGTTATCCATACTATTAATGATGAGAGTGATTATGCTTATGATATGAAAAGTCCCAAGCTTGGGGATGCTATGTTTGATGAGAATGACATGTTCGAGAATATATTTGCTGCAATTAATGTTTGTCCCAAGCTTGGGGATGCTATGTTTAATGAAGATGATATTTTTAGCCTCCCAAATTTTGATGAGCAAATCTATTATGATGATAGCATGCCTCATATTTATGATGATTATTGTGATGACACTTATCCTATAAAAAGTAGTAATGATTATATTTATAAAACTTGTCATGAATATGATTACCCTTTTTCTGAACATTACTCTTTTAGTGTGGAAACAATTTATAGTATTCGAGTCTCTTATGATACTCCCACTATTCTGAATGAGAATATTTTGCTTATGTGGAGAATAATAAAATTTCTATGCTTGTAGATCATGAAAAGAATGCTTTATCTGATTGTTATATTGTTGAATTCATTCATGATGCTACTGAAATGTAACATCCCAAATTTTCAATTTGGAATGTTATACAAATAGATCATTATTGAATATCATATTTATTGCATTTTTTCCTCGATCCTAGAAATTCTAAGCAACTCAAGGACCCACGGAGAGAGTTGGGGATTTCATAAATTTCATATTTGAGTTTTCTCAAATTTTGGAAATAGGATCATTTGATTTTATTTATTTTATCTTCAATTATTTCAAATTATAAATTATGAGAGAGGGAATAAAATGACTTTCCCAAAATAAAGAAATATTGAGGATTTAATAATAAAATCAAATAAGATTTAATTTTGGATTTTATTGCTATTTTATTCGAATTTAGGAAAAATGCGCATTTTACAAAATTGCATTTAGGCCCCAAATAAATGTTCATCTAAACCGGCTTGATTTTAGGAGCCCGGGAAAATTTATATCGGGATTTTTGGAGTACGTTTAGTATTTTTTTTCTGTGCGAAATTATTTTTAAAAAAACAAAACCGACTTTGGGCCGTGTTCGGCCAGGACTCCGCCTGGCCGGCCCCTTTATATAGCGCCGCCCCGAGCCCGCCGCAGCCCACCTGCGCCCCCCAAACCCTAGCCCGCCCCAACCACCGCCGCCGCCGACCCGCACACCGAGGTTGACCCCGTCGCCGCCGCCGTTTTTTTTAGAAAAATCGTTCGGTTTTTCCGTCGGTTTTTTAGATCGGTTTTTTCGGTTTAGGTTAATTAGCAAAGGTTCGCTTGTTCGTTCCTTTTAATGAACACGTTCATCGTTTAGATCCAGATAACGAATGTTCGTTCGTTAATCTGTTCATCGTTTTTCTTTTTCTCGGATTTATTCCGCGAGTTTTCTGATCGCGATTTCTGATCCGATTTTCGTTTTAGTATAACTTTTCGCTCGTTAATCGGAATCAGGCGATTCAAGCACCTAGAGTTTCATCTCGAAACCCTCTTTCCAAATAATCTACTCAAACAAGTTTTTTGCTTCTGTAAAACTTGACTTAGGTCCAGATTAGTAAACGAAGCTTGTTTCATTCGCCGTTTGATTTTCGTTGCTTCATTCGATTTGATTCTTTTTGCAAACCAGAGTTCTTAAGTTGAACTTTCTGGTTAGATCTCTTATTTGAGTTTTACCTGTGCATTAGATGAGTATTTATTGTATGCTTGTTTGTTTGTTTGTGATAGAGTACCCGGATTGTGCCGCTTGCTACTTCGAATCCCCTGGTTTCACGGATCATCAGCAACGCAAGTAACACTTTGATCATACTTCTTTATTACCCAATTTTATGCATTAGATCAATCCTCAAACAATTGCATGATTAGGATCTGATTAATATGTGGGTTTTGGGAAGTAGATGAGGTAGTACCTATCACCTGTTTTAATATCAAACCCTTGGGAGTTATTTCTACGTTTGCTTATTATGCCATGCTATGCTAGTAGACGTGGATTGGGTGAGTGTTTCCATGACAGATGTGAGATTGTAAATAAATGGTTTATTTAAGGTGGCAACTTTAATACACATCTAGGTGGATTGAGGTACCTGGGTATTCCAGGATTGCCTGTTTGTTTTTGGACCGCCACCCAGGCTCAAAGGGATCATAAGATTATTCATGCTAGAAACTTCCGTGTGCAGCCACATGCTATTATGGGCTCTAGCATAGTTGACTAAGTTGTGTGAACTCTTATAGTGGTAGACTAGCAGATGTAGGGGAAAGTAGGTGTACAGGTCTACCCATCGTAAGGTGCTAGCGCTTCTGAAAGACTATGTCTCGGTCATCCGTTTCTCAAACACCGTGTAGTGCGAGAAAACCAATGGAGGAGATCGAGTCGTGTGGGGAAAAGTGCACAAACCTCTACAGAGTGTATAAACTAATCATGATTAGCCGTGTCCCCGGTTATGGACATCTTGAGTATCTAGTACTTGGATTATCATGTGAATCTCGACATGCTACTTTAATTAATATTGTTGGGTTTGTTTAATGAGGATATTCTAATTGGGATTGAGAATGCTGTCAACCATTCTCAATTTTTAACAACCACCATGATAGTTAAATAATTTTATTCCTTTGTAGTAGGGAAAATTTGGATTTATGCAAAAACTGTAACCATAGAGCTTTCTACCAGCCATATATGCATGTAGAATAGCATTGTTCTTTCATTACTCTCTATGTGTTACATTGCCAGCATATTCCATGTGCTGACCCGTTTCGGGCTGCAACGTTCATGTTGCAGACTTTTCAGACGACGAGTAAGATGCCTTAGGATCGTGGTTCTATACTCAGTGATGCCGTTGGAGTTGATGGACTCACTTATCTTCCAAGCCTTCCGTTGTTATCGTTATTAGACGGCCTTAAGCCATATTTATTGTAATAAGCTCTCTTTTGAGACATTCGATGTAATAAGTGTGTGATTGCTACTCTGTTATAAATCCTTTGAGTATTGTGCATGTCAGCATTACTGATCCAGGGATGACACTAATGCACAGAGATCAGACTGTTGAGGTCTGGTCGCTACAAGATGGTATTAGAGCACACGCTGACTGTAGGACACAACCACTAAGCAAAAGCCCTAGATCACTACTCTCTCTTCTCATTTCTGACTCCTCATCTTTTCTACTTTCTTTTAGGATGGTGGATGCAAGGAACAAGTTCACGCAACCAGATGAAGAAACACCCTTTGGACGACACCTAAAGGAAGTCACTAGATACCTGAACATCGGAGTACCAAGCTTCACTGGGACCTACAACGCCACTTTACCTAAAGAGGAGCGCTGGATGATTCAAGTTCAAGTTCCAGGAAGGACGTTCATGCCCATCACTAAGCCCATAGAGTTTTTCTTTGATGCACCAACCTGGAGTCTAGGAAAGAGCATGGCAGCCCACATCACCATGGGACGTATTGGAGAAGTTTACCACAAGGAGCTTAAGGATACTATCTACTAGATTTGTGTGCGCCGAGATGAGCAATGGGAGATGATCAGCACCAGGAAGGACAGATCAATTGCACTTTCATCCAGGAGTTAAACCAGCACATTCGACGCCAGGAGAACCAGATGTGCACAGGCATGATGGATCTGAAGAAGGCCATGACCAAGATCACGGAACTGGAGGAAGAACTCAAGTCTACACGCGATGGATATGAGGAGGAAATAGCAACGCTAGTAAAGAAGAATGATGATCTGAATAAGAAGCTAAGAGTGTTTATGGGATTTCCTGCAACTGGAGAAGACAAAGATTGCACTTGTCCAGAGAACTACATCATCATCGACAACACCGACTCGGACCCGGACGATAGTGATGATGACTATGTTGACAAAGCCGGAGAAGATATCATGGAGTCTTCATCGGAGCAGTTTTTCTAGTAGACCACCATAACATTAGTAGTATTTCCCTCCATGTATCTAGTATACTTCGAGCACTTTTGTAACGATAGATAGACCGTTGTATGCCCTTGCTTGTTTGAATGAAGTGTTTTGATTGCAATTTGTCTCATGTGCATATGGGTAGTGTTTTCCCTCTAGACCTCATTCTATTCTGTATTCTCATCTTTTCTAAACCCTCAGATGCCTCCGAGACGTGACAATGGATTTGCTTTCCCACCAAAGCTCACCCAGTTGATCCAGCAGCAGAATGCATTGATGCAGATACTAGTCCAGAATCAGAATCAGGGGAACAACAACAACAACAACCCACCACCACCACCACATGTTGATCACTTAACCCATTTTCTTAGGCTAAATCCGCCAGTGTTCTCTAGTAGCACTGAGCCGATTTTTGCAGATGATTGGATTTGCAAGACAACCAGAGAGTTGACAACTGCAGGATGCACAGATGCGGAGAAGGTTCGATTTGCCGCACATCAGCTTGAAGGACCCGCAGCATCATGGTGGGAGAATTTCACAGCCACCTATCCAGTAGACACTATCACATGGGATCAGTTTCAGCAGGCTTTCCGTACTTCTCATGTTTCAGCAGGAGCTATGGTCATGAAGAAGCCTGAGTTTCACAACTTACACCATGGAGGACGTACCGTTGGCCAGTATGTGGATGACTTTAGTAAGCTAGTACGTTATGCCCCAGATGATGTTGATATGGATGCAGCTAAGCAAGAGAAGTTTCTGGAAGGACTGAATGATGAGCTGAGCATGTAGTTGATGGTAGCAAGTTTCAGTAACTACCAGGAGTTGGTAGATAGAGCTCTCATGATTGAAGGGAAGCAGCAACAGATTGAGAACCGCAAGAGGAAGTATGGACAAGGGAAATACAATCTGGAGCACAGCATAAGCCACATTTCACCCCGAAGTCGGGAGGATAGTTCCAGCATACCCATGGAGGTGGTAGCTCACACAACCATAATGGTTCCAAGAATGGTAACGGGAATGGAGGAAGCAATGGCCAGAACCGTACCAACCCCTCAACACCAGCCAAGAGAGATCTGAGTCAAGTCACTTGCTTTAAGTGCCAGGAGACCGGACATTATGCTAATGAATGTCTTGAAGGCCAGAATGGAAATAGCAATGGAAGCTCTGGGAAGAAGCCAAACCCTTTCAACAGAGGATAGGTGAACCACGTTAGCGTGGAGGAGGTTGAAGCCCAGCCCGATGCAGTAATAGGTAAGTTTTTGGTTAAGTCATTTACTGCACTCGTTCTTTTTGATACTGGTGCATCGCATTCATACATATCAAGGGGATTTGTGGATAAGTATAAACGTCCCACTAAGGTTCTAGGAACACCCATGCTAGTAACCTCACCAGGAGCGGAGTATATGGCCAATCGAGGATGTTTTCAAGTGCCATTGAGTATAGTCAAGTATGTTTTCCCCTCAGATTTAATCCTTTTGGAATCTCAAGGTTTGGATGTGATTCTGGGTATGGATTGGCTATCGATGTATGGAGGGAACATCGATTGCGCCAGTAAGTCGATTTTGCTTACTACCCCAGAAGGTAGAAGGATCAAGTATGTATCAAGACATGAGCCGAAGAGGATGCACGTAAATTCCTTATCAGGAGTTGTGCAGGAGGAAGTACCAGTAGTGAAGGATTTTCCTGATGTATTTCCAGAAGAATTGCCAGGCATGCCACTGGATAGAGACATCGAGTTTTTGATTGAGCTTTTGCCAGGCACAGGACCAATATCTAAGAGACCGTACCGGATGCCCGCTAAGGATTTGGAGGAAATTAAGAAGCGGATTAAAGAGTTACTGGATAAAGGTTATATTCGCCCAAGTTCTTCGCCTTGGGGATCACCTATACTTCTAGTGGAGAAGAAGGATGGATCATTGAGGATGGTTATTGACTATCGAGGATTGAATGCAGTAACAATCAAGAACAAGTACCCACTGCCAATGATCAATGACCTGTTTGACCGATTGCAAGGAGCAAAGGTATTTTCCAAGATCGATTTGTGATCAGGATACCATCAGTTGAAGATTTGAGAGCAGGATATACCTAAGACGGCTTTTACCACCAGGTATGGGCTGTACGAGTATACTGTTATGTCATTTGGTCTGACTAACGCACCTGCCTATTTCATGAACATGATGAACAAGGTGTTTACAGAGTTCTTGGATAAGTTTGTCGTGGTGTTCATTGATGATATTTTGGTCTACTCAAAGAACGAAGAAGAGCACAAGGAGCATTTGCATTTGGTATTGGAGAAGCTCAGAGAACACCAGTTATACGCCAAGTTCAGCAAATGTGAATTTTGGTTGAAGGAAGTTGGATTCCTTGGACATGTTATATCCAGAGAAGGTATAGTAGTAGACCCCACAAAGGTTGTCACCATGACAAATTGGGTAGCACCAACAACAGTTGGAGAGATCCGAAGTTTCCTTGGACTGGCAGGATACTACCGGAGATTCATTGAGAATTTCTCAAAGATTGCAAAGCCCATGATGGAATTGTTGAAGAAGGATACCAAGTTCATTTGGACTGAGGAATGTGAGGCCAGTTTCCAGGAATTGAAGGAACGTTTGGTTACCTCGCCAGTGTTGATTCTGCCAGATCAGAGCAAAGATTACGAAGTGTATTGCGACGCTTCACGTCCAGGACTTGGAGCAGTGCTTATGCAGGAGGGGAGAGTTGTTTCGTATGCTTCACGACAGCTTAAACCTCATGAGTTGAATTATGCCACGCATGATTTGGAGTTAGCAGCCGTGGTGCATGCATGGAAGACATGGAGACATTTTCTTATCGGAAATCATTGTGAGGTGTACATGGATCACAAGAGTTTGAAGTACAATTTCACGCAGAAGGAGTTGAATCTCAGGCAAAGGATATGGTTGGAACTCATCAAAGATTTTGATATGAGGCTGCATTACCACCCGGGAAAGGCGAACGTAGTAGCCAACGCATTGAGCCGTAAGAGCCATGTCAATACACTCATGACCGGGGAGTTACAGAAGGAGTTAGCCGAGGACCTTCGTGAGCTATGTTTAGAGATAGTTCCGAGAGGCTATGTAGCAGCATTGGAGATTCAGTCGACTTTGATGGATAAGATCAGAGAAGCCCAGAAGACCGACAAGGAGATTGCCGAAATAAAGGAGAAGATGAGCAAAGTAAAAGCTAAAGGTTTTCATGAGGATGAGCACGATACCTTATGGTTTGAAGACTGTGTTTATGTGCCTAATGACCCGGAGATCAGGAAGTTGATTCTACAGGAGGCCCATGATTCGCCGTATTCGATTCACCCAGGAAATACCAAGATGTATTTGGATCTGAAGGACACTTTCTGGTGGACCAGAATAAAGAAGGATATTGCGGAGTATGTAGCAGTTTGTGATGTATGTCAGAGAGTAAAGGCAGAACATCAGAAGCCAGCAGGAGTGTTACAACCATTGCCGATATCCGAATGTAAGTGGGATAAACTAGGCATGGATTTTATTACGGGATTGCCCAAGACTCGTTCAGGCAATGACTCGATTTGGGTTGTAGTCGATCGTTTGACGAAGGTAGCACATTTCATTCCAGTGAAGACAACTTACACCAGTGCTAAGTTGGCCAAGATATACATGACCAGGATCGTATGTCTGCATGGAGTTCCGAGGAGCATTGTATCAGATAGAGGAACCCAGTCTACCTCAAAATTCTGGAATCAGTTGCACGAAACCTTGGGTACCAGGTTAGAGTTCAGTACAGCTTTTCATCCGCAGACAGATGGACAGACCGAGAGAGTCAATCAGATTTTGTAGGATATGCTGAGAGCTTGTGCGCTAGATTACAGATCTAGTTGGGACGACAATTTGCCATATGTAGAGTTCTCTTACAACAACAGTTATCAATCCAGTTTGAAGATGGCCCCTTTTGAAGCCTTATACGGAAGGAGGTGCAGGACCCCGTTCTCGTGGGATGAAGTTGGAGACCGCTAGTTGTTTGGACCGGATTTGATTAAGGAGTCTGAACGGAAAGTGAATTTGATCCACGACAGGCTCAAGGTAGCCCAGTCCAGACAGAAAAGCTATGCAGATTCTAAATGCAAGGAGACTGTTTATGAAGTCGGAGATAGAGTCTATCTTCGTTTATCACCACTTCGAGGAGTTAAGCGATTTGGAGTTAAGGGAAAGTTAGCGCCACGTTTTGTGGGACCATACAAAGTTTTGGAGCGGATGGGAGAAGTTGCTTACAAGTTGGAATTGCCTGAGGGATTGTCAGGAGTTCACCACGTGTTCCATGTTTCTCAGTTGAAAAAGTTCCACGCAGAGATGGTTGATATACCTCTCAGAGATACCGTGCCGCTAGAGGCGATTCAGTTGGACAGTGATTTGACCGATGAGGAGAAACCAGTTAAGATTCTTGAGTATGCCAGCCGAGTCACCCGCGGCAAGGTTATCAAGTTTTGCAAAGTTCAGTGGAGCCACACAGGATGAAGCCACCTGGGAGAGAGAGGAAGATTTGCTGAAGGACCACCCTCACCTATTTTCTAGCCAACCCGAATCTCGAGGGCGAGATTCATCTTAAGGGGGTAGGTTTGTAACATCCCAAATTTTCAATTTGGAATGTTATACAAACAGATCATTATTGCATATCATATTTATTGCATTTTTGCCTCGATCCTAGAAATTCTAAGCAACTCTAGGACCCACGGGAGAGAGTTGGGGATTTCATAAATTTCATATTGAGTTTTCTCAAATCTTTGGAAACAGGATCATTTAATTTTATTTATTTTATCTCCAATTATTTCAAATTATAATTATGAGAGAGGGAATAAAATGACTTCCCCAAATAAAGAAATATTGAGGATTTAATAATAAATCAAATAAGATTTATTTTGGATTTTATTTCTATTTTATTTGAATTTAGGAAAAATGCGTGTTTTTCAAAATTGCATTTAGGCCCCAAATAAATGTCATCTAAACCGGCTTGATTTAGGAGCCGGGGAAAATTTATTTCGGGATTTTGGAGTCCGTTTAGTATTTCTTTTGTTTGTTTTTCTGCGCCGAAATTTATTTAAAAAAACGAAACCGACTTTGGGCCCGTGTTCGGCCAAGACTCCGCTTGGCCGACCCCTTTATATAGCGCCGCCCCAAGCCCGCCGCAGCCGACCACCCGCGCCCCCCCCCACCCCCCAAACCCTAGCCCGCCCCAGCCCCCCCCTTCCCCCGCACGTCGAGGTTGACCCCGTCGTCGCCGCCGTTTTTTTAGAAAAACCATTTGGTTTTTCCATCGGTTTCTTCGTCGGTTTTTTTAGATCCGTTTTTTTATTAGATCATATTTTTTGGTTTAGGTTAATTAGCAAATGTTCGCTCGTTCGTTCGTTTTAATGAACACGTTCATCGTTTAGATCCAGATAACGAACGTTTTTTCGTTAATCTGTTCGTCGTTTTTTTTTCTCGGATTTATTCCGCGATTTTTCTGATCGCGATTTCTGATCCGATTTTCATTTTAGTATAACTTTTCGCTCGTTTATCGGAATCAGGCGATTCAAGCGCCTAGAATTTCGCCTCGAAACCCTCTTTCTGAATAGTCTACTCAAATAAGTTTTTGCTTCTGTAAAATTTTACTTAGGTCTAGATTAGTAAACGAAGCTTGTTTCTTTCGCCGTTTGATTTTTGTTGCTTCGTTCGATTTGATTCCTTTTGCAAACCGGAGTTCTTAAGTTGAACTTTCTGGTTAGATCTCTTATTTGAGTTTACCATGCATTAGATGAGTACTTATTGTATGCTTGTTTGTTTGTTTGCGATAGAGTACCCGGATTGCGCCGTTGCACTTCGAATCCCATGTTTCACGGATCATCAGCACGGCAAGTAACACTTTGATCATACTTCTTTATTACCCAGTTTTATGCATTAGATCAATCCTCAAACAATTGCATGATTAGGATCAGATTAATATGTGGGTTTTGGAAGTAGATTGAGGTAGTACCTATCACCTATTTTAATATCAAACCTTGGGAGTTACTTCCTATGTTGCTTATTAATGCCTGCTATGCTGTAGACGTGGATTGGGTGAGTGTTTCCATGACAGATGTGAGATTGTAAATAAATGTTTATTTAGGTGGCAACTTAATACACATCTGGTGGATTGAGGTTACCTTGGGTATTCCAGGATTGCCTGTTTTGTTTTTGGACCGCCACCCAGTCTCAAAGGGATCATAAGATTATTCATGCTAGAAAATTCTGTGTGCACCCACATGCTATTATGGGCTCTAGCATAGTTGACTAAGTCGTGCGAACTCTTACAGTGGTAGACTAGTAGATGTAGGGGAAAGTAGGTGTACAGGTCTACCCATCGTAAGGTGCTAGCGCTTCTGAAAGACTATGTCTTGGTCATCCGTTTCTCAAACACCGTGTAGTGCGAGAAAACCAACAGAGGAGATCGAGTCGTGTGGGGAAAAGTATGCAAACCTCTGCAGAGTGTATAAACTAATCATGATTAGCCGTGTCCCCGGTTATGGGCATCTTGAGTATCTAGTACTTGGATTACCATGTGAGTCTCGACATGTTACTTTAATTAATATTGTTGGGTTTGTTTAAGGAGGATATTCTAATTGGGATTGAGAAAGTTGTCAACCATTCTCAATGTTTAACAACCACCATGATAGTTAAATAAATTTATTCCTTTGTAGTAGGGAAATATTGGCTTTATGCAAAAACTGTAACCATAGAGCTTTCCACCAGCCATATATGCATGTAGAATAGCATTGTTCTTTCATTACTCTCTATGTGTTACATTGCCAGCATATTCCATGTCCTGACCCGTTTCAGGCTGCAACGTTCATGTTGCAGACTATTCAGACGACGAGTAAGATGCCTTAGGATCGTGGTTCTATACTCAGTCATGCCGTTGGAGTTGACGGACTCACTTATCTTCCAAGCCTTCCACTGTTATTGTTATTAGATGGCCTTAAGCCGTATTTATTGTAATAAGCTCTCTTTTGAGACATTCGCTGTAATAAGTGTGTGATTGCTACTCTATTATAAATCCTTCGAGTACTGTGCGTGTCAGCATTACTGATCCCGGGATGACACTGATGCACAGAGATCAGACTATTGATGTCTGGTCGCTACATGAAAATTATTATGAGGGAGGAACATATGCTTGTAGGAATTGCAATAATATCAAGTTCCCTCTCTATGTGCTTAAAGTTTTAAAGTTATGCTCGTTTTGCCTTCCTATGCTAGTTGATTATTGTTCCCATAAGTTGTTTGCTCACAAAATCCCTATGCATAGGAAGTGGGTTAGACTTACATGTGCTAGTCATATTCTTCATGATGCTCTCTTTATGTTTAAATTCTTATCTTTTATGTGAGCATCATTGAAATCATCATGCCTAGCTAAGGGTATTAAACAATAGCGCTTGTTGGGAGGCAACCCAATTTTACTTTTGTTCTTTGCTTTTTGTTCCTGTTTAGTAATAAATAATTCATCTAGACTCTGTTTAGATGTGGTTTTATGTTTTAATTAGTGTTTGTGCCAAGTAGAACCTTTGGGAAGACTTGGGTGAAGTCTATGCGATCTTGCTGTAAAAACAGAAACTTTTGCGCTCACGAGATTAGATGCCATTTTTTATTGGAGAGTGCTTTTAGGTTGATTCTTTTTGATGATTAATAGACAAATTCCTCAGGTCCACCAATTTATTTCAGAATTTTTGGTGTTTCAGAAGTATACGTTTGATACAGATTACTACAGACTGTTCTGTTTTTTACAGATTCTATTTTCTATGTGTTGTTTGCTTATTTTGATGAATTTATGAGTAGTATCGGAGGGTATGAACCATAGAGAAGTTGGAATACAATAGATATTACACCAATATAAATTTGGAATGAGTTCACAACAGTACCAAAAGTGGTGATTTATTTTCTTATACTAACGGAGCTTACGCATTTTCTGTTGAGTTTTGTGTTGTGAAGTTTTCAAGTTTTGGTTAAAGATTCGAGGGACTATGGAATAAGGAGTGGCAAGAGCCTAAGCTTGGGGATGCAGGGCACCCCAAGGTAATATTCAAGGACAACCAAGACCCTAAGCTTGGGGATGCCCCAGATGGCATCCACTCTTTCGTCTTCATTCATCGGTAACTTTACTTGGAGCTATATTTTTATTCACCACATGATATGTGTTTTGCTTGGCGTGTCATTTTGTTTTCTTTTGTTTTGCTTGTTGTTTCAATAAAATACCAAGATCTGAAATTCTTAAATGTTAGTGAGTCTTCACATAGTTGCATAATTATTCGACTACTCATTGATCTTCACTTATATCTTTCAGAGTAGTTTGTCATTTTCTCTAGTGCTTCACTTATATCCTTTTAGAGCACGGCAGTGGTTTTATTTTGTAGAAATTATTGATCTCTCAAGCTTCACTTATATTATTTTGAGAGTCTTAACAACATGGTATTTGCTTTGGTTATAAAATTAGTCCTAATATGATGGGCATCCAAGTTGGGTATAATAAAAACTATCATAGAAAGTGCATGAAACACTATGAGAAATTTGATAATTGATAATTGTTTTGAGATGTAAAGGTGGTATTGTAGAGTCATGCTAGTTGGGTAATTATGAAATTGAGAAATGCTTGTGTTAAAGTTGGCAAGTCCCATAGCATGCACGTATGGTAAACATTGTGTAACAAATTTGTTGCATGGGGTGTTCTTTTGATTGCCATCCTTATGTGTGGAGGTCGGGATCGCGCGATGGTTAACTCCTACCAACCCTTCCCCTAGGAGCATGCGTAGTAGTACTTTGCTTCGAGGGCTAATAAACTTTTGCAATAAGTATATGAGTTCTTTATGACTAAGGTGAGTCCATGGATTATACGCACTCTCACCCTTCCACCATTGCTAGCCTCTCTTGTGCCGCGCAACTTTCACTGGTATCATAAAACCCACCATATATCTTCCTCAAAACAGCCACCATACCTACCTATTATGGCATTTCCATAGCCATTCCGAGATATATTGCCATGCAACTTTCCACCGTTCCGTTTATTATGACACGCTCCATCATTGTCATATTGCTTTTTGCATGATCATGTAGTTGACATTGTATTTGTGGCAAAGCCACCTTCATAATTCTTTCATACATGTCGCTCTTGATTCATTGCATATCCCAGTACACCGCCGAAGGCATTCACATAGAGTCATATTTTGTTCTAAGTATTGAGTTGTAATTCTTGAGTTGTAAGTAAATAAAAGTGTGATGATCTTCATTATTAGAGCATTGTCCCAAGTGAGGAAAGGATGATGGAGACTATGATTCCCCCACAAGTTGGGATGATATTCCGGACTTTATGAAAAATAAAAGAGCACAAAGAGCCCAAATAGAAAAAGAGGCCAAAGAAGCCCACCAAAAAAATGAGAGAAAAAGAGAGAAGGGACAATGTTACTATCCTTTTTCCACACTTGTGCTTCAAAGTAGCACCATGATCCTCATGATAGAGAGTCTCCTATGTTGTCACTTTCATATACCAGTGGGAATTTTTCATTATAGAACTTGGCTTGTATATTCCAATGATGGGCTTCCTCAAAAATGCCCTAGGTCTTCGTGAGCAAGCGAGTTGGATGCACACCCACTTAGTTTCTTTTGTTGAGCTTTCACACATTTATAGCTCTAGTGCATCAGTTGCATCGCAATCCCTACTCACTCACGTTGATATCTATTAATGGGCATCTCCATAGCCCGTTGATACGCCTAGTCAATGTGAGACTTTCTCCTTTTTTTGTCTTCTCCACACAACCTCCATCATCATATTCTATTCCACCCATAGTGCTATATCCATGGCTTACGCTCATGTATTGCATGAGAGCTGAAAAAGATGAAGCGTGTTAAAAAGTATGAACCAATTGCTTGGCTAATACCAGGGTTGTGCATGATGGGAGCATTTTGTGTGACGAAAATGAAGCATGGCCTAGCTATATGATTTTGTAGTGATAAGCTTTCTTTGGCTATGTTATTTTGATAAGACATGATTACTTTGTTAGTATGCTTGAAGTATTGCTATTTTTTATGTCAATATTAAACTTTTATCTTGAATCATTTGGATCCGAACATTCATGCCACAATAAAGAAAATTACATTGAGAAATATGCTAGGTAGCATTCCACATCAAAAATTCTGTTTTTATCATTTACCTACTCGAGGATGAGCGGGAATTAAGCTTGGGGATGCTTGATACGTCTCCAACATATCTATAATTTTTTATTGTTCCATGCTATTATATTATCTGTTTTGGATGTTTAATGGGCTTTACTATGCACTTTTATATTATTTTTGGGACTAACCTATTAACCGGAGGCCCAGCCCAAATTGTTGTTTTCTTGCCTATTTCAGTGTTTCGTAGAAAAGGAATATCAAACGGAGTCTAAACGGAATGAAACCTTCGGGAGAGGTATTTTTGGAACAAACACAATCCAGGACACTTGGAGTGGACGTCAGGGAAGCAACGAGTTGGCCACGAGGGTCCAGGGCGCGCCCTACCCCCTGGGCACGCCCCCACCCTCGGGGGCCCCTCGTGGGTCCCCTGACTGACTTATTTTGCCTATATATACCCATATACCCCGAAAACATCCAGGAGCACAATAGATCGGGAGTTTCGTCCCCGCAAGCCTATGAAGCCACCAAAAACCAATCGGGACCCTGTTTCGGCACCCTGCCAGACGGGGGATTCATCACCAGTGGCCATCTTCGTCATCTCGGCGCTCTCCATGACGAGGAGGGAGTAGTTCACCCTCGGGGCTGAGGGTATGTACCAGTAGCTATGTGTTTGATCTTTCTCTCTCTCTATCTCTCTCTCTCTCGTGTTCTTGCACGATCTTGATGTATCACGAGCTTTGCTATTATAGTTCGATCTTATGATGTTTCTCCCCCTCTACTCTCTTGTAATGGATTGAGTTTTCCCTTTGAAGTTATCTTATCGGATTGAGTCTTTAAGGATTTGAGAACACTTGATGTATGTCTTGCATGTGCTTATCTGTGGTGACAATGGGATATTCACGTGATCTACTTGATGTATGTTTTGGTGATCAACTTGCGGGTTCAGTGACCTTGTGAACTTATGCATAGGGGTTGGCACACATTTTCATCTTGACTCTCCGATAGAAAATTTGCGGCACTCTTTGAAGTTCTTTTTGTTGGTTGAATACATGAATCTGAGATTGTGTGATGCATATCGTATAGTCATACCCATGGATACTTGAGGTGACATTGGAATATCTAGGTGACATTAGGGTTTTGGTTGATTTGTGTCTTAAGGTGTTATTCTAGTACAAACTCTAGGATAGATCGAACGGAAAGAATAGCTTCGTGTTATTTTACTACGGACTCTTGAATAGATCAATCAGAAAGAATAACTCTGAGGTGGTTTCGTACCCTACAATAATCTCTTCATTTGTTCTCCGCAATTAGTGACTTTGGAGTGACTCTTTGTTGCAAGTTGAGGGATTATTATATGATCTAATTATGTTATCCTTGTTGAGAGAACTTGCACTAGTGGAAGTATAAACCCTAGGCCTTGTTTCCTAGCATTGCAATATCGTTTGTGCTCACTTTTATCATTAGTTACCTTGCTGTTTTTATATTTTTAGATTACAAAAAACTATATCTACCATCCATATTGCACTTTTATCACCATCTCTTCGCCGAACTAGTGCACCTATACAATTTGCCATTGTATTGGGTCTGTTGGGGACACGAGAGACTCTTTGTTATTTGGTTGTAGGGTTGTTTGAGAGAGACCATCTTCATCCTACGCCTCCCATGGATTGATAAACCTTACGTCATCCACTGGAGGGAAATTTGCTACTGTCCTACAAACCTCTGCACTTGGAGGCCCAACGACGTCTACAAGAAGTAGGTTGTATAGTAGACATCAAGGCTCGCCTCAGGAGAAGGAGCGCCGCTGCGACACCAGGCCTCACTCGAGACCCGCGAAAAGCAAAGAAAAGTCATAAACAACTACCTCGCTCAGCGGCCCACAGCCCCGCGGGCCCCCGCTTCGGGCGCTACTTCAAAAGTGTTTCACAAAGTCACACATCATAAGGGGCACCCCCTTTTCAAATTGCTCTCACAAGAATGCGTTCAAGTTTTTGTCATACAGGTCGAAGTGAAAAGAAACACGGGCCTAGCTGGACGCGCCTTCTTCGTCACTCCCATCCGCGCAACTTGCATCGCGGCTGCCATCCTCTTCGTCATCGCCACCCGTGCCAGCTTCTTCGGTCGCGAGCACGGTCGTGTCGTCCTCAGGAGTCAGCTCCTTCACCAAGGCGTCCACATGGCCATCCACCCCCTTGGCAAGCTTGTCTTGGGTGGCTGATACGTCTCCAACGTATCTATAATTTTTTATTGTTCCATGCTATTATATTACCCATTTTGGATGATTATGGGCTTTACTTTACACATTTATATCATTTTTGGGACTAACCTACTAACCAGAGGCCCAGCCCGTATTGCTGTTTTTTTCTACCTATTTTAGTGTTTCGAAGAAAAGGAATATCAAACGGAGTCCAAACGGAATGAAACCTTCGAGAGCGTGATTTTTGGAACGAACGTGATCTAGAGGACTTGGAGTGGAAGTCAAGAAATAAACGAGGCGTCCACGAGGGTGGAGGGCGCGCCCCCCCTACTAGGCACGCCCCCTGTCTCGTGGGCCCCTTGGGCATCCACCGACCTACTTCTTCCTCCTATATATACCCATGTACCCCAAAAACATCAGAAGCGACCACGAAAAACTATTTCCACCACCGTAACCTTCTGTATCCGCGAGATCCCATCTTGGAGCCTTCGTCGGCGCTCCGCCGGAGGGGGAATCGGCCATGGAAGGCTTCTACATCAACACCATGGCCTCTTCGATGAGTTGTGAGTAGTTTACCACAGACCTTCGGGTCCATAGTTATTAGCTAGATGGCTTCTTCTCTCTCTTTGAATCTCAATACAAAGTTCTCCTTGATCTTCTTGGAGATCTATTCGATGTAACACTTTTTGCGGTGTGTTTGTCGAGATCCGATGAATTGTGGGTTTATGATCAATTTTATCTATGAGAAATATTTGAATCTCCTCTGAATTCTTTTATGTGTGATTAAGTTATCTTTGCAAGTCTCTTTGAATTATCAGTTTGGTTTGGCCTACTAGATTGATCTTTCTTGCAATGGGAGAAGTGCTTAGCTTTGGGTTCAATCTTGCGGTGTCCTTTCCCAGTGACAGCAGGGGCAGCAAGGCACGTATTGTATTGTTGCCATCGAGGATAAAAAGATGGGGTTTATATCATATTGCATGAGTTTATCCCTCTACATCATGTCATCTTTCTTAATGCATTACTCTGTTCTTTATGAACTTAATACTCTAGATGCATGTTGGATAGCGGTCGATGTGTGGAGTAATAGTAGTAGATGCAGGCAGGAGTCGGTCTACTTGTCACGGACGTGATGCCTATATACATGATCATGCCTAGATAATCTCATAATTATTCGCTATTCTATCAATTGCTCGACAGTAATTTATTCACCCACCGTAATACTTATGCTATCTTGAGAGAAGCCACTAGTGAAACCTATGGCCCCCGGGTCTATCTCTTATCATATAAGCTTTCAATCTACTTTTATTTGCATCTTTAGTTTTCCAATCTATATTATAAAATACCAAAAATATATTTATCTTATCATATTATCTCTATCAGATCTCACTTTCGCAAGTGGCCGTGAAGGGATTGACAACCCCTTTATTTTGTTGGTTGAGAGTTCTTGTTTTTTTGTGTAGGTGTGTGGGACTTTTGAGGAGCCTCCTACCGGATTGATACCTTGGTTCTCAAAAACTGAGGGAAATACTTATGCTACTATTGCTGCATCACCCTTTCCTCTTCAAGGAAAACCAACACAAGCTCAAGACGTAGCAAGAAGGATTTCTCGCGCCGTTGTCGGGGAGGTCTTTGGTCAAGTCAAGACATACCAAGTACCCATCACAAACTCATCTCCCTCGCACTTACATTATTTGCCATTTGCCTCTCGTTTTCCTCTCCCCCACTTCACCCTTGCCGTTTTATTCGCTCTCTCTTTCCCAATCTCCTCTCTCTTTCACTTGCCTTTTTGTTTGCTTGTGTGTTGGATTACTTGTCGCGATGGCGCAAGATAATACCAAATTGTTTGATTTTTCCAATACCAACAATAATGATTTCCTTAGTACTCTGATTGCTCCTCTTAATGATGTTGAGTCTTGTCAAATCAAAGCTGTTTTGCTGAATCTTGTTATGAAAGATCAATTCTCTGGCCTTCCTAGTGAATATTCCACTACCCATCTAAACAACTTTATTCATTTGTGTGAGATGCAAAAGAAGAAATATACGGATAATGATATTGTTAAATCGAAGTTATTTCCGTTTTCACTTAGAGATCGTGCTAAAGTTTGGTTTTCGTCTTTGCCTAAGAATAGTATTGATTCATGGAATAAGTGCAAAGATGCTTTTATCTCTAAGTATTTTCCTCCCACTAAGATCATCTCTCTTAGGAATGATATTATGAATTTTAAACAACTTAATCATGATCATGTTGCCCAATCTTGGGAAAGAATGAAATTGATGATTCACAATTGCCCTACTCATGGTTTGAATTTATGAATGATCATACAAAATTTTTATGCCGGATTGAATTTTATTTCTAGAAATCTTTTAGATTCGGCCGCGGGAGGCACGTTTATGGAAATCACCTTAGGAGAAGCTACAAAACTCCTTGATAATATTATGGCTAATTATTCTCAATGGCACACCGAAAGATCTACTAGTAAAAAAGTGCATGCTATAGAAGAAATTAATGTTTTGAGTGGAAAGATGGATGAACTTATGAAGTTGTTTGCTACTAAGAGTGCTTCTATTAATCCCAATGATATGCCTTTGTCTACTTTGATTGAGAATAATGAATCTATGGATGTGAATTTTTTTGGCAGGAATAATTTTGGTAAGGGATAATTGATTTTATACCCCTAGTTGGGTCACACTCGGCAGGTTTGCCCCTAGTTTACAAAAACCCTTGGTCTTGCCCAAGTGAGTTTGGTTCTCTTACGGTTTTGCCCTTCCATCTCAATTCCATCCGATCAAAGGCGTTTGACCGTTAGACAGGTATTTCTCTGGACCATTTTGCCCCTCCTTATAACTGCAGTGCAAATATGAAGAGAAAAAACATGACACTTACAAGTGGGTCCCAACCACATAGAAAAAATGCCAAATAGAAAAAAATAGTCTCTCTCTCTCTCCTATCCCCCCCTCTCCTCTCTTAATCTCTTGATCTCTCTGTCGTCGGTCAAATAACAGCAGCGATGACGAGCAATTGCCGTCAGAAAGTCAGGCCAGGCCGGCGAGGTGGCAAGCTGGGCCGGGGGGCGTGAGGCAGCGTCAGGCGAGGTCAACTGCAAGGGGGAGGCGGTGGATACAAGGGGCCCGAATCAGAACGGGGCATGCGCGAGTAGTGGAGAGACGGCCGGATCCCGCCGCAGGAGGCTCAGTATGAACCAGATACAGTTGGGATGGAGGTGGGGAGGTGCTAGCGGCAGAAGGGGAGGAAGAAGAAGGATGGAGGGGTCCTGCGGTTTTCCTCCGGCGGTGGTACAATGATGCGGTGGCCTGGACAGGCGCCAGATTGGCCGGTGCGGCACGCATCCTTTCTCGGCGGCGGCGTTGTCTCTGGAGGGAGGCTCGGCTCGGATGGGATCCGTTCAGGATGGATATCGGGGAGGCACTGGCGACCGGCGGCGGGGCAGATGGGCAGGTGTTGCTCGTCCCAGAGCTCGCGGTGCCATGGGCACAGTGGCTTAACCTGTGGAAGAATGGTGGCATGCTCAGACAGGAAGTCACAGAGGGATAAAAGGAAGGAGAAGGGCGGTGGGTCCTGCTGCTTGTTACCGGCAGCGCCATGGCGGGCCACATGCATGAAAGATCGGGGAGGCGCGAGGCGTCGGCATGTCTCCTACGCACGAACACGAGTGGGGAACGGGGCGGCATTGAAGGTCAATGGGGAACGAGGAACGGGGCGGCAAACGAGGCGAGGTGGTCGGGGTCGCGCAGATCTGGAGGTGAGGGTGACGGATCTAGCACGGCTGCCCGTGTTGGTGCTCGAAATGGCCAGCAGCGCCATAGACAGAGATCTACGGGGGCGCGGCGGTCTCCTCTTGCACGCAAAGAGGAAGATGCAGGCACACAGAGAGAAAGAAGCACGCTGAGAGAGAGAGAGAGAGAGAGAGAGGAAGGGCAAAATGGTCCAGTAAAATGTCTGACTAACGGTCAAATGCCTTTGATCGGACGGAATTGGAACAGAAGGGCAAAAGCATAAGGTGACCAAACGCATTTGTGCAAGACCAAGGGTTTTTCGAAATTAGGGGCAAAACTGCCGAGTGGGACACAACTAAGGGCACCAAATTAATTATCCCTTTTGGTAACAATGCCTATAGAGGAAACTTTAATCCTAGACCGTTCCCTAGTAATTCCTCAAATAGTTATGGAAATTCCTACAATAATTCTTTTGGTAATTATAATAAGATGCCCTCCGATTTTGAGAATAGTGTGAAAGAATTTATGATCTCTCAAAAGAATTTTAATGCCATGCTTGAAGAAAAATTGCTTAAAGTTGATGATTTGGCTAGGAACGTTGATAGACTTTCACTTGATGTTGATTCTTTGAAACTTAGATCTACTCCTCCTAAGCATGATTTCAATGAGTCTCTCAAAGCTATGAGAAATTCCATTGATGAGTGCAAGGAAAGAACCGCTAGATTGCGTGCTAAGAAAGATTGCTTTGTAAAGGCGTGTTCTTCTGGTTTCCATGAAAATAATGATGAAGATCTTAAACTTATTGATGTGTCCCCTATTAGATCTTTGTTTTTCAATATGAATCTTAATAATGATGGGACTGGAGATGAGTCAACTTTAGTTAAAAGGTGTCCCAATGATTCGGAGGTTTTAGATCTTGATGCTAAATTTGGTAAAAGTGGGATTGGAGAGGTCAAGACTTTAAATAGCATTGAACCCACTATCTTGAATTTCAAGGACTTTAAATATGATAATTATTCTTTAGAAGATTGTATTTCCTTGTTGCAATCCGTTGTGAATTCTCCTCATGCTTATAGTCAAAATAAAGCTTTTACCAAACATATTGTTGATGCCTTGATGCAATCTTATGATGAAAAACTTAATTTGGAAGTTTCTATACCTAGAAAACTTTATGATGAGTGGGAACCTACTATAAAGATTAAAATTAAAGATCATGAGTGTTATGCTTTGTGTGATTTGGGTGCTAGTGTTTCCACGATTCCGAAAACTTTATGTGATATTCTAGGTTTCCATGATCTTGATGATTGCTCTTTAAATTTGCACCTTGCGGATTCCACCATTAAAAAGCCAACGGGAAGGATCAATGATGTTCTCATCATTGAAAATAGGAATTTGGTGCCCGTAGATTTTATCATTCTTGATATAGATTGTAATCTTTCTTGTCCTATTATTCTTGGTAGACCTTTCCTTAGAACAATTGGTGCGATTATTGATATGAAGGAAGGGAATATTATATTCCAATTCCCATTGAGGAAAGGCATGGAGCACTTCCCAATAAAGAAAGCCAAATTGCCTTATGAATCTATCATGCGAGCTACTTATGAATCGAGTGCCAAGGATGGCACTACTTAGATCCATCCTCGCTTTTATGCCTAGCTAGGGGCGTTAAACGATAGCGCTAGTTGGGAGGCAACCCAATTTTATTTTAGTTTTCTTGTTTTTTCTTCTGTTTAGTAATAAATTTTGCATCCACTTTCTGTTTAGAAGTGTTTTTATGTTTTAATTAGTGTTTGTGCCAAGTAGAACCTATAGGATAACCTATGGTGATAGTTAATTTGATTCTGCTGAAAAATAGAAACTTTGCACGCATGAAAATAATTTTAGTAATTCACAGAGACCTGTTTTTGCGTTGATTCTTTTTTATGTAGATAGACAAATTCCCAGGACTTCCTATTTTGGTAGGATTTTTAGAGTTCCAGAAGTATTCGAGAGTTACAGATTGCTACAGACTGTTCTGTTTTTGACAGATTCTGTTTTTCATGTGTTGTTTGCTTATGTTGATGCATCTATGGCTAGTATGTGAGGGTATGAACCATAGATAACTTGGAATACAGTAGGTTTAACACCAATATAAATAAAGAATGAGTTCATTATAGTAACTTATGTGGTGGTTTTTCTTTCTTGCACTAACGGAGCTTATGAGATTTCCTGTTGAGTTTTATGTTGTGAAGTTTTCAAGTTTTGGGTAAAGATTTGATGGACTATGGAATAAGGAGTGGCAAGAGCCTAAGCTTGGGGATGCCCATGGCACCACAAGATATTCAAGAATATCCAAAAGCCTAAGCTTGGCGATGCCCCGAAAGGCATCCCCTCTTTCGTCTTCGTTTATCGGTAACTTTACTTGGAGCTATATTTTTATTCGCCACATGATATGTGTTTTGCTTGGAGCGTCTTGTATGATATTAGTCTTTGCTTTTTTAGTTTACCACAATCATCCTTGATATACACACCTTTTGGGAGAAACCCATTTGATTGGAATTTATTAGAATACTCTATGTGCTTCACTTATATCTTTTGAGCTAGATAGTTTTTGCTCTAGTGCTTCACTTATATCTTTTAGAGCATGGCGGTGGCTTAATTTTGAAGAAATTGTTAGTCTCTCATGCTTCACTTATATTATTTTGAGAGTCTCTTAGAACAGCATGGTATTTGCTATGGTTATAAAATTGGTCCTAGAATGATGGGCATCCAAGTTGGGTATAATAAAAACTATCATAGGAAGTGAATTGGATGATATGATCAATTTGATACTTGATAATTGTTTTGAGATATGGAGGTAGTGATATTAGAGTCATGATAGTTGGGTGATTATGAATTTAAAGAATTCTTGTGTTGAAGTTAGCAAGTCCTATAGCATGCACGTATGGTAAAAGTTGTGTAACAAATTTGAAACATGAGGTGTTCTTAGATTGTGCATTCTTATGAGTGGCGGTCGGGGACGAGCGATGGTCTTTTCCTGCCAATCTATCCCCCTAGGAGCATGCACGTAGTGCTTGGTTTTTGATGACTTGTAGATTTTTGCAATAAGTATATGAGTTCTTTATGACTAATGTTGAGTCCATGGATTATACCCACTCTCACCCTTCCATCATTGCTAGCCTCTTTGGTACCGTGCATTGCCCTTTCTCACCTTGAGAGTTGGTGCAAACTTCGTCGGTGCATCCAAACCCGGTGATACGATACGCTCTATCACACATAAACCTCCTTATATCTTCCTCAAAACAGCCACCATACCTACCTATTATGGCATTTCCATAGCCATTCCGAGATATATTGCGATGCAACTTTCCACCGCTCCGTTCATCATCATGACACACATCATCGTTGTCATATTGCCTTGCATGATCATGTAGTTGACATCGTATTTGTGGCAAAGGCACCATGCATAATTTTTCATACATGTCACTCTTGATTCATTGCCCATCCCGGTACACCACCGGAGGCATTCATATAGAGTCATATCTTGTTCTAGTTTTGGGTTGTAATTCATAAGTTGTAAATAAATAGAAGTGTGATGATCATCATTATTAGAGCATTGTCCCCAAATAAAAAAAGGAAAGGCCAAATAAAAAAAGGCCAAATAAAAAAGAAAGGCCAAATAAAAAAAGAGAAAGGCCTAAAAACAGAAAATAATAAAGGGGGCAATGTTACTATCCTTTTTTCCAGACTTGTGCTTCAAAGTAGCAGCATGTTCTTCATATAGGGGGTCTCATATGTTATCACTTTGATATACTAGTCGGAATTTTTCATTATAGAACTTGGCTTGTATATTCCTACGATGGGCTTCCTCAAAATGCCCTAGGTCTTCGTGAGCAAGCAAGTTGGATGCACACCCACTAGTTTCTTTTGTTGAGCTTTCATACATTTATAGCTCTAGTGCATCCGTTGCATGGCAATCCCTACTCCTCATGTTGACATCAATTGATGGGCATCTCCATGACCCGTTGATTATCCTCGTCAATGTGAGACTTTCTCCTTTTTTGTCTTCTCCACACAATCCCCATCATCATAATCTATTCCACCCATAGTGCTATATCCATGGCTCACCTCATGTATTGCGTGAAAGTTGAAAAGGTTTGAGATTATTTAAGTACGAAACAATTGCTTGGCTTGTCATCGGGGGTGTACAAGATGGGAGCATTTTCGTGTGACGAAAATGAAGCATGACCTAGCAATATGATTTTGTAGGGATGAACTTTCTTTAGCCATGTTATTTAGAGAAGACATGATTGCTTTGATTAGTATGCTTGAAGTATTACTATTTCTTATGTCAATATGAACTTTTATTTTGAATTATTTGGATCTGAACATTTCATGCCACAATAAAGAAAATTACATTGAGAAATATGCTAGGTAGCATTCCACATCAAAAATTCTATTTTTATCATTTACCTACTCGAGGACGAGCAAGAATTAAGCTTGGGGATGCTTGATACGTCTCCAACGTATCTATAACTTTTGATTGTTCCATGCTATTACATTGCCCGTTTTGGATGTTTATGGGCTTTACTTACACATTTATATCATTTTTGGGACTAACCTACTAACTGGAGGCCCAGCCCGTATTGCTGTTTTCTTTTCCCTATTTCAGTGTTTCGAAGAAAAGGAATATCAAACGGAGTCCAAACAGAATGAAACCTTCGGGAGCGTGATTTTTGGAACGAACGTGATCCAGAGGACTTGGAGTGGAAGACAAGAAATAAACGAGGCGGCCACGAGGGTGGAGGGCGCCCCCCCCCCCTACTTTGTGAGCCCCCCTATCTCGTGGGCCCCTCGGGCGTCCACCGACCTACTTCTTCCTCCTATATATACCCATGTACCCCGAAAACATCAGAAGCGACCACGAAAAAATATTTCCACCACCGTAACCTTCTGTATCCGCGAGATCTCATCTTGAAGCCTTCACCGACGCTCCGTCGAAGGGGGATTCGACCATGGAGGGCTTCTACATCAACACCATAGCCTCTCCGATGAGTTGTGAGTAGTTTACCACAGACCTTCGGGTCCATAGTTATTAGCTAGATGGCTTCTTCTCTCTCTTTGAATCTCAATACAAAGTTCTCCTTGATCTTCTTGGAGATCTATTCGATGTAACACTTTTTGCGTTGTGTTTGTCGAGATCCGATGAATTGTGGGTTTATGATCAAGTTTATCTATGAGAAATATTTGAATCTCCTCTGAATTCTTTTATGTGTGATTAAGTTATCTTTGCAAGTCTCTTCGAATTATCGGTTTGGTTTGGCCTACTAGATTGATCTTTCTTGCAATGGGAGAAGTGCTTAGCTTTGGGTTCAATCTTGCGATGTCCTTTCCCAGTGACAGCAAGGGCAGCAAGGCATGTATTGTATTGTTGCCATCGAGGATAAAAAGATGGGGTTTATATCATATTGCATGAGTTTATCCCTCTACATCATGTCATCTTTCTTAATGCGTTACTCTGTGCTTTATGAACTTAATACTCTAGATGCATGCTGGATAGCGGTCGATGTGTGGAGTAATAGTAGTAGATGCAGGCAGGAGTCAGTCTACTTGTCATGGACGTGATGCCTATATACATGATCATGCCTAGATAATCTCATAATTATTCGCTTTTCTATCAATTGCTCGACAGTAATTTGTTCACCCACCGTAATACTTATGCTATCTTGAGAGAAGCCACTAGTGCAACCTATGGCCCCCGGGTCTATCTCTTATCATATAAGCTTTCAATCTACTTTTATTTGCATCTTTACTTTTCCAATCTATATTATAAAATACCAAAAATATATTTATCTTGTCATATTATCTCTATCAGATCTCACTTTCGCAAGTGGCCGTGAAGGGATCGACAACCCCTTTATTGCGTTGGTTGCGAGTTCTTGTTTGTTTGTGTAGGTGTGTGGGACTTTTGAGGAGCCTCCTACTGGATTGATACCTTGGTTCTCAAAAACTAAGGGAAATACTTACGCTACTATTGCTGCATCACCCTTTCCTCTTCAAGGAAAACCAACACAAGCTCAAGACGTAGCAGTGGCCGCAGGCACGGGGGCTAGCACGGTGTTGAAATCGAAGTGGGAATCGAGGTTCAGGAGGTTGCTAAAGATGCACGAGAGTGCACGCCCGAGGAGGCCCCGGCTCCTCTACTCAATAAGCTGGCGAGCTTTCGTGGCCTGATCTTCCAAGCGGGTCATGGTATCAGTGAAGAAGTTGAGATGGCTAGCGTAGTCGCTCTCGTGCGGGTGAGGAGCACTCTCATCACAAATAGCACCCAAGGCATTGTTGGCTCTGACGAGCAGGCCTTGGAGCATGGAGCCGTGCTCGTGTTCCAATGTCAGGCAGCGGCTCTTTTCACTCGAAGCCTTCTTCAGGAGGGAGGCGGTGTCTTCGACTTACTTCTGGAGAGAGGATATCTCGACACGAGAAGAATTCAAGGCTGATTCGGAGGAAGTCAGGGCTCCTCGGGCAGCGCTCTCACGCTGCTCCACAGATTGTGGCTTGGCCTTCAAGGCAGAGGTATGGCCCTCAAGCTCGGCCTTGAGCAGCTCCAGATCCAGGCGGTGCCTCTCAGCCAACTCAGCACGCGCCTTCGCCACCCTCTCCTCCACTTCCAGCTGGACCCGGGCCTCTCGGGCGGCGACGGCGTCCTCAGCCACGGCAGCCTGACGCTCCCTCACCTCTAGCCTCTTTGACACCATGCTATGCTCCACGGCCTCCAACGTCAAGTCTTCGTGGCGCCTTAGGAGCTCCTCCTCGGCAAAGGCCGCCTCGCCGGGCAAAGAGGCCAGAAGGGCGCGGCGCTCCTCAGCTTCGCGCTCAAGGGTCGAAGACAGAAGCTCTCGCTCCTGCTCCTCGGCCGCCTCGCGACGGCGGTTGGCTACCTCGGCCTCTTCCATGGCGCGGGCGCAATCCTCACGATAAGTCGCGAGCGAGGATGCCGCACGCGCATCGGCTTTGTCGTGCTGAAGTCTCCCGAGGTTAATGGCAACCTTCAGCTGCTGCCACTCATGCTCCAAGCGACGGTTTTCCGCCTCAAGCCTGGTGTTGACATTGGCGAGCTCCCCGCCAAGATGGATCATCGCACGCATCGCCTCCCCGAAGAGCCTAAAGCGCATGGCACTACGCCCACGAGCGAGCGCAAGCGCGTCGCCAAGACCTTCATCGGCCCTGGAGGCTGCCCGGGAGGCACTAGGCGCCCCGCCAGCCGCCGGCCAGGGGCTGACCGGTGTAGCCCCACAACCTGAAGACGAAGGCCGCCCAGGGGGCACCCCCTGCCAGCAATGACAAGAGGAAGGATCACCGGTGCATCCCCCATCTCACGGGCTGAGTCGTGGGGAGAGGGAGCAGGGAGCCCGGTTTCGGGGCACCCTTGCGGCGTCGCGGCAGCTGGAGTCGGCCCCACGCCCTGCGCAGGACCAGGGCGCCGGAGGCTGTGTGCGGGCGTCAACCTGGAATCCTTGGGGGCGTCCACCTCCCGGGGTTTCGCCTTCGTGGGAACCCTACAAGACCCTAGTTATGAGAAAACACGGCGCGCAAGAGATCAATAGCAAAGGTACTTACTCATCGGCGGCCACGTATCTCCTCGGCTTCATCGGCCGATGATACGTCCATTTTGCATCATGCTTTTATATCAATATTTATTGCATTATGGGCAGTTATTACACACTATATCTCAATACTTATGGCTATTCTCTCTTATTTTACAATGTTTATCATGAAGAGGGAGAATGCCGGCATCTGGAATTCTGGCTGGAAAAGGAGCAAACATTGGAAACCTATTCTGCACTGCTCCAAAAATCCTGAAACTCCACGAAACATGTTTTTGGAATTAATAAGAATTATTGAGCGAAAGAAACACACCAGGAGGCCCACACCCTGTCCAAGAGAGTGGAGGGCGCCCCTCCCCCCCTACGGGGCGCGCCCCCTATCTCCTGGGCCTTCGGTGTCCATCTTCTACTATATTAGAGCTTTTACCCTGGAAAAAATCGTGGGCAAGCTTACGGGACGAAACTCCGCCGCCACGAGGCGGAACCTTGGCGGAATCAATCTAGGGCTCCAGCGGAGCTGTTCTGCCAGGGACACTTCCCTCCGGGAGGGGGAAATCATCACCAACATCATCACCAATGATCCTCTCATCAGGAGGGGGTCAATCTCCATCAACATCTTCACCAGCACCATCTCCTCTCAAAACCCTAGTTCATCTCTTGTATCCAATCTTGTATCAAAACCACAAATTGGTACCTGTGGGTTGCTAGTAGTGTTGATTAGTCCTTGTAGTTGATGCTAATTGGTTTACTTGGTGGAAGATCATATGTTCAGATCCTTTATGCATATTATTACCCCTCTGATTATGAACATGAATATGCTTTGTGAGTAGTTACGTTTGTTCCTGAGGACAATGGTGAAGTCTTGCTATTAGTAGTCATGTGAATTTGGTATTCGTTCGATATTTTGATGAGATGTATGCTGTATTTTCTTCTAGTGGTGTTATGTGAACGTCGACTACATGACACTTCACCATTATTTGGGCCTAGAGGAAGGCATGGGGAAGTAATAAGTAGATGATGGGTTGCTAGTGTGACAGAAGCTTAAACCCTAGTTTATATGTTGCTTCGTTAGGGGCTGATATGGATCCATATGTTTAATGATGTGGTTAGGTTTACCTTAATACTTCTTTTGTAGTTGTGGACGCTTGCAATAGGGGTTAATCATAAGTGGGATGCTTGTCCAAGTAAGGGCAGTACCCAAGTACCGGTCCACCCACATATCAAATTATCAAAGTACCGAACGCGAATCATATGAACGTGATGAAAACTAGCTTGACGATAATTCCCATGTGTCCTCGGGAGCTCCTTTCTCATTATTAGAAATTTTCCAGGCTTATCCTTCGATACATAAAGGATTGGGCCACCTTGCTGCACTTTATTTACTTTATTTACTTGTTACTTGTTACTATTTATCTTATCACAAAACTATCTATCACCTACAACTTTAGTGCTTGCAGAGAAAACCTTACCGAAAACCACTTATCGTTTCCTTCTGTTCCTCGTTGGGTTCGACACTCTTACTTATCGAAAGGACTATGATTGATGCCCTACACTTGTGGGTCATCAAGACTCTTTTCTGGCGCCGTTGCCGGGGAGTGTAGCGCTTTTGGTGAGTAGAACTTAGTAAGGAAACATTTATATAGTGTGCTGAAATTTTCTGTTACTTGTCACAATGGAAACTAATCCTTTGAGGGGCTTGTTCGGGGTATCTTCACCCTGACCAGAAGAGCAAAGAGTTTATCCTCAACCTACTGAACTTTATGAAAATATTTACTTTGAGATTCCTTCGGGTATGATAGAGAAACTGCTAGCTAATCCATTTGCAGGAGACGGAACATTGCACCCCGATTAACACCTTATCTTTGTGGATGAAGTTTGTGGATTATTTAAGCTTGCAGGTATTCCTGATGATGTTGTCAAAAGGAAGGTCTTCCCTTTATCTTTGAAGGGAGATGCATTGACATGGTATAGGCTATGTGATGATACGAGATCTTGGAATTATAAGCGATTGAAGCTGGAGTTTCACCGGAAGTTCTATCCTATGCATCTTGTTCATTGTGATCGTAGTTACATATATAATTTTTGGCCTCGCAAAGGAGAAAGCATCGCTCAAGCTTGGGGAAGGCTTAAGTCAATGTTATATTCATGCCCCAATCACGAGCTCTCTCGGGAAATGATTATTCGGAACTTTTATGCTCGGCTTTCTCTTCATAATCGCAACCTGCTCAATACTTCCTGTGCTGGTTCTTATATGCTGAAGACTATTGATTTAAAATGGAACTTATTGGAAAGAATTAAACGCAACTCTGAAGATTGGGGTTTCGACGATGGTAAGGAGTCAGGTATGACACTTAAGTTTGATTGTGTTAAATCTTTTATGGATACCGATGCTTTTCGTGGATTTAGCGCTAAGTATGGACTTGACTCTGAGATAGAGCTTCTTTCTGTGAATATTTTACTACTCACGTTGATCTCCCTAAAGAGAAGTGGTTTAAATATAACCCTCTTGTTGAAGTGAAACTAGTTGCACCTATTACAGTCGAAGAAAACACTATCACCTATAGTGATCCTATTTTTCCTATTACTTATGTTGAGAAACCTCCTTTTCCTGTTAAGATAAAGGATCATGCTAAAGCTTCGACTGTTGTTCGTAAGAGTAATACTAGGACTTATACACCTCCTGAGCAAATTAATGTTGAACCTAGTATTGCTATGGTTAAAGATCTCTTGGATGATGATTTAGATGGGCATGTTATTTATTTCTGTGGTGAGACTGCTAATATTGCTAGGTCAGATACTAATACACGTAGACCTGTCGTACGCATGCCTGTTATTTCTGTTAAAATAGGAGATCATTGTTATCATGGCTTATGTGATATGGGTGCTAGTGCTAGTGCAATACCTTATACCATATATCAAGAAATTATGCATGACATTGCACCCATTGAATTAGAAGACATTGATGTTACCATTAAGCTTGCTAATAGGGATACCATTAAACCCTTTGGGATTGTTAGAGATGTTGAAGTTTTGTGTGGGAAGGTTAAATACCCTGCTGATTTTCTTGTTCTTGGTTCCCCACAAGATGATTTTTGTCCCATTATTTTTGGTAGACCCTTCTTGAATACAGCTAGTGCTAAGATTAATTGTGAAAAGAATAATGTCACTGTTGGCATAGATGGTATGTCTCATGAGTTTAATTTTGCTAAGTTTAGTAAACAACCCTGTGATAGGGAACCACCTAGTAAGGATGAGATTATTGGTCTTGCTTCCATTGTTGTTCCTCCAACTGATCCATTAGAACAATATTTGCTAGACCATGAAAACAATATGTTTATGAAGGAAAGAAAGGAAATAGATGAAGTGTTCCTTAAACAGGAACCTATGCTGAAACATAACCTTCCCATTGAAATTCTTGGGGATCCCCCTCCACCCAAACTCAAACCATTACCTGATAATCTTAAGTATGCTTATCTTGATGAAAAGGAAATATATCATGTTATTATTAGTGCTAACCTTTCAGAGAAAGAAGAAGAAAGATTAATGAAAACTCTGAAGAAGCACCGAGCAGCTATTGGATATACTCTGGATGATCTTAAGGGCATTAGTCCCACATTATGCCAACACAAAATTATAGTGGATAAAGATGCCAAACTAGTTAGAGATCCTCAAAGATGATTAAATCCCAAGATGAAGGAAGTGGTAAGAAAGGAGATACTAAAGCTCCTTGAGGCAGGTATTATTTATCCCATTGCTGATAGTGAATGGGTAAGCCATGTCCATTGTGTTCCTAAAAAGGGAGGTATTACCATTGTTCCTAATGATAAAGATGAATTGATCCCGCAAAGAATTATTACAGGTTATAGGATGGTAATTGATTTCCGTAAGTTAAATAAAGCTACTAAGAAAGATCATTACCCTTTACCTTTTATTGATCAAATGCTAGAAAGACTATCCAAACATACACACTTCTGCTTTCTAGATGGTTATTCTGGTTTCTCTCAGATACCTGTGTCAGCGAAGGATCAATCTAAAACTACTTTTACTTGCCCTTTTGGTACTTTTGCTTATAGACGTATGCCTTTTGGTTTATGTAATGCACCTGCTACCTTTCAAAGATGCCTGATGGCTATATTCTCTGATTTTTGTGAAAATATTTTTGAGGTATTCATGGATGATTTCTCCATTTATGGATCCTCTTTTGATGATTGTTTGAGCAACCTTGATCGAGTTTTGCAGAGATGCGAAGACACTAGTCTTGTCCTAAATTGGGAAAAGTGTCACTTTATGGTTAATGAAGGCATTGTCTTGGGGCGTAAGATTTCCGAGAGAGGTATTGAAGTTGACAAAGCCAAAGTTCATGCTATTGAAAAGATGCCGTGTCCCAAGGACATAAAAGGTATAAGAAGTTTCCTTGGTCATGCCGGTTTTTATAGGAGGTTCATTAAGGACTTTTCTAAAATCTCTAGGCCTCTGACTAATTTATTGCAAAAAGATATTCCTTTTGTCTTTGATGATGATTGTGTAGAAGCATTTGAAATACTTAAGAAAGCTTTGATCACTGCACCAATTGTTCAGCCACCTTATTGGAATTTACCTTTTGAAATTATGTGCGATGCTAGTGATTATGCTGTAGGTGTTGTTCTAGGGCAAAGAGTCAATAAGAAATTGAATGTTATCCAGTATGCTAGTAAGACTCTTGGTACTGCCCAGAGAAATCATGCTACTACTGAAAACGAATTCTTAGCAGTTGTGTTTGCATGTGATAAGTTTAGACCTTATATTGTTGATTCCAAAGTTACTATTCACACCGATCATGCTGCTATTAAATATCTTATGGAAAAGAAAGATGCTAAGCCTAGACTCATTAGATGGGTTCTCTTGCTCCAAGAATTTGATTTGCATATTATTGATAAAAAGGGGGCTGAGAACCCCGTTGCATACAACCTGTCTAGGTTAGAGAATGTTCTTGATGACCCATTGCCTATTGATGATAGCTTTCCTGATGAATAATTAGCGGTTGTTAATGCTTCTCGTACTGCTCCTTGGTATGTTGATTATGCTAATTACATTGTTGCTAAATTTATACCGCCTAGTTTCACATACCAGCAAAAGAAAAGGTTATTTTATGATTTAAGACATTACTTCTGGGATGACCCACACCTTTATAAAGAAGGAGTAGATGGTGTTATTAGATGTTGTGTGCCTGAGCATGAACAGGAACAGATCCTACGCAAGTGTCACTCTGAATCTTATGGAGGACACCACGCTGGAGATAGAACTACACACAAGGTACTACAATCTGGTTTTTATTGGCCTACTCTCTTTAAAGATGCTCGTAAGTTTGTCTTATCTTGTGATGAATGTCAAAGAATAGGTAACATTAGTAAACGTCAAGAAATGCCTATGAGTTATTCTCTTGTTATTGAATCGTTTGATGTTTGGGGCTTTGATTATATGGGACCTTTTCCTGCCTCTAATGGTTATACACATATTTTAGTTGTTCTTGATTACGTTACTAAGTGGGTAGAAGCTATTCCAACTAGTAGTGCTGATCATAACACTTCTATTAAAATCCTTAAAGAAGTTATTTTTCCGAGGTTTGGAGTCCCTAGATATCTTATGACTGATGGTGGTTCACATTTTATTCATGGTGCTTTCCGTAAGATGCTTGCTAAGTATGATGTCAATCATAGAACCGCATCTCCTTATCATCCGCAGTCTAGTGGTCAAGTAGAGTTGAGCAATAGAGAGCTCAAATTAATTTTGCAAAAGACTGTGAATAGATCTAGAAAGAATTGGTCCAAAAAACTTGATGATGCATTATGGGCCTATAGAACTGCATACAAAAATCCTATGGGTATGTCTCCATATAAGATGGTTTATGGAAAAGCGTGTCATTTACCTCTTGAACTTGAACATAAGGTGTATTGGGCTATTAAAGAGCTCAACTATGACTTCAAACTTGCCGGTGAGAAGAGGTTGTTTGATATTAGCTCACTTGATGAATGGAGAACCCAAGCATATGAGAATGCCAAGCTATTCAAAGAAAAAGTCAAACGTTGGCATGACAAAAGGATACAAAAGCGTGAGTTTAACGTAGGAGATTATGTGTTATTATTCAACTCTCGTTTAAGATTTTTTGCAGGAAAACTTCTCTCAAAATGGGAAGGTCCTCACGTTATAGAGGAGTTCTATCGTTCTGGTGCCATAAAAATCAACAACTTCGAAGGCACAAGTCCGAGGGTGGTAAACGATCAAAGAATTAAACATTATATTTCAGGTAATCCTATCAATGTTGAAACTAAAAGCATTGAAACCGTAACCCCTGAGGAATACATAAGGGACACTTTCCAGAACATTCCAGACTCCGAAAAGGAATAGGTATGTGGTACGGTAAGTAAACCGACTCCAAAACAATTCCAATGGCAATTTTTATCAGTTTTGGAATATTTAAAAATTTTAGGAAGAAAGAAGTAGTCCGACAGGGATACGAGGCCCCCACGAGAGTGGAGGGCGCGCCCCCCTCTACTAGGCGCGCCCCCCTATCTTGTGGGCATCTCGTGTGCCTCCCGGACTCCATTTTCTTGCACATTGTGTATTTTGGTTGGTAAAAATTCATTATATATACTCCCGAAGGTTTTGACCACCGTATCACGCAAATATCCTCTGTTCTCGTTTCGAGCTGTCTTTGTTGCAGATTAAGAGCACTATGACGTCGCCCTCCTCCAACAACAAAGAAAAGGATGCTTGTCTATTGAAGATAGAGCTGAAAAGAGAAGAGCCAGAAGAGATCAACAAGGATGAAGGGATCAAGAAGGACATGGAGGTTCAAGCTCCGGCGGTGAAAGAAGAAGACATCCCTCAACCGTTACCTAACCTTTTCACTTCAACAGAAATTGAAGCTTTCAAGATGATTGAGTTAGCTCGCATCCAGAACAAGTATCTCACGCAGGAGAATATTCTGTTGAAGCATCATATCGCCGGACTCAAGGGCATTATCCGCAAGTTGGAGGAGCTTTTACGCTCAATGTGCGATAAGCCACCATCATCATCTCCTACTTCACCACCTCCTAGGACATAATCACATGGGTATGGGCACTCCCCTTGGCAACTGCCAAGCTTGGGGGAGGTTCCCCGGTATTGTATCACCATCACACTCCTATCTTTACCGCTTTATTTAGTTCAATCCTTTTAGTAGTATCTTGATCTAGTAGTTTGAAGTTTTGATATCTAGTAGTTTTGAATTTTGCATTGTGATCTCTTTTTATAATCAAGTCCGTGAGCTATCTATAATAAAGTTTAGTGTTGAGTCAAGGGATTCACTATGTTGCTATGATCTTGAGAAAGTAGAAAGAATAAAAGAGTTCATATTGATCTTATGGATAGTGATAACTTCACACATAGAAAGTATGAGGCATAAAAATTATTGAGAGTTGATGAACATAGCCTTGGTCATTGTTGCAATTAATAGGAAGTGATAAGGAAAGAGAGGTTCACATATAAATATATTATCTTGGACACCTTTTATAATTGGGAGCACTCATTAAGTATGACATGCTAAAAGAGTTGACGTTGGACAAGGAAGACAACGTAATAGTTTATGTTTTCCGACATCTTAGTTAAAGTATATTGTCATTGACCTTCCAAACATGTTGAGCTTGCATTTCCCCCTCATGCTATCCAAATTCCTTGCACCAAGTAGAGATACTACTTGTGCTTCCAAATATCCTTAAACCCAGTTTTGCCATGAGAGTACACCATACCTACCTATGGATTGAGTAAGATCCTTCAAGTAAGTTGTCATGTTGCAAGCAATAAAAATTTCTATCTAAATATGTATGACTTATTAGTGCAGAGAAAATAAGCTTTGTACGATCTTGTTGTGGAAGTAATAAAAGCGATGGACTGCATAATAAAGGTCCACATACAAGGGGCAATAAAGTGACGTTCTTTTGCATTAAGATTTTGTGCATCAACCCTAAATGCACATGACAACCTCTGCTTCCCTCTGCAAAGGGCCTATCTTTTACTTTATGTTTTACTTTATGCTTGAGTCAAGGTGATCCTCACCTTTCCCTTTTTCATTTTATCCTTTGGCAAGCTCCTCGTGTTTGAAAGATCATGATATATATATATATATCCAATTGGATGTAAGTTAGCATGGGCTATTATTGTTGACATCACCTAAAGGTGAATACGTTGGGAGGCAACACAATAAGCCCCTATCTTTCTTAGTGCCCGGCTGAAACTCCATAACCACAAGTACTGCGTGAGTGTTAGCAATTGTAGAAGACTACGAGATAGTTGAGTATGTGAGCTTGCTGAAAAGCTCTATTGTTGACTCTTTCTGATGTTACGATAAATTGCAATTGCTTCAATGACTGAGATTATAGTTTGTTAATTCCCAATGAAGTTTTGAACCATACTTGACATTGTGAATTGATTGTTACTTGAGCATAAGAAATCATATGATAAAATCTATATATGTTGCTGTTATAAGAATGATCATGATGCCCTCATGTCCGTATTTTATTTTTATCGACACCTCTATCTCTAAACATGTGGACATATTTTCTGATATCGGCTTCCGCTTGAGGACAAGCGAGGTCTAAGCTTGGGGGAGTTGATACATCAATTTTGCATCATGCTTTTATATCAATATTTATTGCATTATGGGTTGTTATTACACATTATATCTCAATACTTATGGCTATTCTCTCTTATTTTACAAGGTTTATCATGAAGAGGGAGAATGCCGGCATCTGGAATTCTGGCTGGAAAAGGCGCAAACATTGGAAACTATTCTGCACTGCTCCAAAAATCCTGAAACTCCATGAAACATGTTTTTGGAATTTATAAGAATTATTGAGCGAAAGAAATACACTAGGGGGCCCACACCCTGTCCAGGAGAGTGGAGGGCGCCCCCCCCCCTACAAGGCGGACCCCCCTATCTCCTGGGCCTTCGGTGTCCATCTTCTGCTATATTAGAGCTTTTACCCTAGAAAAAATCTTGGGCAAGCTTACGAGACGAAACTCCGCCGACAAGGCGGAACCTTGGTGGAATCAATCTAGGGCTCCGGCGGAGCTGTTCTGCCGGGGACACTTCCCTCCGGCAGGGGGAAATCATCACCAACGTCATCACCAATGATCCTCTCATCGGGAGGGGGTCAATCTCCATCAACATCTTCACCAGCACCATCTCCTCTCAAAACCCTAGTTCATCTCTTGTATCCAATCTTGTATCAAAACCACAAATTGGTACCTGTGGGTTGCTAGTAGTGTTGATTACTCCTTGTAGTTGATGCTAATTGGTTTACTTGGTGGAAGATCATATGTTCAGATCATTTATGCATATTATTACCCCTCTGATTATGAACATGAATATGCTTTGTGAGTAGTTACATTTGTTCCTGAGGACATGGGTGAAGTTTTGCTATTAGTAGTCATGTGAATTTGGTATTCGTTCGATATTTTGATGAGATGTATGTTGTCTTTCCTCTAGTGGTGTTATGTGAACTTCGACTACAAGACACTTCACCATTATTTGGGCCTAGAGGAAGGCATGGGGAAGTAATAAGTAGATGATGGGTTGCTAGAGTGACAGAAGCTTAAACCCTAGTTTATGCGTTGCTTCGTTAGGGGCTGATATGGATCCATATGTTTAATTTGTGGTTAGGTTTACCTTAATACTTCTTTTGTAGTTGCTGACGCTTGCAATAGGGGTTAATCATAAGTGGGATGCTTGTCCAAGTAAGGGCAGTACCCAAGTACCGGTCCACCCACATATCAAATTATCAAAGTACCGAACGCGAATCATATGAATGTGATGAAAACTAGCTTGACGATAATTCCCATGTGTCCTCGGGAGCTCCTTTATCATTATTAGAAATTGTCCAGGCTTATCCTATGCTACATAAAGGATTGGGCCACCTTGCTGCACTTTATTTACTTTATTTACTTGTTACTCGTTACTATTTATCTTATCACAAAACTATCTATCACCTACAATTTCAGTGCTTGCAGAGAACACTTTACCGAAAACCTCTTATCATTTCCTTCTGCTCCTCGTTGGGTTCGACACTCTTACTTATCAGAAGGACTACGATTGATCCCCTACACTTGTGGGTCATCAGTCGACGGGTGCCATCGCTGCGGCATGGAGACCTCTTCCTCTTCAGGAGCGACTCAAGGCATAGGCGGGGCCGACCGGACCCCGACGGGCGATCCTCGGGAGGAGGAGCGTTTGGCAGGGCAGCTGGGGCAGGGACCCCAGGGGCAGCAGCGCCAGGCGAGATCTCCTGGTTCATGGCTCTAGAGCCATTGGTGGACTCCTCGTCATCGGTAGCCACCTCGAAGCCATCGCCCCGGACATCAGGGGCCTCCGCCTCTAGAGCTTGGGATCGCACCAGATCCATGGCACCCCCCTTTAGGACCTTAGGAGCCCCCACCTCCTGTGCCCTCGTCGGCACCAAGCCTCCGGAGGAGCCCTCAATAGGTGCAAGCCGCGAGCGCTCCCCTGCTTCTGCACTTGGGGCGCATGCAGCAGAATCGAGAATAAGGGGAGCCACAAAGACGGGGTTCTCGCGGGGCCCCTCAAGGCACTCTAGAAGCAACCCTCACTCGTCGAACAGAGGCATCTGCCCAGCGAAGGACACCTTGTTCGAGCATAGATAGAGAAGGCAGCCACTCCCCGGAAGGTCAGCAGGCTCGGGCTCGCCCATTAGGAGTTCGAGCACCATGCTCAAGGTCCCAGCAGCCAGTGATGGCCTCTGCAGCCTCATCTGATCTTCGACGCATGCAAGGTCCCACATTGGGCGAGAATGGTGCTAGAGGGGAGCAATGTGCTGACTGAAGAATTCCTTCACCACCATCGGTGCCGTCACTTCCAGTTCCTGTAACCTCGCCAACCTCTTCCAGACAAAAGCAAGGCTCCGGTCGGAGAGCTTCTCGTGGCACCAACCGGAGCTAGGCGAGGCCGGCGCCCCAGGAGTCAAGAGCAGGGGGCTGAACGCACTGGCATCCATGAGCAGCCACTACTTCCAGAATCCCTTCACAGTAGGCGAGAGCTCGAAGTCGATTCCTGAATTGGTAGTTGCGGCCACAGCTTCGAAGGTCGCACACCCAGAGCATTGGCGGGCGTCAACCAACCGAAGCAAGAAGAAATGGCGAAACAGGGCCACAGAAGGAGTAATGCCGACCATGGCCTCGCAGAGGAAGGCAAAGACGGCAAGGAGGATAACAAAGCGGGGGTACAGATGCAGCAGGTGGATCTGGTAATGCGATATCACAACATTGAAGAAGGGAGAGAAGGGAGGAATCAGCCCCGCGAGAAGAGCATGGAGATAGATGGGGATCTCGATGGCACTCATCTCATTCACCCGCCAAGATGCAGGGCGGACGGTCGTTGCCCTCCACTCATTGGAATCGGCAACAAGCGCATGGCAAACCTTGTCCAACCCCTCTTGATTTATCACCGTCGACTGCTCAAGGGCTGGCTCCAGGGCCGATGGAGGACCAGCCCGGGCGCGCGGCTTCCCCTTCTTCTTCCTCGGCTGGGGGGCCATGAAAAACGCCAAGGGAAGGGCGAGGCACCGGTGCTGGATCTATGCACGGAGCGGCAAGAATGGAAAGGAGGAAACAAGGGCCGAGCGCGACAATCTGTGAAGGGCGAGCTCCACTGACAACGGGCGACCACTAGTCCTGCCAGATATCAAGGCGGTGTGGGGAAGTGGAGACACCCACGTCCCATCAACCGCCACGTGTCATCAAGGCTGCAAGCGGTTAGTGCCCGTGGCACTCCCACTTGCCCTTTGGCTTCGCCTGGAAGCCAAGCCCGAGCATGCCTTGGGCCCGGGGGCTACTGTCGGCGTCCTGGATATGGGAGTATCCAGCCCTGCCTGCCTGTGGCCCACCATGTGGCTCCATCAACGACCTGGTACGGCCCAGCTTCAGCATCAACAACTCAAGACCCATGCGAGGGGCCAAGCCTCGCAAGGCGGACGACGCCAAGACCCCCGAGGGGATCGGCCTCCTCAGGCTGGCTCGCGAGGGGTAGAGAGTTCTATGCAAGGTTTACCTCACGAGGCTCAGCTAACGTGAGCCATGACGACCAAGGCTAGGCGGGCGCCAGGCGGGCGCAGAGCATAGGTTTCCTCTTTGGTGCAAAGGAGGAAAGCCATAGGCGCGGAGTCCCAAGGAATCAGCAAAAGGTTTCCATTCTGGTGCAACGTGACCAAGACCGCTAGGACAGCAGGACGGAGGTCATCGACGAGCCCACCACAGCGTCACGACCAGAGGCTTTTCGCAGGCGAAGACTACTTTTGTAAGGATAAGATGTACTACTTGTCCCCTTTCAAATCCGGTCATTATGGGATCCCTTCCCACCAACATTTGGGAAGAGGACCAAGGCCACTATAAATAGGACTAGCCACCCCCATAGAGGTAGGACAAGTCGAACTAGCTCACACCACACCAGCCTCCTTGAGCTCAAGAACACCTCACCTCCTGAGGCCAGTTCATCCACTGTACTAGCTCATCCTCAGCCCGCCAAGGCAATCCACGAAAATGTTGGAGTAGGGTATTACACTGCAAGGTGGCCCGAACCAGGATAAACTGATGTGTCTCTTTGTCCCCTTGAGCTCGACACGCTAGGCTTAGGAGAGTCGCAAGTAGGCGGGCTGGGTAGGTTGAGATCTCCGCATGCACCCCAGAGTTCGAACCTCTCAAGGGTTTGCGGATCCCGTAATCCGACAGATGTTGACAATGGAGGTCTCGCAGCCGCAGTGGCGGCGTGGACCTTGCTAGGTTTCAAGCGAGGAAGGGTGTGTGTGTGTGTGTGCGCGCGCGCTCGAGGAGGTTTTGGTGTGTGTGTGTGTGTGGAGGGGGGCGGGGGTGTGTTTGAGGAAATGACGCGGGCACAGAAATTTTACTATGTAGGAGTCAAATGCGGGAGTGAAATGCCGGGGCTATTGAAAATTTTGATGATGGTGCATCGCACACGGTCCGGAGATAACAATCGTGTGTTATCAAACAGAAAAACCCTCGAGGCGGGTAGATATTTTTCAGGGGCGGGAGGGATTGGGAACAAGAAACATCACACACGGTCCGGAGATAACAACCGTGTGTTATGAAACAGAAAAACCCTCCTCGAGGCAGGCTGATATTTTCTAGGGATGCAGGTGGGATTGGGAAGAAGAAACATCGCACACGGTCTGGAGATAACAACCATGTGTTATGAAACAGAAAAACCCTCGAGGCGGGCAGATATTTTTGAGAGGGGGGGGCTCGTGGAGCCTGATACGTCTCCAACATATCTATAATTTATGAAGCATTCATGCTATTTTATTATCTGTTTTGAATGATTATGGGCCTTATTATACACTCTTATATTACTTTTGGGACTAACCTATTAACCGGAGGCCCGGCCCATATTGCTGTCTTATTGCCTGTTTCAGTATTTCGAAGAAAAGGAATATCAAACGGAGTCCAAACGGAATGAAACCTTTGGCAGCGTGAATTTTTGGAAGAATACGATCCTGGAGACTTGGAGTTCACGTCAGAAGATCCTCGAGGCAGGCACGATATAGGAGGGTGCCCCCCTGTAGGGCGCGCCCCCCTGTCTCGTGGGCCCCTCGAGCACCTCCCAACCGACTTCTTTCGCCTATATAAGTCTACGTACCCTAAAAACATCCAATATCAAGATAGATCGGGAGTTCCACCGCCGCAAGCCTCTGTAGCCACCAAAAACCTCTCAGGAGTCCGTTCCGGCACCCTACCGGAGGGGGAGTCCATCATCGGTGGCCATCTTCATCATCCCGGCGCTATCCATGACGAGGAGGGAGTAGTTCACCCTCGGGGCTGAGGGTATGTACCAATACCTATGTGTTTGATCTCTCTCTCTCTCGTGTTCTCTCTATGGCACGATCTTGATGTATCGCGAGCTTTGCTATTATAGTTGGATCTTATGATGTTTCTCCCCCTCTACTCTCTTGTGATGAATTGAGTTTCCCTCTTGAAGTTATCTTATCGGATTGAGTCTTTGATATGAGAACACTTGATGTATGTCTTGCCGTGTTTATCTGTGGTGACAATGGGATATCACGTGCCACTTGATGTATGTTTTGGTGACAACTTGCGGGTTCCGCCCATGAACCTATGCATAGGGGTTGGCACACGTTTTCTTGACTCTCCAGTAGAAACTTTGGGGCACTCTTTGAAGTACTTTGTGTTGGTTGGATGAATCTGAGATTGTGTGATGCATATCGTATAATCATGCCCATGGATACTTGAGGTGACAATGGAGTATCTAGGTGACATTAGGGTTTTGGTTGATTTGTGTCTTAAGGTGTTATTCTAGTACTAATTCTTTAATAGATCGATCCGAAAGAATAACTTTGAGGTGGTTTCGTACCCTACCATAATCTCTACGTTTGTTCTCCGCTATTAGTGGCTTTGGAGTGACTCTTTGTTGCATGTTGAGGGATTGTTATATGATCTATCTATGTTATTATTGTTTAGAGAACTTTCACTAGTGAAAGTATGAACCCTAGGCCTTGTTTCCTATCATTGCAATACCGTTTACGCTCACTTTTACCATTAGTTACCTTGCTGTTTTTATAATTTCAGATTGCAAATATCTATATCTATCATCCATATTGCACTTGTACCATCATCTCTTCGCCGAACTAGTGCACCTATACTCCATTGTATTCGGTGTGTTGGGGACACAAGAGACTCTTTGTTATTTGGTTGCAGGGTTGTTTGAGAGAGACCATCTTCATCCTATGCCTCCCACGGATTGATAAACCTTAGGTCATCCACTTGAGGGAAATTTGCTACTGTCCTACAAACCTGTGCACTCGCAGGCCCAACAACGTCTACAAGAAGAAGGTTGTGTAGTAGACATCAAGCTCTTTTCTTGCACCGTTGCTAGGGAGGTGAGTGCTTGAAGGTATATCTTTAGATCTTGCAATCGAATCTTTTTGTTTCTTGTTTTATCACTAGTTTAGTTTATAAAAGAAAACTACAAAAAATGGATTTGATTTTGTCTCATATGCTTCGTCTTTTTAATATCTTTCGTGAGTTTGATGGAAAGGAAAATTGTGCTCAAGTGCTAGAAGAAGAATGCATTAAAATGCTTGGTACTAAATCTTTGAATGATGAGCATGATTGCAATGTTGTTAGTATGAACTCCTTGAATATCCATAGTACTAATGATGATTGCACTAGTTATGGTAAAAATGTCTCTTATGAGCATGTTGATTTTTGTGGAGTGCATGTTTGCATGAACACACCAAATAGAGAAGATATATATTGCAAGAGGCATAAGCATTTAGAAACTAAATGGTTGCAAGAAAGTCTAGATGTGAGTGCTGAAATTTAAAATTCCTTTGTCGTACTTGTGAACTTTGCAATGAACGTGGTCATTTACATCTCCAATGCAAATTGTTTCATGACCGAATCGTGTCCAAAAATTGTGATGATTTGATCTCCCTTGCTCATTACAATGAACTTAGTTTGTTTTTGGGTTATGAAGAATTGAAACCTTTACTTAAGGACCTTCCAGAATTTTCCCATAAGAAATTCCTTGACATTGATCTAGAAAAGATTTATATGTTTTGTGCGGAGAATTGCATTGAAAATCCTTATATTGCCAATTACATAAAGAAAAGAAAGCGAATAGAAGATGATGAGAATACTAATGAAAGGGAAGAGACTTCCCAATATCCTCCTATTATTTCTTATGATGAATCAGGTAACGAGGAGGAACTTTCTATTCAACCAATCTCGTCAATAAGGAGCTCAAAGAGGAAAGTTGAACCCACACATAATGTGAAAAAAAAAAAAAAAAAAGGAGCAACAAAGGTACAAAGGTATCCCTCCCAAGTGATGTTGCTCCTACTACTCATTCTGATGATGATAATTGCTTTACTATTTGTGCTATCCATATTTTTAATGATTAGAGTGATTATGCTTATGAGATGAAAGGGCCCAAGCTTGGGGAAGCTATGTCTGATGAGGATGAAATATTTGAGAATATATTTGCTGAAATTAATGTTTGTCCCAAGCTTGGGGATGCTATGTTTAATGAAGATGATATTTTTAGCATCCCAAGTTTTGATATGCAAAGTTGTTATGATGATAGCATGCCTCCTACCTATGATGATTATATTGATGAAAGTGGGTTTGGAAGAGTGTCAACTTTAGGAAGTATTTATCCTACTATTTTGGAGGATGTTTAATTTTATTGTGATGAATACGAAAGTGGATTTGTAAGAGTGTCAACTTTATTTAGTGATTCCACTATCTTGGGAGAGCTTTCAATCGATTATGATGAGAACGAAGTTGCTACTTATGATGATTATTGTGATGAAACTTATGCTATAAAAAGTACTGATGATTATATTTACAAATATTGTCATGATTATGATTACCCTTTTTCTGAACATTACTCTTTTAATGTGGAAACAATTTTTAGTGTTCAAGTCTCTTATGATACTCACACTATTCCAAATGAGAAGAATTTTGCTTATGTGGAGAGTAGTGAAAATTCTATGCTTGTAGATCATGAAATGAATGCTTTAGGTGCTGGTTATATTGTTGAATTCATTCATGATTCTACCAAAAATTACTATGAGGGAGGAACATATGCTTGTAGGAATTGCAATAATGTCAAGTTTCCTCTCTATGTGCTTCAAGTCTTGAAGCTATGCTTGTTTTACCTCCCTATGCTAGTTGATTATTGTTCCCATAAGTTGTTTGCTCACAAAATCCCTATGCATAAGAAGTGGATTAGGCTTAAATGTGCTAGTCGTATGCTTCATGATGCTCCAATTATGTTTCAATTCTTATCTTTTATGTGAGCATCATTGTCATCATCATGCCTAACTAGAAAGGCATTAAAGAAAAGCGCTTGTTGGAAGATAACCCAATATTTATCCTTACTGTTTTTTGTGTGTCCACATGATTATGATACTGTAGTAATCACGTTTTATAGATTTTATTTCAATAAAGTGCCAAGTAAGACCTTTAGGATAGCTTACGGTGATAGTTGTGTTGATCCTACTGAAAATCAGAAACTTTTGCAGCCAGTAAATTAGTTTTGTTAATTCACAGAAAAGTGCTTCTGATCTGATTCTTTTTGCTCTATATTGGTACACAAATTTCTTAGGACGTCCTACTTTGGTAGGATTTTTGGAGTTCCATAAGTATACGTTTGATACAGATTACTACAGACTGTTCTGTTTTTGACAGATTCTGTTTCTCGTGTGTTGTTTGCTTATTTTGATGAATCTATGAGTAGTATCGAAGGGTATGAACCATACATAAGTTGGATTACAGTAGATATTACACCAATATGAATTTAGAATGAGTTCATTACAGTACCTAAGTGGTGGTTTTATTTTCTTATACTAACGGAGCTTACGAGTTTTCTGTTGAGTTTTGTGTTGTGAAGTTTTCAAGTTTTGGGTAAAGATTCGATGGACTATGTAATAATGAGTGGCAAGAGCCTAAGCTTGGGGATGCCCAAGGCACCCAAGGTAATATTCAAGGACAACCAATGGCCTAAGCTTGGGGATGCCCCGGAAGGCATCCCCTTTTTCGTCTTCGTTCATCGGTAACTTTACTTAGAGCTATATTTTTATTCGCCACATGATATGTGTTTTGCTTGGAGCGTCATTTTCTTTTGTTAGTATTTGCTTTCTGTTATTTAGAATAATGTTTTGCATCTTTAGTTTCAATAAAAATGTCAAGGATAGCCGTTGCCATGCTTATTTTGCTAGTATACATGTTGCTGTTTGAAAACAGAAAGTTTACCGCTGTTGCAAAAATTCCCTAGAAAAGTCAGAGAATGTTATAATGTTTAAACCTTTTGCATAATGAGATATGATAAATTTACTACAGTGGGAATTTTATTTCATAATTTTTGGAGTTAGGGAAGTATTGATACTCTTGTATTCTTTACAGACTGTACTGTTTTGGCATATTGCTGTTATGTTTACATTGTTTGCATATGTTTGCTTGTTTAATGATTCTATTTGAGGATATGACTATTAAATATGCAGAGGCATTTAGTATGCAATGTTGAACAATAATTTCAGTGATTTGTTACAGTAGAGAATGATAAGGTTTTGCATTGCTTTATACTAACCTATCTCACGAGTTCTTGTTGAGTTTGGTGTGGATGAAGCTTTTGATAAAAAGAGAAACCATGATACGAGAGGAATTAAGGAGACACAAAAGTTCAAGCTTGGGGATGCCCAAGGCACCCATCTAAGCTTGGGCTGCCCTGGTAGGCATCCCACCTTTCTTCTTCAACAACTATCGGTTAGTATTGGTTGAACCTAAGTTTTTGCTTCTTCACATGAGTTGTGTTATCCTTGCAATGTCATTTTATTTTGCTTTTCTTGTTGTTTGAATACAATACCAAGATCTGAAATTCTTTAATGAGAGAGAGTCTTAACATAGTTGCATAATTATTTAGCTACTCATTGATCTTCACTTATATCTTTTTGGAGTAGTTTGTCATTTACTCGTGTGCTTCACTTATATCCTATGAGTAAATTGTTGAATGAGTTGATTGTCATAATTCTGAAATTATATATGCTGAATTTGCTTATCCCATGGGGAGTAATGACTTCACGTCTAAGAAGTAGAGGTTGTAAATTTATTGAAGGTTAGCAAGCATTGTATTGGTCATTTGAACAATTCATGAAAGAATATTGAAGGAAGAGAGATTTCATATATAAATATACTATTGTAGACATCTTTTATAATTGGGAGCACTCATTAAGTATGACATGCTAAAGAGTTGATGTTGGACAAGGAAGACAACGTAATGGGTTATGTTTTTTCGACATCTCAGTTAAAGTATATTGTCATGGATCATCCAAACATGTTAAGCTTGCCTTTCCCCCTCATGCTAGCCAAATTCCTTGCACCAAGTAGAGATACTACTTGTGCTTCCAAATATCCTTAAACCCAGTTTTGCCATGAGAGTCCACCATACCTACCTATGGATTGAGTAAGATCCTTCAAGTAAGTTGTCATCGGTGCAAGCAATACAAATTGCTCTCTAAATATGTATGATATTTTGGTGTGAAGAAAATAGCTTTATACGGATCTTGTTATGGAAGCAATAAAAGCGATGGACTGCATAATAAAGGTCCATATACAAGTGGCAATATAAAGTGACATTCTTTCGCATTAAGATTTTGTGCATCCAACCTTAAAAGCGCATGACAACCTCTGCTTCCCTCTGTGAAGGGCCTATCTTTTACTTTATGTCTTTTCCTTTTATGCAAGAGTCAAGGTGATCTCTACCTTTCCCTTTTTCATTTATCCTTTGGCAAGCACTTTGTGTTGGGGTGATCCTGATATATATATCCAACTGGATGTAAGTTAGCATGAACTATTATTGTTGACATCACCCAAAGGTGAATACGTTGGGAGGCAACACTATAAGCCCCTATCTTCTCAGTGTCCGATTGAAACTCCATAACCATTAGTATTGCGTGAGTGTTAGCAATTGTAGAAGACTATATGATAGTTGAGTATGTGGAGTTTACTATTCCTGAAAATAAGATGAATTGCAATTGTTTGATGACTGAGAATGAAGTTTGCTAGTTTTCAAGAAAGTTTATGGTCTATGCTTTAACATGTGAATTGCTTGTTACATTATCGTGAGAAGTTTTATGAGATGAACTACTGTTATGACATACTATCATGCTAGAAAAGGTGATTGAAATTATCATTGATCAAACTTGTGCACCTTCTAGCATTCACACTTCATAAATTCTTTCTTTTATCATTTACCTACTCGAGGACGAGTAGGAATTAAGCTTGGGAATGCTGATACGTCTCTGATGTATCTATAATTTATGAAGCATTCATGCTATTTTATTATCTGTTTTGCATGATTATGGGCTTTATTATACACTTTTATATTACTTTTGGGACTAACCTATTAACCGGAGGCCCAGCCCATATTGTTGTTTTATTGCCTGTTTCAGTATTTCGAAGAAAAGGAATATCAAACGGAGTCCAAACGGAATGAAACCTTCGGCAGCGTAATTTTTTGGAAGAATATGATCCTGGAGACTTGGAGTTCATGTTAGAAGATCCTCGAGGCAGCCACGAGATAGGAGGGCGCGCGCCCCCCTATAGGGCACGCCCCCCTGTCTCGTGGGCCCCTCGAGCACCTCCCGACCAACTTCTTTCGCCTATATAAGCCTACGTACCCTAAAAACATCAAATATCAAGATAGATCGGGAGTTCCGCCGCCGCAAGCCTCTCTAGCCACCAAAAATCTCTCGGGAGTCCATTCTGGCACCCTGCCGGAGGGGGAATCCATCACCGGTGGCCATCTTCATCATCCCGGCGCTATCCATGATGAGGAGGGAGTAGTTCACCCTCAGGGCTGAGGGTATGTACCAGTAGCTATGTGTTTGATCTCTTCTCTCTCTCTCTTTCTCTCTCTCTCTCTCGTGTTCTCTCTATGGCACGATCTTGATGTATCGCGAGCTTTGCTATTATAGTTGGATCTTATGATGTTTCTCCCCCTCTACTCTCTTGTGATGAATTGAGTTTCCCTCTTGAAGTTATCTTATCGGATTGAGTCTTTGATATGAGAACACTTGATGTATGTCTTGCCGTGTTTATCTGTGGTGACAATGGGATATCACGTGCCACTAGATGTATGTTTTGGTGACCAACTTGCGGGTTCCGCCCATGAACCTATGCATAGGGGTTGGCACACGTTTTCTTGACTCTCTGGTAGAAACTTTGGGGCACTCTTTGAAGTACTCTGTGTTGGTTGGATGAATCTGAGATTGTGTGATGCATATCGTATAATCATGCCCATGGATACTTGAGGTGACAATGGAGTATCTAGGTGACATTAGAGTTTTGGTTGATTTGTGTCTTAAGGTGTTATTCTAGTACGAACTCTTTAATAGATCGATCCGAAAGAATAACTTTGAGGTGGTTTCGTACCCTACCATAATCTCTATGTTTGTTCTCCGCAATTAGTGGCTTTGGAGTGACTCTTTGTTGCATGTTGAGGGATTGTTATATGATCTATCTATGTTATTATTGTTGAGAGAACTTGCACTAGTGAAAGTATGAACCCTAGGCCTTGTTTCCTATCATTGCAATACCGTTTACGCTCACTTTTACCATTAGTTACCTTGTTTTTATAATTTCAGATTACAAATACCTATATCTATCATCGATATTGCACTTGTATCACCATCTCTTCGCCGAACTAGTGCACCTATACAATTTGCCATTGTATTGGGTGTGTTGGGGACCCAAGAGACTCTTTGTTATTTGGTTGCAGGGTTGTTTGAGAGAGACCATCTTCATCCTACGCCTCCCACGGATTGATAAACCTTAGGTCATCCACTTGAGGGAAATTTGCTACTGTCCTACAAACCCGTGCACTTGCAGGCCCAACAACGTCTATAAGAAGAAGGTTGTGTAGTAGACATCAGAGCCCATTGTACTGTGTGGATGTGTGCGTGACAGGGGCACCAGCGTGGCACACGGTTAGTTTGAGTGAACCATGTCTATTGTGTCATCCGACTTGTCTAATGTTCATAAATTTGGCAAAAAATGACATGGGAGAGGGTCAGAACATGAACACACTTGCATGTGGACCAAATTTATGTATGAAAAAGGTAGTTTGATTTTCAAATACCAAATGCAACTTCGATGTCGCACCTATCTCGCAAAGCGCATTGTATTGCTTGCCCCCCCCCTCGTGTCGGCACGAAGGGAAATCATAAGTTATGAATGCATGCCCCCCCAACTGAGGCTCACCTAGCAAAGTGCGAAGTAGCTAGCAGCCCCCTCCCTCATGTCGGCACGAAGGGAATCCTAAGCTATGAATGGATGCCCCCCCCAACCGTGGTTCACCAGCAAACTGTGAAGTAGCTAGCAGCCCCCCCCCCCTCGTGTCGGTACGAAGGGAATCATAAGATATGAATGCATGCCCCCCCCCCAATCGAGGCTCACCTAGCAAAGTGCAAAGAAGCTAGCAGCCCCCCTCCCTCGTGTCGGCACGAAGGGAATCCTAAGCTATGAATGGATGCCCCCCCCCAACCGTGGTTCACCTAGCAAACTGCGAAGTAGCTAGCAGCCCCCCCCCCCCTCATGTCGGCACAAAGGGAATCCTAAGCTATGAATGCATGCGTCCCCCCCCCCAACCGAGGCTCACCTAGCAAAGTGCAAAGAAGCTAGCAGCCCCCCTCCTCGTGTCGCCACGAAGGGAATCCTAAGCTATGAATGGATGCCCCCCCCAACCGAGGTTCACCAAGCAAAGTGCAAAGTAGATACCAGCCCCCCCTTGTGTTGGCACGAAGGGAATCCTAACCTATGAATGCGCCCTCCTCCAACCGAGGTTCACCTAGCAGAGTGCAAAGTAGCAGCCCCCCCCCCCCCACACACACACACTTTTAGTCGGCGGGCCAGAGAGGCATCTCACCAAGATTGATCATAAAATGGACCAAGAATAATCCACCTTGGTCGTACAACCTCTCTCTTGTAGCTGGTCAAAGTGAAGGTCATCCATGCGACCCTAGATAGCCTAGCTCGCCAATAATCACGCAAGTAGCTAGTCCCCGAAGACAACCACTGCATGCGTGTGGCCCAAACATATGTATGGATCAGGTGTGTTTTTAGTACACAATGGAACAACTTTGATGTGGCATCGTGTTTTTGAACTAGAAATCCTCACGCTAAGTGAGGGTTAGGTTGATGATGCATATGTATGTTACACCACACTTCAAGCCGGCGACGGGGATTCATGCATGCATGCATGCATAGTATATGCGCTCAATCTTTAATTAAGTCTGAATCTCACCATGACCTATACTACGATAACACGAACCAAATGAAGAATCCGCCATGGTAACCTATCTTATTGTCGGTCAAGGTGATCATGAATGTCCACGCGGGCCCATGAATATATAGGCTTGTCGCCGATAACCACACGAGGGAGTGTACCATTCAAAGACAACCACTACATGCATATGTATGGGGGTGATGCATGCATGCATGTTTGAATACCATTTCACAACATTGATGTGGCGCGTGCGTCGAAAATCGTACACTCTCCCCACACAGAGCGAGATTGGTTCATGACGTGTCGTTGTACAAGCCACTATATAACCTGGACTTCTTCCTGTATAAACTCGACCTTCGGGCTATCTTCGTAACCGTGCCTTCTACCGCGAGTTTTTCTGGTCAATTGTGTTGTTTGTGATATAAATGTAATGTGCACATGTTTTGTAGTAACTAAATGTGTGTTTTAAATAGGAATCACGATCATTGGCAGATTTGGTCTCGGGTGATGATGAACTTGTGCCTGTTGCGAGTTTAGTGCATGCTGTGGGTGTTGTCGAAGCTCTAGCACGATGGGAATTGTGTTTTCGTACTATTTTGTTGCACAAATTTTTGTTATTTCAAGTGAATTTTGAACCGGCCGTGTTCTTCATCCGCCCGATATGCATCCTCCGCCATCGGTGATTTCTTGTTTTCCTGTCAAGTTTGCTCACTCATTTGCGTACTGTAGTGAAATTGAAGGCTTACTACGTCGTCAATTTCAATCGAGAGGGTCCATACGGTTTGATTTCTGGCATTTTGATGTTCTCACTCCCGCGGCTGTTGAATGGTTTTTTTTTGCGATTTCTGGATTTGCCCTCTTTTCATTTTTCTTGTGGAAAGTTAGTTTGCAAATCGTTTACAAGGGTGTGCGGACGTGTTCTAGTCAGGCGCAGAAGATTTTATGCTTCTGACGAATTCGTTTGTTCATGCTTTGTGTGTCATCTAATGGCTGTTGTACAAGCTGGACTTCTGTGTTGTTCATACCTAAACTTCTGATTTTCCTTTATTTTGCAAGGTTGTGCAGCAAGTCATCTGTATTTCTTTCCTTTTTTACTAACATTTCTTCATTATTTTCATTGGTTGTGTAGCAAGTCGACTTAATTGTTTGGCCGATTGATATGCATATATTTTTTATTTTTTTGTAGTATGTTCTCGTCATCTAATAGTTTGTTGACTTCAGTTAATAACCATCTTGAACTTCTCTATGCTAGTTCGAGGTTTTACATAAACCCGGACTTCTGTATCATCACTATTTTAACTTCTTATTCCCAATGTCTGTAGTAGAAGCTGGACTTCTATTGTACCAATGATTGAACTTCTAGGTTTCCACGTTGCAAGGTGGTGCAACATTGTGCTCTATATTTCTTTTCTTTTTTGGTAATTTTCAATTTTCTTGAATTGGTTTTGAGTTTGTCTAGTGTGCAACCGTAGGATTAGTCCCAAGTATGCACACATACTTTTTTAATTTTTTGTATCATGTTTGCATACTTTGAACAATTGTAGCACTTTAGTACGTGTTGGAATTGACCCAAACGATTAAATCTGGGAACCAAATTTAATCAGGGTTGTTTATTCAATCATTTTACGTTCTGTTGTACAAGCTGGACTGCTATAACTTTCGTACCTAAACTTCTGTCATCTTTACGCATGCTTTTAGGAGATGAGGCAATACGATCTAGTCTGTCGTTGTTGTTGTTATATAAAAAATCAAGTATCATGAACTTCTGTATGCTAATCGTTATTAACATGTTAATTTGAGGTGAATAACTATCCTGAACTTCTGTTTTTTTCTAGTATGTTATCGTACTTATAATAGTTGTTGGTCCTCAGTGAATAACTATCCCGAACATCTATATATTCACTATTTGAACTTCTTTAATTATAATTATGTTTGTTATTTTAGGATTTATATATTTGTAAACATTGAAATAGGCATTGGGCCTATTGACAAATGCGGTAGCATGAGGCCGAGCAGGGGGGAGGCGGGTCGGGACCCCCCCCCCCTCCCCCTGCGAGGACGAGACAGGAACGAGCCGGAGCAGGCGACGACGCGGCGTGCCGCGTCGTCGCATGCGGAGGCTAGTCCGTCACATCCGTGACCCCACTATCTATCTTAGGGGTGTGGCTCTGTGGTGTGTGCGGTGGGGGTGGAAACAGAATAACCACATTGCGTCCTGTCAAATCCTAGCGCAGCAATGCGGTAGCGCGAGGCCGAGCAGGGGGGAGGGGGGTTGGGACTCCCCCTCCCCCTCCCCTCCCCCTACGAGGCCGAGACAGGAACGAGCCGGATCAGGCAACGACGCGGCGTGCCGCATCGTCGCATGCGGAGGCGAATCCGTCACATCCGTGACCCCACTATCTATCTTAGGGGTGTGGCTCTGGGGTGTGTCCGGTGGGGGTGGAAACAAAATAACCACATTGTGTCCTGTCAAAACCTAGCACAGCAATGCGGTAGCGCGAGGCCGAGCAGGGTGGAGGGGGTCGGGACTCCTCCTCCCCTCCCCCTGCGAGGCCGAGACAAGAACGAGCCGGAGCAGGTGACGACGCGGCGTGCCGCGTCGTCGCATGCGGAGGCGAGTCCGTCACATCCGTGACCCCACTGTCTATCTTAGGGGTGTGGCTCTGGGGTGTGTGCGATGGGGGTGGAAACAGAAGAACTGCATTGCGTCCTGTCAAAACCTAGCGCAGCAATGCGGTAGCGCGAGGCCGAGCAGGGGGGGAGGGTCGAGACCCCCCCCTCCCCTCCCCCTGCGAGGACGAGACAGGAACAAGCCGGAGCAGGCGACGACGCGGCGTGTCGCACCATCGCATGCGGAGGCGAGTCTGTCACATCCGTGACCCCACTATCTATCTTAGGGGTGTGGCTCTGGAGTGTGTGCGGTGGAGGTGGAAGCAGAATAACCGCATTGCGTCCTGTCAAAACCTAGCGCAACAATGCGGTAGCGCGAGGCCGAGTAGGGGGGAGGAGGGTCGGGACCCCTCCTCCCCTCCCCCTGCGGGGCCGAGACAAGAACGAGTTGGAGAAGGCGACGACGCGGCGTGCCGCATCGTCGCATGTGGAGGCGAGTCTGTCACATCCGTGACCCCACTAGCTATCTTAGGGGTGTGGCTCTGTGGTGTGTGCGGTGGGGGTGGAAACAGAATAACCGCATTGCGTCCTGTCAAAACCTAACGCAGCAATGCGGTAGCGCGAGGCCGAGCAGGGGGGAGGGGGGTCGGGACCCCCCTCCCCTCCTCCTATGAGGCCGAGACAGGAACGAGCCGGAGCAGGCGACGATGCGGTGTGCCGCATCGTCGCATGCGGAGGCGAGTCCGTCACATCCGTGACCCCACTATCTATCTTAGGGGCGTGGCTCTAGGGTGTGTGCGGTGGGGGTGGAAACAGAATAACTGCATTGCGTCCTGTCAAAACCTAGCACAGCAATGCGGTAGCGCGAGGTCGAGCAGGGGAAGGGGGTCGAGACCCCTCCCCCTCCCCTCCCCCTGCGAGGCCGAGACAGGAACGAGTCGGAGCAGGCGACGACGCAGTGTGCCGCGTCATCGCATGCGGAGGTGAGTCCGTCACATCGGTGACCCCGCTATCTATCTTAGGGGTGTGGCTCTGGGGTGTGTGCGTTGGGGGTGGAAACAGAATAACCGCATTGCGTCCTATCAAAACCTAGCGCAGCAATGCGGCCGCGCGAGGCCGAGCAGGGGGGGAGGGGGTCGGGACCCCCCCTCCCCTCCCCCTGTGATGCCGAGACAGGAACGAGCCGGACGTCGCATGTGGAGGCGAGTCCGTCACATCCGTGACCCCACTATTTATCTTGTTTTTATGTTGTGTATTTTAGTTAGGTATGAACTTCATCAGTTTTTGTACTTGAACTTCTTCTTTTTGGTACTTAGTGTTTATTTATTCATGTGCCTTTACTTCTTTGATTAGGGTACTTAAACTTATGTTCTTTATTTTTTGAACTTCTTTTCTCTTGTTTTTTAGGTGCATATTTTCTGTATGTATTTTTCTTCCCTTGGTAGTGTATTTGCCATCAATTTTTTGTTTTAAGGATATCAGCAGTGCTATTGTGTGACCTTGTCTCATTATAATAGATGCATTTAAATGGTGCATTCATTTATCTATAGATGTATTTACTTTTATAGCTGTTGGGGGGTAAAACTGCAATTTTACCGGCGCTGCAACTCCCACGACAGAGAGGCATTAACTAACCATCTCCCTCGCCACCACCTGTCAAAAAACCCCTCTCCCTTTGTCGCTCGCTCTCTCCCCCCTCTCCGTCGCTCTGCTACCTTCTTCTACTACAAGTCCCCCCGATTTCTCCGCCCCTGTCCCCTGCCCTCGTGAGTGGAGTAACAGGCGCACGCCCCCGCTCCTATTTCTCCCCCGCACCACGCTCTCCCTCGCCCAGCCTGCTCTCCTCTGCTCTGAAGCGAGGGCGGCAACTGCCTACGCATGACGTTGTGGGGAGTGGAAGAACCGCCATGGATTTGTGCGTGCGCGGGTCGTTTGGAGAGGTACAAATGCTGCCCCCCCCTAATGCTTGTATTTACTTTCGCCAGATCTGTCGAGGCCTGCCTGTTTGTTCTGTTGCTCTCGCATCCGCCTCCTACCCCCTTGTTTTGATGGTTTGCTGGGACATTAGGTAGGGTTCTTGTGCGCGTAGTGGTTGGAATGCATTCCCCCGTGGTCAGATTTGTTTGTGAGATGCTTGTGTGTGGATTTTTCATTTCCCCTTTGTTGATTTTAGCAGTCAAATGCATGTCAGAGAGGGTGTGGTGTGATTGTTGTTGCTAGATCTGTTGTATCTAATTGCATTAGTGTTGTGGATTTTGAGGTCTAGATTATGTCTGTGACATTGTAGTTAGTTTATGGATACATTTTTGTTGTGCTCGCCTATATGTGCTACTGTTCACCTACTCATACTTGTTGGTTCTAGTTGTTTCTAGTTGGTTCTAGGGTTTGATTCAGTTTCTTTTTTGTATTTTGTTGTATGATTTTATACTTGCTAACTATATGGAATCAATCTCCTATTTTTAGCAGGTTGTTCTAGTGTTTGGAGTTGCATTCATCAAGGCGGTTGTGTTGTCATGGCTTCAAAACCTTCTCCAGGTATCTTAATGTAGTTGTATCTTGTATTTTAAATAGTAGTATTGTTATATATGTCTGCCCATATCTTCACTTGGTTTTCTTGTTGGACTACGAGTTTAACTTCTAACAAAGTTTATGTGTATGCATTTTACACATAGTTTATGTGTGTGCCATTTCATATTTATAGTGTATATCTTTGTTTTTTGTTTTCTTGTTATCATGTTCATGGTATTGATATTTAGTTTGCCTGTGAAATACTATTTGTGGTCATGCTACATCTTTTTTATGTGCTACTTGCTTGGGTCACGTAGTTGAACTTATATCATGCACCTTTTGTTTTACTGCTTTGTTATATATTGTTGAACTTCTGGAGATTAATTTTATATGTAGTAGCACCTCTGGTGTAGATTGTTTTTATATTTAGTATGTAATTTTTAGATTGTTTTGTTGTGTTTACTGCTTTGTTAGGTATTGTTGAACTTCTGGGTATTGGACATTGTTGTAAAAGTAGAAGTCCCTTTTGCTGTAGGATTGTGGATTAGAACTCAGCTACCTTTTTACTTGCATTTTTTTGTAGTTGGTGATGAGTTGAATAGTTCTGAAAAAATGCCTGTGATCAAGATGGAGCTTCAGAAGTTAATACTGATGCTCCAATATCTGATGCGGCTAAATCACCCATTTTTCCTTTGACTGTGATTGTCGAGGTTGCTTCGAGCCTGGAGAATTTTTCAGGCCTCGAGGATCTTGCTTCTGCAGCTCTTGCTTCACCTAGTATGTGAAACCCCTTTTCTTTTCATTTTAAATTCTTGAGCCGTGTTTTTTTAACTTGTTCATGTCAGTTGTTTTTGTTTTTGTTCCTGACTTTTTTTATTTTTTGCTTTGATTTTTTGTGTTCTTTGCAGATGTGTCCACAGAGGAGGAAGCTGTGAACACCATCAACAAAGTTTTATCTAAGTTAGATTTATCAAAAAACCCTACTACTGCTGAGGAGGGGGCTCCGTCAGCAAAGGTTGTGATCTTGTTCCGAATCCTTTGTGCTCTCTTCAGATGTCAGAGACACAGTCGCGGTCTGTTGATGGCACTGAACCTATCACGCAACCTAAGGATGTGCCTCTTCAGCTTCTTCTGGAGGACCAACGTAAGAGGAAGAAGCAAGAAGATTTTGAGAAGAATAGGGCGGCCCGCCTTCAGAAAGGTTCTGATGTTCCTGGATATGTTCATGTGGCTGAGCTCATGGTGGAGGAAGACGTGTCGGGTGGCACTGATGGCACGGTTGTCCCTGTTAAGAAGAAATTCAAGAAGACCGCTGCGAGGAAGCATCTAATTGGTGAAATTACTCCTCGGAGGAGCCCACGTGTTTCAAGGCCTGCAGAAGTTGCTGAAGATGAAGGGCTAGGCCTCGGTGGTACGCCACACCGTAGTCCTCGTGTCCTTGCCACTGCCGCGCCTACACCTTCTCCGCTTGGTGCTGGTGCATCTGGTAAGGGGAAGAAATGCGGCATCAAGCGCAAGGTTGCACCTGCAAAGGTCAACAAGGGTGAGAAGAAGTGTTCTCGTGCTAATCCAGAGGACAGGGATGATGCTGATTTCAACGCTGATGACGTGGACGACGATGATGATGATGATGATGATGCTAATCAGGTATGAATGTCTCGTGTTTACCGCTTTTTAGAGCATTTGTCGCTATTGTTGTAGTTTTTTTTGTTTTTAGCACTGCCTTGGCGTACACAGCTGACCTTCATATAGACGAGTAAATGAGCTGAACTGCTTGGCTTATATGGTATTAGTGCCTTTGTGTACATAGTTGGACTTTTGGATATATACATGAAGAAAAATTAGCTAAACTTGTTGGTATACATGTTTTATTACTGCCTTGTTGTACATGGTTGAACTTCTGCTATGTAAATTTCCAACATTTTGAAAGCATGTTAACTTGTGGTCATACATGGTTGTACTGCCTATGTAGACATAGTTGGACTTCTGAAATACATGTTTTATTACTGCCTTGTTGTACATGGTTCAACTTCTGCTATGTAAATTTCCAACATTTTGAAAGCATGTTAACTTGTGGTCATACATGGTTGTACTGCCTATGTAGACATAGTTGGACTTTTGAAATGTACTGAGTGTGTAATTTTGTAGGCATTAGTGGAATTTTGGTGTAGCTTGTGTATCTCATTGTGTATCTCATTTTTTTAGTATCAGCTTGTGGAGCGGCCTGAGAGGAGGAAGAGAGGATGTAAAACGCCCGAAGAAGGTGGCCAAGGAGGAGGTGAGGCGAAACGTTTTAACAAGACGGTTCGCTGCTCAGTAGGAGAGGTCAAGACGTGTGCGAAAATGCTACAGCTTAGGCACAAGACGAGGGTTATCAAGGCTGGTTTTGGTTGTGTGTTTGACTTGAAGCTTGATTCCAACATTTCTCGTCCTTTGATGGGCAACATCTACACGAGGATTGACCCTGCAACCATGATTCTGGACATGGGTGAGGCGAACAAGGTTATGCGTATTACAAGTGATGCTATTCACCATCTGTTTGGATTCCCTCAAGGTAATCGTACCCCTCCTAGGCCCTTGAGTGATGGCTTTGATGATGCTGTTATGAGGTTGAAGGGCGAGCTTGGGTACGGTAGGAGTGACGACATCAAGACAAAGGATCTGCGGAATATCCTCGCAAAAGTTGTGAAGGATGAGATGAAGGATGATCTTGCTCTACAGGTGTTTTACCTGATTGTTTTCCTGAAGGTGGTTATCCCTGGAACGTCTACACGAGTGTCCAGGGAGGCAGCAATGGTTGAGAATCTTGTGTTTGAGGATATGGCAGATATGGACTACTGCCAGTTGGTTGTTGATGACATTCAAAGTGCTGCTGTTAGGTATCAGCAAGGTACTAGCAGAGGAAAAGTTGTCACAGGTTGTGCCATCGCGCCGCTTCTTATGTACCTGCATTGCCTTATCATTGGCAAGACGCCTAATGTTGACAACACAACCGCAGTTAAGTCACTGAAGCTTCTGTTCGGCTCAGCGGGACACAGGTGGGTAGCTTCGGTTAATTAATTATACCTCCAGCGCACCCCTTTTTAGTTGAAGAATGTATGAAATGTAATGAAATCCGGCATGTTTATATGAAATCCGACCATGTATGAATGAATTTATTTCGATTAGTTCGAATTCCTGTATCACTGGCATTGGATGAACATGCAAAACAATACGTACTACTACGATGATCACCTCGTTTGCAGCAGTTTCACATGTACTCCCTCCGGACCTTTCTAGTCTGCATACAAGTTTTGTCTGCAGTCAAAGTATCTCTACTTTGACCAATCTTCTACAAAAAAGTATGCACTTTCACAATGTGCGAAGTAAAAAGGAACAGAAGGGGTACAAAGAGTTTGAGCAGCTTTTTAGTGTTTCTGTACATTGCAATCAAACACAAAGGCCTGGCAATTCATAGAGAACATTCAAAACAATCGATGATTATGCATCTCAGTGACTCACATGTCAGAGGCAATATTTACTTCACAACTAAAGAATAAAGAAAAAATTGATCGACGCTGCTGACAGCAAAGGGCGTCCCATTCGAAAATATCAAACGCATATCTTGCTAAAATCAATAAGCAAAATTTGACAAAGTTGTCCCATTCCAAAATATCAAATGCCTACGATTGTGGAATGGGCAGGGTTTGCCATCAGTTCGAACATTGACATGGCATCTCGTGCTAAATAAACCAGCTGTTCTTTTTGTGCAGTTCCACCAAAATCAACCAAATTCGCGTGTAGCTTGTATGATTTCGCCCTTATATGTTGCAACGCATTGAACTTATGGGCACCTCCTTTATTGTGGTGGAAATTAATGATTCGATGTATTCATGAACATTTTGTGCACTTCCCATTGAAATCAAGCTGAGCACCCCTGTTTGCACAAATACAAAAAAGTGATTAGTATAAAGCAAATTGTACTATGAATTGACAGTTTCAACAGGAACATACATGGTCCATGTAGAGCACACTTTCAGAAAAATGGAACTCACCAGAAAGAATCCTAGAACAACATTGTACTCGCGCATCACAGCAAAAAATGGAGATTTGTCAGTCCTTCTGAGATGAAGTTAGTATGGTCTTGTGAGGAGTAATGTAACCATCCTTCAACTACTCCTACTGATGAGAAGATAGACAGGGCTTCTTCATCCTGGCATAATCGGAACTAGTCACTTCACGTACTCCATATTCTTCTTCAGAGGAAGATGATCCTATTGTGCAAAGACAAGAGGACTACTAAATGCTAGCATCCCTGTTTGCTCGAAAAAAAGGAAAGGAAATACTTAAAACAGCACAGATGAAGCACTTCTCAAGGACAATACCACTTTTTCATGACAGTATCTAAACAGTAGCACAACACCAATAGAGATGACAAAGCTCAATCATATGGATGAAATCAGTGGGCAAGTACCAACCTTTGTCAGGAGGCTGATTGTGTAGAGCATACAGATGAAGCACTTCTCCGGAACCATCTGTTGCTATCTACGGGGGTGGCCATGCTTACTATATACTCCTCAATTAGTTTAATGTTTCCAACATCTTCTTGTGCAGTTCCACTAAAATATATGGTATCTTCAAAGAAGATCCCTGTTTGCACAAGTAGAGATAATTACGTATGGCATCAAATCAGTGGAAAAACAATTGCTCGTTCCAGCCATGCAATAAATTAAGATGCAAAACTATATCATTACTTGTGTCATCACAGTTCCAGTGCTTCATTACAGCACCAGGAGTTGATTTTTGTTTTTCTTCCGCTTGTTCTTCCCCTTCATCACTTGGTTCAATAACAGACAAGCTTCGCCTTCAATGTAAGATTTAGCATGTCAATTAGGGAGCACAAGTATAGTACTAAACTTAATTTTCTGATGAAAGTGGCAAAGTATAGGCCAGCTGTTGTGAAATATCCTTATCTTACCTCAATGGGATATTACGATGCACATACAGATTGGAAGTCTTGTCTCCATTTGTGCAGTTCACTAAAATCAAGCAACATTATCGTACAAGTAGCACAACATATGAAAGCACACTGCAGAATCATGTGAAAGAAGGCTAGTACTGACCTCTCATGATGCGGAATTCAAACAACTCACAAGAAAAAGATCTGAGCCAAATTCGCCTTAACGGATAGGAAGTAAGATCTCCTCTTGTGCAGTTCCACTAAGATCAAGCAATCAAGCAACATTGTCGGTGTGACATTTTGGTTGAACTGCACAAAACACTCTTAAAACAAAAGTGTTTTGTGCAGTGCAACAAAAGGTCACAATGGCAATGAGGTGAAGTAGATAACCTTTTTACACAGAGGTGCAAAGGAAACAATTAGTGGTCAATAACGGTGGATGACACAGAAGCCAACAAAAAGAAGCATCTACCTTATCTAAATGGGAAAGAAACCAAGACAGTAGCATTTCTCAAACGGTGGCATTGATTAATATTAACATAGAGATTATATTAACAATAAAATTCGTTAAACATGTAATTTGCTTTTAACTGTGGCATTGCATCAATTTTCCAACGGCATTATTAGAGGGTGTTTGTTTACAGGGACATTTTGGTGTAGGGACTAAAAAACTCCATGTCAGTCCCATCTAAACCAAACAAGAGGGACTTTTAGGGACTAAAAGTGGGCATTTGGGACTAAAGAAAGAAGACCCCGAGGGAGTCTTTTTGGGACTTTTTCCAATAGTTGCCCCTGCCACGCATCGCACCTTGTTTCTATTAGTTCATTACTAGGGGTAACATGGTCTTTTAGCATGTCATTTAATAACCTCTAGTCCATGTTTAGTCCCTGGAACCAAGCAGGTAGGGACTAGGGAGTTTTTAACCAAACAGAGCCTTAGATTAACAACAGCTAATGAGTTGCACGGGACAGTGGACGCACCAGCACCATGTGCATCTATCGATGTATTGTGGTCATGCACAGTCTGTTGCAACAAAGAACAAACAACCAAGGAGAATATCTCTGTTGGTCCCAGTTTTGTTATCTTTAGACACCTTTCCCTATGTGAGCGCAGCAAATCTAGTCCTGCTCAAACTCTACAGCCTTGTCCCTTCCTTTCCTTTTTGAACTAGTACTTTTGCCCCTTCCTTTCCTCTTTGAACCACGTCCTAGATTTATGTGATACAACTTTCCCCACTACTTTCCTCCATTCCTTTCCTCTTTGAACCACGTCCTATATTCATGCTATACAACTTTCCTGCTTCATTTCCTCTTTGAACCACGTCCTAGATTCATGCTATATACAACTTTTCCCACTACTTTCCCCCACTCCTTTCCTCTTTGAACCACGTCCTAGATTCATGGTATACATGCAGCTAGAGCAATGCATGTGGAGTAAGTAAAATATACCTTAAGGTTCTTGGGGCGTGGTTCGGTGGGCAACGGGACAGCGGCGAAGAAGAAGGGGTCGGAGCCCTCCCGCTCCGCCGCTGGGTGGAAAGTGAACAGCTGCGCTGGTAGTGGATTCCCTCCCTCGCCGATGGCGACAGCGTTAAGCCTCCTTCCCTTCCCGGCGGACGGATCCTGCCGGCTCTTTGAGCAGCAGTGAGGGGAGAGAGAGAGGCCAATGAAGTCTTGTTTAGATCTGGAGAGGGCGAGAGAGTGTGAAGAGAGCAACTACAAGCGCTGAGGCTCCAGCAGGAGAGGGTGAGAGATTGTGAAGAGAGCAACTTCAAACGCTGAGGCTCTAGCGTGTATATATATACTGGAGAGAGAGTGTGAAGCGTGCAAACCCTAGAAAACATTTTGACCAGTCAAAGAATCCTCCTGGCAAAAATTATGCTCATGTGTAGTTATCAAACCCGAGACCTCAAGTTTGATGAGCGAACAGGCTAACCAGCTACACAACCCTCCCGTTATGTTCAACGAGAGGAAAATAACCTTTTATACATTACTGCATTCGTGTGACAAGCATGCCGTGTGTTTTTTTTTTGTGTGTGGGAGAGTCATTGGGATTTCAATCATAATTGTGTCTTGTGGCTTTGGTGGTAAGAATATCCATAGTGGTGCAGAAATAATGCAGCCTTAGTCACCTTACCTCTCTCCACGTAGTACGTTGGGTCTCACCAGTCAGAGGGTGAAACAAACAAATTAATAAGAAAAATTAAAAGCACCAGCGGTGTATCTTACCTCACACATCTCGCTACTGCTCGGGAACACTGTCCAATTGATCCCTCTATTCGCTCACGTACTATTTTAAGTGAATCCTTATTATAACATGCACACAAATTTTGGGCACTTGTATTCGGCTTAACTCAGTGTGCCACCGTATCTCGTATACTTACTACTCCCTCCGTCTAGGTGTAATAAGTCACGTTAGAAAGTGCAACCGGACCAAGGTGCGTGCATGTGCGTGTGTGTGTTTAACAGCACGTGTGTGTTAGAGAGTGCGACAGATCGACCTACTCCTATAGAGAGATGGTGTGTAGTGTACAATTTTAGCCGCGAGAGTCGGTGCATCCTCTCGTTTCCAGGCGTGTCCGGTAGGGACATGTGGACAGCTGCCACGCCCGCTCCTGACCAGCCTGGCCCACCCAAAGCCCCTCCATCGCTCGCGCGCGCTTCCCGCCCGAAACGGTCAGCACCGCTCCAAAGAATCGGTGCCGCATTCATGCCGGGGCAGAGCGGACGCGACCTCTCACTGGCGCAAGAGTGATGGTTGATTCGTCCATCCAACTTACTGCTGGGTCTATGTGATTTGACGGCTCATTGGTCTTTATCACTGAGGTGGTAGGACTGCTGGATGTCCCACGCTTTCGGCGAAAGGAGGTAGTAGATTACAATTTTCTCCATTCTTACAGCAGAGGAGTGCAAGAGTAGTGAAAACACGCAGGCTCAGTGATTACATGGCCCACCTCACACTATCACCATGCGACACCCAACTATTTACATAGTACTCCCTCCGTTCCTAAATATTACTATATGAGTCCCCGCGCGTTGCCGCGGAACAGCGGTATATCTCTCTGCGCAAAATTATCGATTTCACAGAACTAAAAAAACTCTATAACCGCATGACAAATGTGGTAGCCAAAGTAAATAAACTCCCATCATCATTTAGATCATCCCACGTAAGGAAAAAAGATCAGCCAACTCCTACTGCATAATGGGATTATATTTTTCTTTTTGACATGTTAATGGGACTTAAAAGCTCACTTACATGCATGCTACCGGTGCATGCTTGCATGCAGACATGTTGATGTGATTTAAAACCCACTCACATGCATGTGCCACGGTATTTCTGCATGCTTGCATGTGGCTTAGTGCGGAGCCTCTCAATGTCTAGATAAGATGGCTATTATGGACTAATTTACTTCATCTAACGGCTACATCAATTTTGATGATGTGGCTCAAGGAGAGGATAGAGAATTCCTAGTAGTGGGGGCTAGCTATTACTAGTAGATAAGTCTTTGTAGAGATTCCACTAGGTGAACTACATATGGAACAAAATGAATGAATCTACACTTAAAATGCATCTATATACATCTGCATGTGGTTCATGGTGAAATCTCTACAAAGACTTATATTTAGGAACGGAGGAAGTACTAGTATAGTGCGTACTGTAATTTATCAGCGAGATAAATTTGTACAATGCTATGAAGCTTCCAGCTCCTGTTACATGTATCTTGCGTCCAAGGTTGCCCGTTGCAACATTTCATCAAATACAAAGGAGACTAACATGCATGCTATTGCATCTCAATGATTGACAGATCATAGCAAATATGTACTTCCTCCGTTCTAAAATAAGTGTCTCAACTTTGTGCAAACTTTAGTACAAAGTTGTACTACTACTAAAGTTGACACTTATTTTGGAACAGAGGCAGCTAAAGAAAAAAATGATCCATGCAGTCCCTAGCCCTTGAACCGTGAACCCTGACCAGGCTTCAATTTGCTGGCAACGTTGGAGCTTCCTAATAAATGAAGTTTGCAACCTTTTGACCATCGGATCATTTTGTGCAGTTTCACCAAAATCGAGATGAGCATCCCTGTGGCAAAGAAATTGAAGAACCGTGATTAGAATAAGATTACTGGGACTAGTTGATGAGACATAAACTCATCACAAATACAGTACGTAGAAGCCAGTAGAGGTATCAGGTACGTGCGGGGCAAAGAAGTAGAGAAATATCCACAGGGAATGATGTGGGCAGCTGGAGCAGTGGTGCAAGCCGGATGTAGAGGGAGTTGTACCTGAGGGACGTAGCTCAACCTTGAGGAGGGTGGCGGGAGGCGGCAACTGCCCACGTCACGGCAGTGAGCAAGGGATGAAGGCAACCTCACCGGCTTTGTGAGAGAGAACGGCGGGGACCCCTGATCGGGACGTGCCGACAGTGGGTTTTCGCCGTCGGCGACGGCCACCGCATCTACACTAAGCATCCACCCCTTCCCCAAGCGGACATGATCCGCCGGGATGTTAGAGATGTGGCCAAAGTCGTTTTGTGCGAGATAGTGTGAAGAGAGCAACCCCAGCAAGCAACCGTGTAGGCTGGCCCGTCCTGACTATGTATATAGTGGAGCGGTTTCCTTTTCTCTCCATATGAACCTATCATATTGCGTACGTGCCACTGAAGAAAAAAAAACTTTATTTATAAATGATGTGGCACCTACTACTCGTTCTCCTATAACCTTGCGCTTGGCATCTCCAAAATATTAACCTTGCGATTGGCTCTTCGCCTCTTCGGGAAGTCGAGCAATAATGGTAGTGCAGTATATATCGTTCTGGCTATATGAGACCGAATGAATTGCTGCACGTCCACCATGTGGGCGAGGGTCGAGGGGCGAGGGAGAGTGCTACTACATACGGAGCAAAATAAGTGAATCTACACTCTAAAATACGTCTATATACATCAGTGTTTGAAATATGTACTAGTAGTTCATATTGAAATCTACTAAAGGACATATATATTCCAAAAAATATGATATAATCTCTATAACCAAGGTAGTAGGGACGAGGAGTAAACAGAGGGAGTAGTAAATTTTTCTCCTCGTCCTGCGAGCCACCGCGCGCATGGGCGAGGGAGCGGGCGTAAGGCGGAGCAAGCTTCACCTCATCCTGCGAGCCACCACGCCCGTGGGCGGGGGAGACAGCGTACTAAGCAAGCTTCTCCTTGTTCTGCGAGTTGATGGGACACATCAAAAGTACTCCAGTGTATAGAGCCTTGCCTCTAAGGTAGGCCCCACATGGTTTGCCTCTTTTTTTAATTTAACATAACGCGTCAAGTCGCAATTTGTTTGTTCACCCGTGGTAGACAATCCTCCCTCCACCAAGTGGACAACCAGTATACGTGCCAAATTACCACGTGGGCTGCCTTTTTCGTACAGAAATGAGCTCCACCGTGTACCAGTGCGGGTGTGGTTGGGAAAGAGACGGGAGTACGTGCACCGTGCGTGCACCTCTTCTCTTCGTGCATGTCCCCCACCTACGTGGGTGTGTGTGAGAGATACAAACTGCGTTCGTGAGTGTTTTTTGTTTTGTGGTGGGGGTGGGGGTGGGGTGGGGGTTGATTTCATGAATTATTTGTGGGAATATGTGTCGATGACATCTCAAACAAAATTTTGCATGCAATGTGTGTGAAATGGAGGCCTATCCATATCATACATAGAGGGCCGGGCAATCCACGAGAAGAGAGGGAGGGGTCATAGCTATCGATAGAGTCGAAGAGAGGATCAAGTGGGTGGGTGCGAGATCGATGAAGAGAGCCATCAAAATTGTGTGCGTGTGTGTGTGTGCAAGTCAAAGATATAGGGCAACTGGCCTACCGGAACGTTAGAGGGCACATGTCAAGTTCGTGTGTGGCTAGGAGACATGACTAGAGCGCTTGATGTATCGATGTGTGTGGGGGGGAGGGGGTGGGGGGAGGGGTAGGCAGAGGCCTAACTATAGAGGTAGAACGACTCGTATATGTGTTGAGAAGGAGAGACCCAGCTATGTCTTGAGGGAGATCGGTCGACATCCATACATAACTGAAGGACGGGAAATATGATGGGACAGAGAGAGAGAGGAGAGAGAGAGGGAGGGAGAGGGGTAGAGTGTTGGATGGGTGATGGAGTTGCTTCTCGGAGATGTTGGGAGAGGCCTACTAGACAAACTGAGGGTGGAACTGCAATGTTATCAATAAGAGTGGGGATGTGTTTCTGTGTGTGCCTGTGCGTGATAGATCTGTCGGGACGCATCCATGGATGATGAAGGGGAACCATGTGTTTGGTAAGCAAACCTAACTAGATCGGTAGATCAATTGTTGTTTGTCGAAGGAAGGGAGAGACACAACTAAGAGGTAGATCGATCGACGTGTGGGTAAAAACGAGTTATAAGGACCTAGCTAGCTATATGTATAGCGAGAGACCGGTCGGTGTACGTCCATTTGTTAGAGGCAAATAAGGCCCAGCGAGATGGATAGACAGAGAGAATGGAGCTAGGAGGTGGTGCGAGAGGCCCAACTACTAGCTAGATAGGGGGAGGAGTGTGCGGTTATGAGATCGATGAAAAGAGGGGCGAGAGTTTACACGTGTGTCTGACCGTATGAGAGACATGAGGCAAGGACACATAAAGGAGGAGATTGAAGCTGTGTGTGTATGCTGTAGGCAGGCATCGCTGGAGAGGTTTATCGATCGGTGTGTGTCGGAAAGGAGTTGTTGAGACTCTGGGAGAACGACCTAAAGAAAAAAATGAATGTGCCTGGTGGATAGAATGCCAAGGGAGGGCGAGGAGGGCGTGTGCATGCACGAGAGAAAGTTAGTGGTAGCTACAAAGGTTAGAGGATTGTGTGGGTGTAAGAGACTAACAAAGATCATAATTTGATATGAAAGCGGATTCATATATCTGAATAGGAGATCATAGTGTTTTAAACATTGCATGCATGAATATAGCGGTGATACACGTGTTGTGCACATGTTATACCATAATGTGATAATGCATGGCGTTTGCAACTCACAGCTAAATCCTGAACAATCTAAACCATACTATACATCAAACAATCTCACATTTTATTTGAATTTGTGATAATGTGCGGCGTTTGCAGCTTACAACTAAATATCGAGCAATCTAAACAATACTATGTATCGAACATTCTCACATTTTATTTGAATTTGTGGTAATGTGTGGTGTTTGCAACTCACATCTAAATACTTGTAGGCGTAGGGGGCGGGGCGCCATACATAATGTGATAAACACATTATACATATGAGACATTGTTTAGATTGTGAAGATCTAGCTAGAGTTAGAAATGTAATGTGATTTGAAATCAAAATAAAGTGGATTCAAAAAATCTAGTTCGAGTTCATATAGTACACATAGTTCATACGTAACTCGAGACTAATCATGTGGTGTGCTGTGAAGATAATACACAAATGATGGTTTAACTTGACAATAATGATGATTGTAGATCTTACTAAAATAGAGAAACGAAATCAAATGCTTTGACTTCACAACAATCATTATTGTAGATCTTATTCAAATTTAGTTCATATTGAATCGGTAGTATATACGTTTGGAATGCACTAAAACGTTCATTTGAGTAGTAGGTTGCATGCATTATACACGTATCGAAATATTTTAATTGAACATAACATGAATTCAAAGTTTTGAATGACATTTGTAGTGCACATTGATTTGGTACAGTACACGTTAGGCTTGTCCGGAAATTTCAACCCGCGCCTTGTTAGCCCGAAATATTTAAGATATATCTTTGCCTCGTTGTGCTCCGACAACTCCCTCCATCTCAACCCGTGCCTTGCTATTCCGAAATTACAACACGCGCGAAAACTCCCACCTCCTATGAAATCCTGACACGTGAAATGCCCGTGGTACCCCTGAACCGAAAGAACCGCCTCAAATCGGTGGGGGGTACTTTCGTAACTTACCCCACATTTCGGACAAGCGCGTCTCTAAGCCATGGTTCCCCACTGCCATCCCATCCGCCCACCCATTCGTACACCAAGGCCGTGAAAACCCGCGACGAAACCCCACACCCTGCTCCGTCCGCCACCCAGCCGGAGCCTCTTCCCCGACGACGTCGTCAACAGCAACACCTCGACGTCCCTCATCCATCGTACCGGATGAGGATCCGTCGTCGATCTCATCGTCTCGCCGGTTCAACCACCCCGTACTCCACCTCCAAGGAGCTGCCCCAACGTTCCCCTCGTCTTTCGCACCACCTCCATTCCCACACCGCCATCTTCACCTCCACCACCGGAAGAGCATCATCGTCACCGTTTCCTCGGATGAAGCTGCGGCCTAATCGGCGCCACCAAAGAGGTTGTACACTAATCGCCGCATTTTCTTCTTGATTCGATCTCACGGTGCTGCCGGCGCTCGGTCCCGAGCCGACACGGTGCGGCTCCATCCACAGCGGCGTCGCTAGCCACTTCCTCCATGGCGTCGCTCCCTCGGCGGGCGACATCCACATCAGTAGGAGCTGATGCTGCTTTAGCTCTCGCCCGCGCTGCTGTTCTGCTCTTGCTCTCGGTCCCCTGCCTGGTCTGCTCTTGCAATTGCTCTTGCTCGCGTTGCTGCTCTCGCTCTTGCTCTTACTTGTGATGCTGCTCCGATTTGTCTACACTTTAGTCGACTGAATCGACTTTTGGGTCAGCCAATTTTCAAGGGGTGGGCTCGCCGCGGTGAAGGAAGAACCAGCCGCAGCGGGGAGGGGGGCTCGCCGGAGAGGTACCCCACTATCTATCTTAGGGTTCAGGATGGGGGCGGTGGTCGTCGGTGTTGGCGGGGCGTTGGCGGGGCGGTGGTGTGGGGATCGCCGGAGAAAAAGCTCGGCATGGGGGGGCCTAGAGGGGTGGCCGGGGTGGCGGCGGACCGGCGGTGGGGAGTGTTTTTGGGGCGGGCGGGGCGGCGCATCGCCGGCCGCGGGCGGCGGAGGGCTGCTGTTGGCTGGCGGCTCAGGGGGGGTGGAGGTTGAAGATGAACCGCAGGCCCTTGATTTCATATCCAATAGCTGCAAAATCGACTGACTAGAGATGAAAAAGTCAGTCGGCCGACGTGTAGCCTCACCTTGCTAGTGCGTTCAGTTTCGACAGCAAAATTCAGTTTCGACAGCAAAATTCAGTTTCGACAGTTAAGTTTAGTTTCGACAGTGAAGTTCAGTTTCGACAGTGAAGTTCAGTTTCGACAGTTAAGTTCAGTTTCGACGGTTAAGTTCAGAGATGAGCGGCTGATGTATTTTACATCTAGCACTTTGTGATTATGTATTTTACGTCATGTATTGGAGATGCTATTAGAATTCCACTCATGTTAACGTTGTTCGTTGTCTCTCTTGTCCTGCTTTAGCCTTGGCGACGAAACCCTCCATCACAGCGGAGCAGTACCTCGGGCTCCATCTCCAGACGCTTAAGATCTTCTTCCCCTCCTCCGACAGCAAAGTCAGCCGGAGCATCCTCACCGGCCAACCCAATCACGCTGAGATCGGCATGGCTTCGCCAAAGAGGTTGTACACTTGTTGCATCTCTTTTTTACTCTACATGTTATATATATTGTCCACTGAGCACACGGATTTGTTCCTTTAGTGTTTCATTGAAAGAAAAAACATAGGAATTTTAATTTTCACTTGTCCTCCTTTTCAAATTCCTATTCATGAAGCACAAGACTAAGAGGTAGTAGCATAATAGCATTATAACCGTACATTTTCTTATGGTTTGACTTAATCTCACCATGCTTCTTTGCATCCTGTGATCTTCCAATTGTTGTGAATCAAACACCGAGATTGGTAGAAATCCTGTGTTTTAAAATTCTTTGTTTTGCACGTGCATTCCTATCCTATTCCTGTCTATTTCCTATCCCTGCATTGTTGGAATCCTCCAATTCAAACAAGCCCTTACAGAATTACTTCTCTTACAGATAGTTGTCAAAGAAAACCTTGCGTGGTTTGTCCCGCTCCTGCTGCGCCGTCGTCCACCCCAGCTCAGTTGCTCCAACGACAGAAGGGTCCAGCACAGCAGGGATCCGGCCTCCAGACTATCTTTCGCCGCCTCAGATCTTCTTCCTCGCCACTAGCAGCCATGAAAACTGCATTACCATCATCAACCGAGCAGATGACCTCGAGGACTACACGGGTTCGCAAGAGAAGTCGCACTCTTTCGTGTCTGCTTATGTTATGCATCGCTTAATATTACATGTTACTTTATCGTCCTGTTCACCGATTAGACTCCGAGTCAGCTCCAAACTAATGGTCAAACTTGAGTTTTTAAATGGTTGTGGGGTACATATCGGGGCCGCTATCAATAGTATCTATCTACTATCTGGTTAATCTCCGGTGTCTACTATGAGTTTCATGTTGGGTGGGAAACAAACAGTAAAGAAGCCATTATCTGTATTTTTTAATTGAAGCCATTATCTGCCTGCTATTATTGGTTTTGGGTCTATCCACAGGTTGCTACCATCACTCTGGATTTCTGCATGCACTCCTTACATAATCTCACTATGTTTTATTCCTATGCATGACAGTTATTGTAAACAATGGAACTGAACATGTAGAACAAAAGAGACGAGCCTTGCGTGGCAATAAAATTTCATGCAGATGTCGCTCCATGGTAGGCACAAAGTCAGCCCCCCCTCCACGCATTTCAGATTGTAATCGAGAGGAAGATATCTATTCTGAGGGGGATTCAAAAGGAGAAGACAACTCCTATTTACCCCCTGAGGTCTTTGCTCTAACTTGGCATGCTGATGTTGGTTATATCATGCATATGGTGTCTTGCATTGCTTACTTTATACATCAAATATGTCATCTGCTTAGTTTAGACATCATTTGTGCGAATGCCATCTGTTTAGTTTATTCATCGTTTATGTGAATTATGCAACGCCATCTTGTTTAGCCAGGCATCATATATGTGAATTTTGCAATGCCATCCTGCTTAGCCAGTCATCTTATATGTAAAAATTATCAGTCCATCTTTTTTTTCCGTTACATATTACATTTGTCAACAATGTTAGTACATTCAACTACTCTTCATGTGCATCAGCCATTTGACACGGTAATGGCAAATTCTGGAGTGAAAACAAGGTCTTCAGAGCAGACTATGCTATCTGATGAAGCGCATATCTCGCTGGTTACGGATAGCTCCTCGGAGGAGGATTCAGAGACAGATGACCAGTCCTATCCCCCCCCCCCCCGAGGTGTATGCTCTAACTTGGCAGGGCTATGTTGCTCATATCGTGCGTATGGTGTCTCACATTGCTATGCCATTTGATTAGTTTAGACATGCTTTGTGTGAATGCCACATGTTCAGTGTCTAATTACCATATATGTAAATAATGCATTGCCATCTTGTTGCAAGACATTATATATGTGAATAATGCATTGCCATCTTGTTGCAAGACATTACATATGTGAATTATACAATGCTATCTTGTTGCAAAGGCATTATATATGTGAATTATGCAATGCCATGCTATTTAGCCAATCATCATGTATGTGAATTATATCATGCTATCATTTTTTTGTATTACATGTTCCATTTGTCGACAACGTTTGTATATTGAACTACTCTTCCTATGCATCAGCCATTTGAAGCGGTGATGGAAGTATCTGGAGTGAAAACAAGGTATTCGGAGCAGACAATGCTACCTGCTGAAGCAGACATCTTGCTGGTTACAGAGAGCTCCTCAGAGGAGGATTCAGAGAGTGATGACCAGTCCTATTTCCCCCCTAAGGTCTATGCTCAAACTTGGCAGGGTTATATTACCCATGTCATGCATGTTGTCTTGCATTGCTTAGTTTTCACATCATATATGGATTGCCATATGCTTACTTGCTTACTATATAAATCATATATTTGAATTATATCATGACATCATGTTTACATAGTACATACACATCATCTATCTGAATTATGGCATGGCAACCCATTTAATAAAGACATCATATAGTTATATCATCTCATCCTGTTTAGTGTTTACAGTCATCATATTTAGAATTATGGCATTCTATCCATGAATGTATGTGAATTATGGCATGCTAACCTATTTAATAAACACATTATATAGTTATGTCATGTCATCCTGTTTACATAGTCTCATATTTTGAACTATGTCTTTCCATCTTTCTTAGTTAGCCATCATAATGTGAAATTGTGTCATGCTATCTTGTTTCATTAGCCATCATATATGTGAAATTGTGTCATGCTATCCTGTTTGGTTAGACAACATAAATATGAATTATTTCATGACCTCTTTTATTCCCCACTATCCATTGCACCTGTCTATCATACAATGTCTATACTTTCAATTACTTTTCTTGTTTATCAGCCATTTGAATTGGAGAGCGTGATGGCAGTATCTAAGGGAGTAACAACACGGTCTTCAGAAAAGATAGTGCTACCAGTTGATGCAGATAGAACCACGGTTGTACTTGCCCAAGGACCAGATCCACCACATAACCCAGACTCTCGCAGATTGTACCCCTACCCAGTTGGACAGAGAACCAGCTACACCCCTTCTAACCCCAACCCCGGCAGATAGTAACCTAGTTCCAATTGACACAGCACCGTCTCCACCACAGAGCACCCAAACACGAGCACTTAGTAAGGGAACTGCAGTGCCCAAAGCACGAGGACCACCACTCCGAATCCCAACTCAACACTTAAAGGAGAAGGAGATTTGTTCTCAGGTCAGGTTCTATAGCTATGGTTCATAATCCTTTGCTCTTGCATTACTGTATTTACTCATACCAACTATTTTCAAATTTGAAGGATGGAATTGAAACTCCAATGGCGCAACAGGTATGTTTTAAACCTGTTTATTTAACTGGTTTTCTGTTGTAACTTGCTCTATGTTGATTTCAGTTTCAATTGAATAAACAGTTATGTTCTCATGTCATGCACATTACAAGTGTTGTTATTGCTCTATAGTTACCCACACTTATATTCTGTCTATTCTGCTTTGTCTTGAACAAATATTATTATAACTGTGTCTCTATCTTGATTTGGCAACAAAAACTAGAATGATATAGACCATAAAGTGACCATGGTACATAGATATATGTTTGTTTCATGTTGTTATCCTGTCCACTTTACTACTGAACTCATTTACCAAAATGAGTTTCATATACAACATGGTAAACATGTGATGTGTCTGCTTGTTTCTCTTTTAGAATGCGGACAAAATATTGGAGAACAGTACCGCGTTATCCAATGGTAAAGGAAGTAATGCAGATAAGGTTCAAGATAGTGAGACATCCCTGTTGGTCTCCAAGAAAGCTGATAAAAACTATCTTGACGACAGTGAGGGAACCCAAAAGTCATGTCTTGATGTAGTGTTCGAGTTACTGGCCACTACTGCTGGCACAAGCTCTTCGAGCTCGCTGCCTGAATCAGTTTGTCTTCTTGAGTCTCAACTTCAAGTTGAAAGTCATCGATCAGATGTGCTGCGACAGGAAGCTGAAGGACTGAGGAAGTCCCTGCAGAATTCATATGCATATTTTCTGGTGCAACAGCAAGCGCTGAAGGATTTAAGCGCCAAATAAGAGAAAGTTAATAAGCTTGCTAAGCATCTTGCCAGCATTATGGGTACCCAGGATATTGTTTCTTGAGATCTTCTGAAGTGGTTTCAGTTCTGGATTTGTTTTGCTGCGGCGTTTATTTGCGCTGGTCGCCAACTTTGACAACCAGTGTATATGATATGCTGCTTTGTTCCCTATATTTGCACTAGTGGCGAACTTTGATGCCCAGTGGATGTAATATGTGTAATAGCCGTGATAGCCTAGCATAAGTTGCTTGCTTATTTATTTCCTTGTTGTCTTGTTTATTTGTTTGCTTGTAATCAATGCAGTTTTCTTTCCGCGGTTTGCTAGTGGCTGCAATAACCTTTTTTTTAAACTAGGCCACAATAACCATGGGCTAATATTTACTGTAGTGACACTGGGCCTCCTACGGGCCGTAGAAACAGTGGGCCTTCTACGGGCCATAGAAACAGTAGGCCTTCTATGGACCGTAGAAACAATGGGCCTTCTACGGTCCGTAGAAACAATGGGCCTTCTACGGTCTGTATCATCAATGGGCCTTATACGGGCCATATGATCATAACGGGCCATCGTTAATAGGTCGTATTTGATGATGCTATGAAAACGGTCCAACGTATTAACGGACCACAAATGGGCCGACTGTAACCACAGGTTGAATTTGGCCCACAAGCAAAAAATGACAGTAACGGGCCGTAAGTAAACGAATGCTGGAAATGAGCCCAAGAATAAATGGGCTCTGAGAAGGCCGAAAGATAACATGGGCTGGAAACGGCCCAACTGAATAACGGGCCCTTAATGGGTATAAAATGATACACTGTTCATTATGGGCCAGTTTCACCATGGGCCGTTAATGGGTGTAAAGTGATATATTGTTCATTGCGGGCCAGTTTCACCACGGGTCGTTAACAGGCCTAGAGTTACATAGGGCCTCATATGGGTCGAAAGACGTCATGGGCCATACATGGGCCAGAAGTGAAAACGGGCTGGAATCATATTGGATGGCCCAGATGACGCTACTGGGCCTAATTCGGATAGGGCGTAACGGGACTTGGGTTAGCGGGCTATAAATGGGCTATATGCGAACAAGCCGTTAACAGGCTTTCCATGGGCCGGGCCGCCACCTTTTGACCAAGTCAAACGGGCCGGCCTTTTCACAGGAATGGGCCTCTGTTGGGCCGTGCCACGTGTCGACGTATCATAGGCGCCTTCTGTCCAATGAGTGGATGACATCTGTCCCAATGATGAGCCGACACGTGTTTCCTCAAGCCAATGATGATTTTACACGTGGAAAATCCCCATTGGTCGGGGCTGTTAACGGGTTATCGGATCCAAAACCCGACCCGATAGCTTAACGGTGTTCTGTTACGGTGGATGCCACGTGTTGGTCACCCTTGACGAAAGCACTTATGTGACGCGTGATTTATCATCATGGAAGTGGACACTTCCATGATGATAATTTTGGTAATGTCATGGAACACTTCTACGACAGCACAGGTATGACTATCTTGATTCTGTTATAAATTTGTCATGGATGTACATGCATGACAAAAAACGCGACCTACTGTGACAAACACGTATCATCACAGAAGTGTATTTTTTTTGTAGTGCGCACACGTAACCAAAATCTGAACCGTGTTTAATGCATCCGTCATCGCAAACGTTTTGCACCTTTTTGACGGGTTTTTTACAACATTGTTTGCGATTATTGCATCGCACACAGTTTCGTCGAAGGGTCTCTAATCGTAGTGTCGCGTTAGCAGCATCCTGCAGTAGTGTATTTTGTCACATTCATATACTAGTGGGAATTTTTCATTATAGAACTTGACTTGTATATTCCAAGGATGGGCTTCCTCAAATGTCATAGGTCTTCATGAGCAAGCAAGCTGGATGCACACCCACTTAGTTTCTTTTTGAGCTTTCATACACTTATAGCTCTAGTGCATCTGTTGCATGGCAATCCCTACTCACTCACATTGATATCTATTGATGGGCATCTCCATAGGCTGTCAATACGATGTGAGACTATCTCCCTCTTTTTGTCTTCTCCACAACCACCATAATCTCTTCCACCATAGTGCTATGTCCATGGCTCACGCTCATGTATTGTGTGAAAGTTGAAAAGGTTTGAGAACATCAAAGTATGAAACAATTGCTTGGCTTGTCATCGGGGTTGTGCATGTTTGAGTACTTTGTGTGATGAAGATGGAGCATAGCCAGACTATATGATTTTGAAGGGATAAGCTTTCTTTGGCCATGTTATTTTGAGAAGACATAATTACCTTGCTAGTATGCTTGAAGTATTATTGTTTTTATGTCAATATTAAACTTTTGTTTTGAATCTTTCGGATCTGAACATTCATGCCACAATAAAGAAAATTACATGGATAAATATGTTAGGTAGCATTCCACATCAAAAAAATTGTTTTTATCATTTACCTACTCGAGGACGAGCAGGAATTAAGCTTGGGGATGCTTGATACGTCTCCAACGTATCTATAATTTTTTATTGTTCCATGCTATTATATTATCTGTTTTGGATGTTTAATATGCATTTATATGCTATTTAATATTATTATTGGGACTAAGCTATTAACCTAGAGCCCAGTGTCAGTTTTTGTTTTTTGCATATTTTAGAGTTTCGCAAAAAAGGAATACCAAACAGAGTCCAAACTGAATGAAACTTTCACGATGATCTTTCTTGGACCAGAAGCAAACCAGGAGACTTGGAGATGAAGTCGGAGACGCAACGAGGCGGCCACGAGGGTGGAGGGCGCGCCCAGGGGGTAGGGCGCGCCCCCTACCTCGTGGGCCCCTCGGAGCTCTCCTGACCTAATTCTTTCGCCTATATATACTCTTATACCCCAAAAACATCAGAGGGAGCCACGAAAACACTTTTCCACCGCCGCAACCTTCTGTACCCGTGAGATCCCCATCTAGGGGCCTTTTCTGGTGTCCTGCCGGAGGGGGATTCAATCACGCAGGGATTCTACATCAACATCATTGCCCTTCTGATGAAGCGTGAGTAGTTTACCACACACCTACGGGTCCATAGCTAGTAGCTAGATGGCTTCTTCTCTCTCTTTGATTCTCAATACTATGTTCTCCTCGATGTTCTTGGAGATCTATTCGATGTAATATTCTTTTGTGGTGTGTTTACCGAGATCCGATGAATTGTGGATTTATGATCAGATTATCTATGAATATTATTTGAGTCTTCTCTGAATTCTTATATGCATGATTTGATATCTTTGCAAGTCTCTTCAAATTATTGGTTTAGTTTGGCCTACTAGATTGGTTTTTCTTGCAATGGGAGAAGTGCTTAGCTTTGGGTTCAATCTTACGGTGTCCTTTCCCAGTGACAGTAGGGGCAGCAAGGCACGTATTGTATTGTTGCCATCGAGGATAAAAAGATGGGGGTTTCATCATATTGCTTGAGTTAATTCCTCTACATCATGTCATCTTACTTAATGCGTTACTCTGTTCTTCATGAACTTAATACTCTAGATGCAGGCAGGAGTCGGTCGATGTGTGGAGCAATAGTAGTAGATGCAGAATCGTTTCGGTCTACTTGACACGGACGTGATGCCTATGTTCATGATCATTGCCTTAGATATCATCATAATTATGCGCTCTTCTATCAATTTCTCGGCAGTAATTTGTTCACCCACCCGTAATATTTGCTATCTTGAGAGAAGCCACTAGTGAAACCTATGGCCCTCGGGTCTTTTTCCATCATATAAGTTATATTTTCCATCATACTAGTTTCCGATCTACTATTTTGCGATCTTTTACTTTCCGATTTATAAACCAAAAATACCAAAAATATTTACTTTACCATTTATGTATCTCTATCAGATCTCACTTTTGCAAGTAACCATGAAGGTATTGACAACCCTTTATCGCGTTGGGTGCAAGTTGTTGATTGTTTGTGCAGGTATTCATTGACTTGTGCATTGTCTCCTACTGGATTGATACCTTGGTTCTCAAACTGAGGGAAATAATTACTCTACTTTGCTGCATCACCCTTTCCTCTTAAGGAAAAACCCAACGCAAGCTCAAGAGATAGCACACACACACACGTGTATGAGAGAAACGCGCGAACCACACTACATCGGTCAACCCCGACCACCCACCGTAACCTGGAACTCCCCAAAAATTTCCCCGCCCTCACTTCTACCATGATTTTTTACGTCATGGATGATGTCTACTACGCAACCTTCTTCTTGTAGTCTCGTGTTGGGCCTCCAAGCGTAGAGTTTTGTAGGACAGTAGCAAATTTCCCTCAAGTGGATGACCTAAGGTTTATCAATCCGTGGGAGGTGTAGGATGAAGATGGTCTCTCTCAAACAACCCTGCAACCAAATAACAAAGAGTCTCTTGTGTCCCCAACACACCCAATACAATGGTAGATTGTATAGGTGCACTAGTTCAGCGAAGAGATGATGATACAAGCGTAATATGGACGGTAGATATAGGTTTTTATAATCTGGAAATATAAAAACAGCAAGGTAGCAAGTAACAAAAATGAGCGAAAATGGTATTGCAATGCTTAGAAACAAGGCCTAGGGTTCATACTTTCACTAGTGCAAGTTCTCTCAACAATGATAACATAATTAGATCATATGGCAATCCCTCAACATGCAACGAAGAATCACTCCAAAGTTCCTATCATGGAGAACATAAGATGAAATTGCTTGTAGGGTATGAAACCACCTCAAAGTTATTCTTTTCGATCAATCCATTGAGCTATTCCTATAAGTGTCACAAACAGCCCTAGGTTCGTAGTAAAATAACACCATATGACACACATCAATCAACCCTAATGTCACCTAGATACTCCAATGTCACCACAAGTATCCGTGGGTCAATTATATGATATGCATCAAACAACTTCAGATTCATAATATTCAATCCATCACAAAGAACTTCAAGAGCATCCCGAGATTTCTACCGGAGAAAGGAATATGAAAACGTGCATAAACCCCTATGCATAGATTACCCCAATGTCACCACGGGAATCCGCAAGTTGATAACCAAAACATACCTCAAGTGGATTAACAGAACATCCCATTGTCACCACGGATATCCCATCACAAGACATACATCAAGTGCTCTCACATACAAAGATTCAATCCGACATAACAAAACCTCAAAGGAAAAGACTCGATTCATCACAAGGTAGAGAGGGAGAAACACCATAAGATCCAACTAGAGTAGCAAAGCTTGCGGTACATCAAGATCGTGCCAAATCAAGAACATGAGAGAGAGAGAGATCAAACACATAGCTACTGGTACATACCCTCAGCCCCGAGGGTGAACTACTCCCTCCTTGATACGACTCCAACGTATCTATAATTTTTTATTGTTCCATGCTATTATATTACCCGTTTTGGATGTTTGTGGGCTTTACCCTACACTTTTATATCATTTTTGGGACTAACCTACTAACCGGAGGCCCAGCCCGAATTGCTGTTTTTTTTGTTGCCTATTTCAGTGTTTCGAAGGAAAGGAATATCAAACGGAGTCCAAACGGAATGAAACCTTCGGGAGCGATCTTTTTGGAACAAACGCAATCCAGGAGACTTGGACTGGACGTCAAGCAACAAACGAGGCGGCCACAAGGGTGCTCGGCGCACCCTGTAGGGGTGGGTGCTCCCCCCACTCTCATGGGCCCCTCGTGGCTCCCCTGACCTACCTCCTTCGCATATATATATATAGCACCACGAAAAACTATTTCCACCGCCGCAACCTTGTGTATCCGCGAGATCCCATCTTGGAGCCTTCGTCGGTGCTCCGCCGGAGGGGGAATCGACCATGGAGGGCCTCTACATCATCTCCAAGGCCTCTCCGATGAGTTGTGAGTAGTTTACCACAGACCTTCGGGTCCATAGTTATTAGCTAGATGGCTTCTTCTCTCTCTTTTAATCTCAATACCAAGTTCTCCCCGATCTTCTTGGATATCTATTCGATGTAACTCTTTTTGAGGTGTGTTTGTCGAGATCCGATGAATTGTGGGTTTATGATCAAGTTTATCTATGAGAAATAATTGAATCTTCTCTGAATTCTTTTATGTGTGATTGGTTATCTTTGCAAGTCTCTTCGAATATCAGTTTGGTCTGGCCTACTAGATTGATCTTTCTTGCAATGGGAGAAGTGCTTAGCTTTGGGTTCAATCTTGCGGTGTCCTTTCCCAGTGACAGCAGGGGCAGCAAGGCATGTATTGTATTGTTGCCATTGAGGATAAAAATATGGGGTTTATATCATATTGCTTGAGTTTATCCCTCTACATCATGTCATCTTTCTTAATGTGTTACTCTGTTCTTCATGAACTTAATACTCTAGATGCAGGCAGGAGTCGGTCGATGTGTGGAGTAATAGTAGTAGATGCAGGCAGGAGTCGGTCTACTTGTCACGGACGTGATGCCTATATACATGATCATGCCTAGATAATCTCATAACTACGCACTTTTCTATCAATTGCTCGACAGTAATTTGTTCACCCACCGTAATACTTATGCTATCTTGAGAGAAGCCACTAGTGAAACCTATGGCCCCCGGGTCTATCTTTTATCATATAAGTTTGCCATCTAATCTTATTTGCATCTTTTATTTTCCAATCTATATCATAAAAATACCAAAAATATTTATCTTATCTTATTATCTCTATCAGATCTCACTTTCGCAAGTTACTGTGAAGGGATTGACAACCCCTTTATCACGTTGGCTACGAGGTTCTTGTTTGTTTGTGTAGGTGCGTGGGACTTTTGAGGAGCCTCCTACTGGATTGATACCTTGGTTCTCAAAAACCGAGGGAAATACTTACACTACTTTGCTGCATCACCCTTTCCTCTTCAACGGAAAAACCAACGCATGCTCAATAGGTAGCAAGAAGGATTGCTGGCGCTGTTGCCAGGGAGGTCTTCATTCAAGTCAAGACATACCAAGTACCCATCACAAACTCATCTCCCTCGCATTACATTATTTGCCATTTGCCTCTCGTTTTCCTCTCCCCCACTTCACCCTTGCCGTTTTCTTCGCCCTTCTTCTGTCCGATCTTATGTTTGCTTGTGTCTCCATGTGCCTTCTATGTGCTTGCATCTTCGCTTGCTAAATCTATTGATATGGATCCACTTAAAGTGTTCTATTTGGGTCATCTTCGATCCTTATGCGCTCGTCTTGAAACCCCAACTAGCCTAGTTGATGGGAAATCTTTAGATGAGCATGCTCATTTTGTGCGTCATCGTGTGTCTCAAAAAGGGATACTCTCGTGGGATCAAATAAACCGTTTGTTGTGTTATGCTTGGAATCTTTGTGAAATTTGTGATTTTACTTGTTGCTCTAAGAACCCTAAAAAACACCTTCCCTACCTATGTGAGTTTAATGATAATGAAATCTTATCTTCTTATGCAAAGGGTGTTTATAGTTACTATGATATCGAACAAATTGAAGAATTTGTTTCTTTTAAGGGTGCTTATGAAGTTGCTTCTTTGATTGAAAAGTATGATATTACTCTCTACGAATCTGAAAATCTTGACATACTTAAATATTGCTATGAAAACTATGCTCATAATGTCTATGTCAAAGAATTTATTGAGAGAATGACCGTTGCTTTGGAAGAAAATAATGATATGCATGAATCTATAGATAATTATGATTCCGATGATTTGATTGAAATATCCCTTGATGAACATGATGCTTGCTATTCTTGTGGCCATGATGCCAATATTTATGAAGATGAATTTGCTATAGTTCCTTATGTTAAACATGAGATCGTTGCTATTGCACCTATACTTGATAGTTCCTTCGATGAAAAGCATGATTGCAATGATGTTACTATAACAATTGTGCTAATGATATGCAAAACCCTAAGCTTGGGGATGCTAGTTTTGCTATGTCTACTACTTGTTGCAATGATCATGATTGGGGTGATTCTTCTTATGATCTTGAAAATTTATTTAAGCCCCATGATGAATATGAGATTGAAAACAGTCTTTGCAATAATATTAAAAGTGGGTTTGGAAGAGTGTCAACTTAGATCCCACATATTTGGAGTATGTTCAATCTTATGATATTTTTGATAAAAGTGGGTTTGGAGAGGTCATGACTTTAGTTAGTGTTAATCCTACTATCTTGGAAGAGTGTCAACTTTGCATGCATGTGGATCATGTTGAAAATATTTTATGTGATAGCTAATTTGTTGAATTTGCTTATGATCCCACATGTAATTATTATGAGAGAGGAAAATATGGTTGTAGAAATTTTTATGTTGCTAAATTACCTCTCGTCATGTTGAGATTGCTATCGTCTCTTTCTTCCTCCTTGCTTATGCTAGTTTTTGCTTGCCTTACAAATTTGTTTGCTTATAATATGCCTATGCATAGGAAGTATGTTAGACTTAGATGTGTTTGTCACGTGTTTCATGATGCTCTCTTTGCGCTTCAATTCTTGTCTTTAATGTGAGCATCATTAAAATTAGCAATGCCTAGCTAAAAGGCTTTAAAGAAAAGCGCTTGTTGGGAGACAAACCAATATTTTTCCTTGCTGTTATTCAATAAATATTTCATCTAGCTTCTGTTTAGATGTCGTTTTATGTTTTAATTAGTGTTTGTGCCAAGTAGAACCTATAGGATAACCTACGGTGATAGTTAATTTGATTCTGCTGAAAAACAGAAACTTTGCGTGCACGAGAATAATTTTAGTAAATCACAGAAACGTCCTTTTGCGTTGATTATTTTTTCTGTAGATCAATAGACAAATTTCCCAGGACTTCCTATTTTGGTAGGAATTTTAGAGTTCCATAAGTATTCGAAAGTTACAGATTTCTACAGACTGTTCTGTTTTTGACAGATTCTGTTTTTCACGTGTTGTTTGCTTATTTTGATGCATCTATGGCTAGTATCGGGGGGTATGAACCATAGAGAAGTTGGAATACAGTAGGTTTAACACCAATATAAATAAAGAATGAGTTCATTACAGTACCTTATGTTGTGGTTTTCTTTCTTACACTAACGGAGCTTATGAGATTTCCTGTTGAGTTTTGTGTTGTGAAGTTTTCAAGTTTTGGGTAAAGATTTGATGGACTATGAAATAAGGAGTGGCAAGAGCCTAAGATTGGGGATACCCATGGAACCCCAAGATATTCAAGGACAACCAAAAGCCTAAGCTTGGGGATGCCCCGGAAGGCATCCCCTCTTTTGTCTCCGTCTATCGGTAACTTTACTCGGAGCAATATTTTTATTCGCCACATGATATGTGTTTTGCTTGAAGCATCTTGTATGTTATGAGTCTTTGATTTTTAGTTTACCACAATCATCCTTGCTGTACACACCTTTTGGGTGAGACCCACATGATTTAGAATTTATTAGAATACTCTATGTGCTTCACTTATATCTTTTGAGCTAGATAGTTTTGCTTTGTGTGCTTCACTTATATTTTCTAGAGCACGGCGGTGGCTTTATTTTGAAGAAGTTGTTGATCTCTCATGCTTCACTTATATTATTTCGAGAGTCTTTTAGAATAGCATGGTATTTCCTATGGTTATAAATTTGGTCCTAGAATGATGAGCATCCAAATTGGGTATAATAAAAACTATCATAGAAAGTGCATTAAACAATATGATCAATTTGATGCTAGATGATTGTTTTGAGAAATGCTAGTCGGGTGATTATGAAATTGAGAAATACTTGTGTTGAAGTTGGCAAGTCCCGTAGCATGCACGTATGGTAAAAGTTGTGTGACAAATTTGTTGCATGGGGTGCTCTTTTAATTGTCTTCCTTATGAATGGAGGTCGGGATTGCGCGATGGTTAACTCCTACCACCCCTTCCCCTAGGAGCATGCGTAGTAGTACTTTGATTTGAGGGAAAGTAGACTTTTGCAATAAGTATATGAGTTCTTTATGACTAATGTGAGTCCATGGATATATGCACACTCACCCTTCCACTTTGCTAGCCTTTATTATGCCGCGCAACCTTCGCCGGTATCATGCAGCCATTATTTACCTTCCTCAAAAAAGCCACCATACCTACCTATTATGGCATTTCCGTAGCCATTCCGAGATATATTGTCATGCAACTTTCCACCGTTCCGTTTATTATGACACGTTCCATCATTGTCATATTGCTCTTTGCATGATCATGTAGTTGACATCGTATTTGTGGCAATGCCACCTTCATAATTTTTCATACATGTCACCCTTGATTCATTGCATATCCCGATACACCACCGGAGGCATTCACATAGAGTCATATTTTGTTCTAAGTATTGAGTTTTAATTCTTGAGTTGTAAATCAATAAAAGTGTGATGATCTTCATTATTAGAGCATTGTCCCAAGTGAGGAAAGGATGATGAAGACTATGATTCCCCCACAAGTCGGGATTAGACTTCAGACTTTACAAAAAATAAAAGAGGCCAAAGGAGCCCATATAAAAAAGAAGAGGCCAAAGAATCCCACCAAACAAAAGAGAGAGAGAGAGAGAGAGAGAAAAGAAAGAAGGGACAATGCTACTATCTCTTTTCCACACTTGTGCTTCAAAGTAGCACCATGATCTTCATGATAGAGAGTCTCCTATGTTGTCACTTCCATATACTAGTGGGAATTTTTCATTATAAGAACTTGGCTTGTATATTCCAATGATGGGCTTCCTCAAAATGCCCTAGGTCTTCGTGAGCAAGCAAGTTGGATGCACACTCACTTAGTTTCTTTTGTTGAGCTTTCATATATTTATAGCTCTAGTGCATCCGTTGCATGGCAATCCCTACTCACTCACATTGATATCTATTAATGGGCACCTCCATAGCCCGTTGATACGCCTAGTTGATGTGAGACTATCTTCTCCCTTTTTGTCTTCACAACCACCATATACCACATATAGTGCTATGTCAATGGCTTGCGCTCATGTATTGCGTAAGAGTTGAAAAGGTTGAAGCGCGTTAAAAGTATGAACCAATTGCTTGGCTGAAATCGGGGTTGTGCAGGATGTGAGTATTTTGTGTGATGAAAATGAAGCATGGCCTAACTATATGATTTTGTAGGGATAAGCTTTCTTTGGCTATGCTATTTTGATAAGACATGATTATTTGTTAGTATGCTTCAAGTATTACTATTTTTACGTTTTATAAGCTTTTATCTTGAATCATTTGGATCTGAACAATCATGCCACAATAAAGAGAAAATTACATTGAGAATTATGCTAGGTAGCATTCCACATCAAAAATTCTGTTTTTATCATTTACCTACTCGAGGACGAGCAGGAATTAAGCTTGGGGATGCTTGATGCGTCTCCAACGTATCTATAATTTTTTATTGTTCCATGCTTTTATATTACCCGTTTTGGATGTTTATGGGCTTTACTCTACACTTTTATATCATTTTTGGAGCTAACCTACTAACCGGAGGCCCAGCCCGAATTGCTATTTTTTTTTGCCTATTTCAGTGTTTCGAAGGAAAGGAATATCAAACGGAGTCCAAACGGAATGAAACCTTCGGGAGCGTTTTTTTGGAACAAACGCAATCCAGGAGACTTGGAGTGGACGTCAAGCAACAAACGAGGAGGCCACGAGGGTGCCCGGCGTGCCCCCTAGGGGTGGGTGTGCCCCCCACCCTCGTGGGCCCCTCGTGGCTCCCCTAACCTACCTCCTTCGCCTATATATATCAACGTACCCCGAAAACATCCAGGAGCACCATGAAAAACTATTTCCACCGCCGCAACCTTCTGTATCCGCGAGATCCCATCTTGGAGCCTTCGTCAGCGCTCCGCCGGAGGGGGAATCGACCACGGAGGGCCTCTACATCATCTCCAAGGCCTCTCCGATGAGTTGTGAGTAGTTTACCACAGACCTTCGGGTCCATAGTTATTAGCTAGATGGCTTCTTCTCTCTCTTTGAATCTCAATACCAAGTTCTCCTCGATCTTCTTGGAGATCTATTCGATGTAACTCTTTTTGCGGTGTGTTTGTCGAGATCCGATGAATTGTGGGTTTATGATCAAGTTTATCTATGAGAAATAATTGAATCTTCTCTAAATTCATTTATGTGTGATTGGTTATCTTTACAAGTCCCTTCGAATTATCAGTTTGGTTTGGCCTACTAGATTGATCTTTCTTGCAATGGGAGAAGTGCTTAGCTTTGGGTTCAATCTTGCGGTGTCCTTTCCCAGTGACAGCAGGGCAACAAGGCACATAATGTATTGTTGCCATCGAGGATAAAAAGATGGGGTTTATATCATATTGCTTGAGTTTATCCCTCTACATCATGTCATCTTTTTTAATGCGTTACTCTGTTCTTCATGAACTTAATACTCTAGATGCAGGCAGGAGTCGGACGATGTGTGGAGTAATAGTAGTAGATGCAGGCAGGAGTCGGTCTACTTGTCACGGACGTGATGCCTATATACATGATCATGCCTAGATAATCTCATAACTATGCACTTTTCTATCAATTGCTCGACAGTAATTTGTTCACCCACCGTAATACTTATGCTATCTTGAGAGAAGCCACTAGTGAAACCTATGGCCCCCCGGGTCTATCTTTTATCATATAAGTTTGCCATGTAATTTTATTTGCATCTTTTATTTTCCAATCTATATCATAAAAATACCAAAAATATTTATCTTATCTTATTATCTCTATCAGATCTCACTTTTGCAAGTTACCGTGAAGGGATTGACAACCCCTTTTATCGCGTTGGCTACGAGGTTCTTGTTTGTTTGTGTAGGTGCGTGGGACTTTTGAGGAGACTCCAACTGGATTGATACCTTGGTTCTCAAAAACTGAGGAAAATACTTACGCTACTTTGTTGCATCACCCTTTCCTCTTCAAGGGAAAAACCAACGCATGCTCAAGAGGTAGCACTCCTTGTCATGGAGAGCGCCGGGATGATGAAGATGGCCACCAGTGATGGTTTCCCCCTCCGGCAGGGGGCCGAATCGGGCTCCCGATTGGTTTTTCATGACTACAGAGGCTTGCAGCAGCGGAACTCCCGATCTAGGTTTCTTTCTAGGGGTTCCTGGATTTATAGGAATTTTTGGTGTCGGTTTCACGTTAGGGGGGGTCCACAAGTCAGCGACAAGGCAGGGAGCGCGCCCTCCACCCTTATTGTTGACTTGGGACTCTTCTGGCCCAACTCTTGTGCTTCGGGGGCTTCTTCTGGTCCATTAAAGATCACCATAAATTTTTAGCTCGTTTGGACTCCTTTGATATTCCTTTTCTGCAAAACTCAAAAACAAGGAAAAAATAGAAACTGGCACTGGGCTCTATGTTAATAGGTTAGTCTTAAAAATAATATAAAATAGCATATAAATGCATATAAAACATCGAAGATGGATAATATAATAGCATGGAACAATCAAAAAATTACAGATACGTTGGAGACATATCAATGGACGGCCCAAAGATTGCCATACAGGTGCGTCTCCGACCTGCCCAGGACGAAAATCCCATTTTCCATCATAATTTTTTGTCATAGAAGTAGGAGCCCACCACATATATGATGATACATGTTTTTGTCACAATTAACGTCATAGAAGTGTCATACAAAAAAAGTTTTCATTTGGGCCATTATGTCACAGATGTGTCTTTTTTGTAGTGCTCACCAACTATGAGGGGCCCGCCGGGCCCAAGACAAGAAGCAAACTCCAGGAGGCGGAGACGACCTTCGTGGCCTCCAAAACTAGAGGGTGGCAGTGTCGCAGATCGCATCTACCATGTAAACCGTAGACCTCTCCCGGCTATATAAAGGGAGGTCTAGGGTCCTCATTCATCATCTATCCATAGATAGGAAACTCTCGGTAGCAATCTCATACCCCATTGCAAGCCCTCGCACGAGGTATCCCTCCACCATGAATAACGAAAACCAGCAGGACGTAGGGTATTACTCTCCGGAGGCCCGAACTTGGACAAACCCTCATGTAACCTCCGATCAAGGAATTCCAGCTGCCCTTGGACCCCTACCGATGGATCTGACAATATTTTGCACCATCAGGGAAACCTTGAGAGAAAGAGCTACCAGACATAGAATTATCTTGAGGAACGGTAGAGATCGTCAATGGGCCTAAGGACCCAAGAGTATAAGTGACATTGTCATAGCCCAGACAATAGACCCCGAACACAGAGGTGGAGTTTAAGAACCTCAAACCCTAATTTTCTTTCTAGATTCTCTAGATCTCGGGGCGAGATCTCTTTTAAGGGTGGTAGTCTGTCACATCCCAGATTTTCCCCAAATCTGGAACGTTTAAATTTTCACCGAGAATTGGTCGTTTTAGGAAAACCTATGTTTTTTCTAGATAGCTAACATTGCCTAGGAATATTTGTTGATTGACCTTGGATGACCAGTTAGGAGGGATAAAGACCCTACACATCCTAGTGAAAACCTAGTGAGGTCTAGTTGAAACCCAGTCGCAGAAAGTAGAAATCAAAGAAAACCCTTAAGGGTAAATAAGAAGCAAATAAAAATCCTCAAAACAAATAGTTCAATAAATAAAGTAAGTCAAATTTCAAATAAAGGGAAAGAAAACTGTAATGGTAAAATAAAATATATTCACAGAAATACCTAACACAAGGCCTAGAAACAAAGCCCAGAAAATATGTGACCAAAAGGACCAACTAAAATGCTCGCCAATTCAGAAATATTACAATTGGAATTTAGAGCAAGATTGTAATTGGAACAAAATTCAAATTCAAAACATAATTGAATTTAGAGAAGAAATAAAATCAGCCACGACCTAGCATGCCCTCGTGCCCCCCCCTCCCGCTCTCCCCCCTCTCTCTCACGCGCGCGCGGGGGGGCGCTCTCTCTACTCACCGACTGGCAGACCCACCCGTTAGGGTCGTGCTCCACATCGTGCCCATGACCTCCCCACGACCCCACAACCGCTAACCACCACCCCACGATGCCACGGCGCACGCTCAAGCCCCTGGACCAGAGCTGGCCAAATGGGTCGGCCGGGCACGGCATGGCCTGACCTATTGTAATCGTGCCTGGCACGGCCCGGCCCGCCATGGCACGATTATTAGCTGGGTTATGCCGTGTCGGCCCACGTGTTGCCCCCTCCAGCCCAGCCACGACCCAGGAGCTAAGTGGGCCGGCACGCTGGCCTGCTAGGCTGTTTTTGGGCCGATTTCGGCCTATTGGGATAAAAAATGTGCCGGCCCACATGCCCAGCCTTCAGGACCAGACACGGCCCGATTAGAGCGTGTCGGGCCTAGCCCGTCACGTGTCGTGCCAGCGTGCTCACGGGCCGGCATGCTAGGCCCAGCCCGTTTGGCCAGCTATACCCTGGACGCCCCTATAAAACCCCGACCCCCTCTCTCTTTCCCCCTCTCTCATAGACCCCCTGACGTCGCTGTGATTGCAGCCATGCAGGATTTGTGGACCCGATTGCATTCGTTTTCTTTATGTTTAGGGTCCTCTTAAAAAAAGGCAGGCACTAATTTGTAATATGTGTTATTCTTGGTGTGCGAATGTAAACTGCTCCGTATCTATGTTTAAAAAAAAAGTGAGAACGCCGCGTTGGGTATGAAGGCGAGTAGGCGACGGAAGCCTCTACCGTGTGATTGTGGTCGACCAGGAGGAATAGTGAATCCTAAAAAATGAAAAAGAAAAGAAAAGCCCTACTCCACCCAACCTCCCCTCTCTCCGTCTCCACCGGCTCGCCGCCGCTGCCGCCATGACCTCCAGCCGGCTGCCCACCCTTTCCCTCCGATCCGCGTCCTCCTAGCCCATCCGCTTCCCCCACCTCCGGTCGACGAAAGATCACACCCCGCGCCATGGAAATCCCGCGCCCTGTTCTCCTTGGTCTGGGGCAGCTCATGGAGCACCTCCTCGGCGATCCAGCAGCCTCCGCCCTCCTTCAACAAATCGAATCCACCAGAAAATGAGAGGGAAGCACCGGCCGTATCGGCGAATCCTTAGCCTCTCCTCTGAATGCTTCTGTTTTAGTTAGTATCTGTATGCTGACATGTCGTTCTTAATTGACAGCTTTTGCTTCATACTCCACTTACTTTACCAAGTTTGTTGTTTGTCCTAATGACAGATTGATCGGGGATGGAGGTGTTGATTCGATTGCTTTTACGCCAGCTAAGGGCAAAATCCCTCCCTCCAAGCGAGACACGTCTCTGTAGTTCTAGTTCAGTTGATTTCATCTGCGGCACAGGTAATTATTTTAGCTCGCCATGACAAAACTCTGACTACATACATACTACATGTGTTCTAAATTGCTCTTACCTCCCATCCTACTCCATGTGTAGCCACAGCCATATGTATGTCCAATAGAGTTTTAGACGCCAGGGAAAGCATCCTTACCCTGCACCACCACCACTCCTAACATCCACATTTGCTAGGATCACCCAAAATTGACAGTAAAACAGCCACATGTATAAATGTATGTCAAATGGAGTTTTAGACGCCAATTCCTCATTAGATTGACCACTAGCGAAAGATCCTTACCACTAACAACAGCAACACTTCCAAATTTAATAAATGCCTGCCATTTTCGATCATCAGCAAAAATTGCCCCACTACACAGCTGGTCACCCAGAATTGCCCCACTACACAGCTGATATTCGACAGCTTCCCCCCTCCTCTCCGGCAGATCCCCCTCCCCCTCCTCTCCTGCAGTTCCTCCTCCCCCTCCTCTCCTGCAGCTTCTCCCTCCTCCAGGACAGCAAGCAAGCAGCACCTCTCCAAGACAGCAGGCAGCAGCAAGGTGTGTATGGCTGTATACCCAGTTGCCTAATGCCTACCAAATTCGATTTAATTCTGTTGCATAGAACTCTCTAAGGCGTCGCCTCACCTTATGCCTTAACGCTCAGGCAGTGAGGCGCCCCCCAGCGCCTCGCCTCGCCTTATTCCTTAACGCTTAGGGGCTGTTTGGTTGGAGGCCTGACGAGATTTGCTGGCCTGACAACCTCCCCGAGTTGTGTTTGAAGTCTGTTTGGTTGGTGCCTGAAGTTCTGGACATGTCCCTGGCCTGGAGCTCACATGCAGTTCATTAGGCTGGCAAGATCACAGGCAGCTTCATTAGCCTGTTTCAGGCCGATGGAATCGGAGGCCTGAGCTCCAGGCAGACGTTGTTTTCAATTTTTTAGCACCTTATGTTGTACTTTCGGTCAACTCAGCCACCCAATCTACCCATTTAATATTTAAGAATTTGTCTCAGGCCAGGCCACCAGCAGTGTAGCAACCAAACGCCGCATGCGCACAGCTGCCTAGCAGGCAAGAATCCATCTTTTCCCATGGGCCTGTCAAGCACGAAATTTGGTCAGGCACGGAGCTCAGGGCATGAACCAAACAGCCCCTTAACCCAGAATGGCTGAAAGTGGCCAAGCCAAGTCTCATAGCAGCCACTCTCCATACAGACTCCACTCGCAGCTAACATATGTGCTGCTTTATTGCAACCACGGCTACAATGATTCACACTTACAACATTCAGACCTACATACATCTTAAACTTCACATCTGCAAACAAAGTGCCTAAAGCTGAAAGATCATAGTCGTTACTTGTTATTGCTTCCTTCAGCGTTGTGGAATCTGTTTCAAATATGACTTGTTGGTAGCCCAAATGAGTAGCAGTAATAGTTGCTTGCTGAAGGTCCAAAGCTTCAGCATGCAATGGACTGGACACATGATTCAGATTCCCAGCACCTGCCGCCAGGAGCGTTCCTTGGTCATTCCTGATTCCCAGCACCTGCAATGACATGTCAACTTTGAAGTGAAAATGTTTTCGAATACTTCCTTTGGGTCATGACATTCGACTAGCTTTAGTCTGACGTGTTCACATGTCGTCGCAGGTCAGCATGCAGAACAACGCGACAGAGGTTCCTGCCCAAGGCCATGGCCTTGGGCAGGTGAGCAACAACGACATCAGGCTGTCCGGCTCCGTCATTGGGGGCACTTTCGTCGTTGTCGTTGTTTTGGTGGGCGGCGCTATTCTTCTGCACCGATTCTTCAGGTTTTTTTACTGGGCATGCTGGTCTTTGCCATCTCACGCTAGCAGTAGGTTCAGGCGATCTGTCATGATATTAGCTCATTACAAATTTCAGTTTTCAACTCCACTGCCCGCCTCTGCAGGTTCTACAAGCTGGAGAAAGCACTGCGAGCGCTGAAGATCCCCCCCTCCAGGTTCCAACCGGAGGGGGCAATCAACTCAGTGTGCACCATCTGCATTGCAGATTTCCGCCCCCGCGCGCGCGTGGCAGTGCTCCCCACGTGCGGGCACGTCTTCCACCGCCACTGCCTCCGGGAGGTGGTGGCGGGGCAGAGCCCACGCTGCCCGCTCTGTTGGGCAGCTCTGCTGTGAAGGTGAGCTGTTTTTTATTTTGTGTGCTTGCTTCTGTGCATTTCTCCATGAGGGCACCCTTGATGTGGAGCACCTCAATTATGGAATTATAATGCTTATCCCTAAACTGAATGGGGCTAAAAATTAACTCAATATCGGCCCATATTCTTGCTGAGATGCCCTTATAAACTGGTTACCAAGGTGTTGGATAATTGAGTTACTGTTTTTGCTGATACCCTGTTTAGTAGGCATCAGAATGCATTTATAAAAAATCGTAATATCATGGATGGCATCCTAACATTGCATGAAGTCTTGCATCATAGTCAGGCAAAGAAAAAAGTAGGCATTGTCCTAAAGCTTGATTTTGAAAAAGCATACGACAAAATGAAATCGGATTTCCTCCTTGATTGTCTTGCTATGCGTGGTTTTATTTAATGACAAGTGGTGCAGTTGGATTAGGAAAATTCTGTATAATGGGACAGTTAGCATTAAGCTTAATAATGAAACGGGTCCTTATTTTCAAAGTCATAAAGGGGTGCGCCAAGGCGACCCCTTGTCTCCTTTCTTGTTCAATTTGGCCGTAGAATGCCTCTTGAAAATGATTTTTAATGCTCAGAAAGAACGGCTCCTGAATGGGTTGGCACCTGATCTTATTGATAAGGGGTAGCCATGTTGCTGTATGCGGACGATACAGTTCTATGTATTGAACATGACCCTGATAAGGCTGTTAATGTGAAGCTACTCCTTCATATGTTTGACCTCATGTCTGGCCAAAAAATCAACTTCCTGAAGAGTGAGATACTTTGTGTTGGCGGCGATGATAATATCGTTAAATTCTATGCTGATCTCTTCAATTGCCAGATTGGCCACTTTGCTATGAAATACTTAGGTGTCCCAGTCAGCTTTTCCACTTTGAGAAGTTTGGGCTGGGATTTTGTTGATACAAAATTCCTTAAACGTTGCGAGGCATGGATTGGTAATTCTGCTACCTCGGGTGGCAGATTAACCCTGCTTAACTCTTCTTTGTCCAGCATTGTTTACTGCTATATGTTTATGTTTTTGCTTACTAAAACTTTCATTGGTAAGCTGGATAAACATAGATGTCGTTTCTTTTGGCAAAGAAGTAGTGGTAAAAAACGGTATCCTCTTGTGAGATGGTCCCGGATTTGTAGGTCTAGAAGTAAGGTGGCCTTGGGGTTAAAGATCTTCATAGACAAAACATCAGCCTCCTAGTAAAGTGGTGGTGGAAATTGGAAACACAACAAGGGTTGTGGCAGGATGTTATCCGTGCTAAGTATTTGAAGAGAGCCACAGTGGCTTCTGTCAAAAGTAAATGCTCTGATTCCCCTATCTGGAAGGCCATTATGAAGGTGAAAGGCCATTATATGACTGGTAGGGGTGTCGTTATCAATTCTGGCAATTTGGCTACATTGTGGTTTGACCCACTTGAGGGGGGATAACCCTTCCAATTCAAATTTCCTGAGCTCTTCAGCATATGCAATATGCAAAATGTCACAGTGGATCAATGGGCCACTGTGAATATTAATACGTTTTTTAGGCAACGCCTTTCGCCATATTTATCTGATCAGTGGGATGATATGTGTAATATCCTTGCTGGCCTACATCTATCCACTGAATCAGATAGAGTTATTTGGACTTTTTGGTCCCAAAGGGAAATTCACTACTAAATTTGTCTACCAATATTAGAGAGAGGGATTGCTGGATGTCTAAATAACCTTTGGCGGTACTATCAACTATGCGTGGTGATACAAATTTCTGCCTGATGGTAGCAGATTCTACACCTTTTGCTTAGCGGCAGTTTGCTGGGCTATTTGGAACCGTTGTAATCGAGCTACATTTGAATTTAAGAAGCTTGGGAATCCTTCTGAAATTGTTTTCTCTTCATGTGTGTTTATGGACTATTGGGCAGGTTTGATGAAGGAGGAGGATCGACAGGTGATGAGGAAGGGGGCGCTGATGCTCAAAGACAATGCCAGCAACACGATGCGCACCTGCGCAGCGATCCAGGATGACAACAGCGGCTGATGAAGTTGGCAGCTGGGTCATTAAAGCATGGCAGCGTTTCCCCTTTTCGTTGCTTGTCTGATAACTTTGACCCCTGCGTGGGTAGACTTCCTGTGTCTTGTTTGGTTGGCACCTGTTTTGAGCTGATAGTTCCCTTGGATGTTAATGGGTTAGTCTTTACTACTTTTATGAGTATTTAACAAAAAACAACTGAAAGGATCGATATGGTTGACTAGAGGGGGGGGGGGGGGGGGTTGAATAGGCAACTAACAATTTTTAGACTTTTCTTTAACAAATTAAAACTTGCAATGAAATAGGTTGTCTAGATGTGCAACGACGTGGACAACCTATATGATGCAAAGACAATAAGCACACAAGCAAGCAATGGATATAACTCAAGTAAGCTTGCAAAAGTAAAGGGACAAGATAACCAAGAGTGGAGCCGGTGGAGACGAGGATGTGTTACCGAAGTTCCTTTCTTTTAAAGGGAAGTACGTCTCCGTTAGAGCGGTGTGGAGGTACAATGCTCCCCAAGAAGCCACTAGGGCCACCGTAATTTCCTTACGCCCTCACACAATGCGAGATGCCGTGATTCCACTATTGGAGCCCTTGAAGGCGGCAACCGGACCTTTACAAACAAGATTGCGGCAATCTCCACAACACTTGGAGGCTCCCAACAACACCACGAAGCTTCACCACAATGGAGTATGGCTTCGAGGTGACCTCAACCGTCTAGGGTGCTCAACACCCAAGAGTAACAAGATCCGCTAGGGATAAGTGAGGGGAATCAAATTTCTCTTGGTGGAAGTGTAGATCTAGGCCTTCTCAACCAATCCCGAGCAAATCAACAAGTTTGATTGACTAGGGAGATAGATCGGGCGAAAATGAAGCTTGGAGCAACAATGGAGCTTTGCGGGAAAGAAGTGGGTCAACTTTGGGGAAGAAGACCCCTTTATATAGTGGGAAGATCAATCCAACCGTTATCCCACTTACCAGCCCCGCACAGAGCGGTACTACCGCTGGGGAAGGGCGGTACTACCGCTCCGGGCGGTACTACCGCTCGACCCAGCGGTATTGCCGCGCTGCCTGGGGCCCTGACCCCAGGGCGGTACTACCGCTCCGGGCGGTACTACCACTTAGACCCAGCGGTACTGCTGCGCTACCCAGGGCCCTGTCACCAGGGCGGTACTACTGCTAGGGAAGGGCGGTATTGCCGCTTAGAGCGGTACTACCGCCCCTACTACCTCCCTTAGTGCCGCAAAACCCGACACAAAAAATTCGTTCGAGAATCGAGGCGGAAGTAGCCCAGACGCACAGCGGTACTACAGCTGAAACACCCAAGCGGTACTACCGCTCTGAGAGCGGTACTACCGCTGTGGAGTTTCGGCGGTACTACCGCTGTGGACGCGGTACTACCGCTAGGGCAAAGCAGAGCATAGTAAGGGGAAAACAGCAACTCCAGAGATGCGGAAGGAAAGACGATGGGTGTGATAATGATGTGTACGTGTGATTCCACCCAAGTCTTACCAAAACGGATCCCCTCTTGATAGTACGGTGACTCCTACGAAACTAGTCCACCAACAACGAAACGAAGGAGCTACACCGTCTTGAATTACAACACCGAGGGGAGGAAATCGTCTCGTGCCAATGGATGAATCTCTGAAAGAACTAACGCACACGATTAGACCGCACAAGCATTATCATCAATCACCAAAACATATTGGGAATAAATATGCCCTTACAATCTCCCCCTTTTTGGTGAATTGTTGACAATACGGGATTTGCACAATATGAAAGATATAGGATAAGCGCAAAAGTACAACCGTCCTAAAATGTAGAAGGGCTCCCCCTGTATGTGTGCTACCTAGAAAAGTGCTTT